>NC_085980.1:7890474-8490474 GCF_910591565.1 Cydia splendana | reverse complement strand
CCCGGCCTTTTTGTCGTCTGCCTATAGCACGCTCACCCTCATTGGTGGTATATTACGTACCCCTTCAACCGCTAATGTGTCGGTGTCGTGCCTGGCGGAAGCTGAATCGGTTTGGCGAGCAGACCACCCCGTCGAATGGGTACCAGAGGAGAAATCCAGCCAAGCAGCTTGGGACACCATTACCATAAAAATGCACCACCAATGCCTTTTACAGAGCTGCGACAACGACCACGAACGGGCGAGGTTACTGGCCGTTTCAGAAAAAGAATCTGGGCATTGGCTGCACGCACTTCCGTCGCGAAACCTTGGCTCAACCCTAGAGCCACCAGCCCTGCGAATCGCTGTTTGCCTCCGCCTGGGTTTAAAGTAGATATGAGCGCCGCGCCGGCGCGCCGCCGCCGCCGACAAAATTTACGCGCCGCCGCCGCCGACGCTGCGCTATCGGCGTGGCATCGGCGTGACCTTGTTAGATACTACTACTTTCAGAATCATATAATATATATTTTATCTAGTTTAGATCTTTAACGGCGCCAGTCTGAATAGCTTATAGACATTCAAAAGGTATTTTAGGACCATATAATTCTAAAATATCGATGGTAAATTCAAACTTTTCTGTTTGGTAACCGCGCTACTAGTGTTAGAGCAACGAAATGACTAATTTTGCCAGCTGGCTAGCTCATCCGTCATTCACCGCGAATTCAATTATTGTAAGCATGGTTTAAATGTCTTAAAAAGGTGTAAAAGGGGGTTAATTTCAGATATTAAGCGTTTTCACGCCCAAAGGTCCGGCCGTTGGCTTTGCACGGAAGGCATCGGAAACGGAATCAGGTCTCATTTTAAGCTTGGCCATTCTTCAAATTTCAAGCTTTGCTCTCTCGTAGGGTTGCCAGATCTAAAGGCGCTATTATCGGGAAAAAATATATTTTTTTCGGGATTTTAGGACTTAAGTCGGGAAAAAAAACATTAAAATTAAAGTAATTGTATTAAAAACAACGATATTTTACATTATTGGCACTACGTTAGCTACGCGCTCGACGACAGTTCGGAACATGAAATTATTGTTTTATAACGTGAAGCTATTTTTCGGGACAATTTTCCCTTCGTCGGGAATCGGGAACACATGGTAAAAATCGGGAGAATCCCGCCAAATCCCGACCATCTGGCAACCCTACTCTCTCGCAGACCAATCTTTGGCCTCGCATCGCTCGCATAGAAGTAAGCCGCTATCTGAACCTCCAAGTTTTCGGCCCTGTTTGGAGCGCAACTTTTGGCCTCGCCTTTAAAATGCTTGGTTCTTCTCCAATCTTAGCTCCACTGCAGCACGGCCTTTGGCCTCCCACGAATGCAGCTACAGGAGAGCCCCAGAGGTCTTTAACACTGTGGCCACGGTCTTTATCGGCCTTCGGTCTTGCTTACACTGGACCAATTCCAAGCTCTGCCCTCTTGCAGCTTGGCCTTCGTCCTCGCACAGAAGCGCACCGTAATCGGCACTCCGCGCATTCGGCCGTCAGCCAAGCTCACACTTGGCGTTCGATTCTAAGCTGTATGCTTACCTGCAGCTCAGCCTTTGGCCTCGGATGGGAAGGCGTCCGAATCTGGTCTTCGGTGTTAGGTGGAGCTCGGCCTTGGGCCTCACTTTTTGACATAAACCGGTTTGTTGGGTCGATATTGGTTAATAACGGAGCTTGATTTTCCTCACTTCGGCTCTTTGGACAGTCGACCAGATGTTTCCTGATACAGTCAATCCGCTACTTTTTACTTAGGGGTCATCCATTTATTACATCACACGTTTAGGGGGAGGGAGGGGGTCAAGAAAATGTGACATGTGTGACAAGGGGGAGGAGGAGTCACAAACTTTGTGACGTCACTTTAACTTCATCAGTAATCGAAAATTTATTTAAATTATTTTATACGCTAATATACATTTAAATAACAAGATTTTGAAACGAGAATCGTTTTTATTCGTTTAATTTTATTTCTTAATCAGTTTGGGTTATAAAATTACTAATATTTCTTTTGTCAAAAATATTTTGATAAAATATTAAATAAATATTTGCCGATTTCGTTGAAGAAATGTGACGTCACACCAGGGGGGAGGGGCTTGCCAAATGTGACCAAGTGTGACAAGGAGGGGGGAGGGGTAAAAAAACCTAGAAATTCGTGTGACGTAATTAATGGATGACCCCTTAGCATAATAGATAAGGGCCTCGCAAAGATCTTCCGGCCAGGGCCTCGCCAAGATTAAGACCGCCTCTGATGCCGCTCGATACCGTTTATACTATATAAAACTTTTTTCGTACCTTTATTCAATAAATTTTGCTTGCAATTCAAAAATGCACTTATTTTATAACTTTCTTACAGTAAAAACGTGTAAATTCGGTAAAATTTTGGTTTTTATTATTTTTTCATTAATCAAAGGTGTTTCAAGGCCACGCCGCCGATTCGCCGCCGCCGCCGACCGATTTTGACCGGCGCGCCGCCGCCGGCTAAATGCCTATCGGCGCTCATATCTTTAAAGGTATGCGAGCCACACGCGTGTAGGCGGTGCGCCCAACCGGTGGATGCGTTGGGACGGCACGGTCTGTACTGCCAAATGAGTGCAGGGCGACTTTACCGGCATAGCACTCTGAATGACCTGATCCGCCGCGCTCTTAGCACCGCTTCCTTACCCGCGACTTTGCAGCCGTCAGGCCACTCTGCCACCGACGGCAAGAGACCAGATGGCTGCACTCTGATTCCTTGGAGCCTTGGCCGTCCTTTGGCGTGGGACGCTACCTGCGTCGATACACAGGCCCCGTCCCACGTCGAAGGGTCTGCTCGGAAGCCCGGGACCGCCGCGGACCAGGCCCAGACTCTCAAGCGCCGCAAATACGCTTTCCTAATGAACGAGTACGAGTTTGCGGCGCTTGCAATGGAAACGCTGGGCCCATGGTCGACTGACACAAAAAAATTCATGAAGGAAGTGTCGGTCCGGCTAATAGGCGTCTCGGGCGACCACAGAGCAGGCTCCTTCTTTGCCCAGCGTTTAAGTCTGGCGGTGCAAAGGGGCAACGCCGCAAGCATCCTTTGCACCATTCCAGAGGCGGGAGACTTTGGTGAGGTTTTTTATATTTAATTTGTGGTTTAGTTTAGTTTTAGTATAAGTTAGTCAGTAAGCTAGATTAGTTAGTAGTTTTATGATCATATTGTATTGATAATGATTGTATTTTAATTACCTAATCAATATTTAAAACAATTAATTTTAAATTAAAGGAGAAATATAAAAGTTAACCGTGCGTGACAATTCTGGACAAATGGCGGTGCAATCATATGTATAAGTATAAGTAAACAAACAATAATAAGTATAAAAAAACCTTTTAATCGCCGTAGACTGATATAATATATAAGACATACAAAATCGGGCTAATTTCGCGGCGGTCTAATAAATAAGATAAAACTTCGTGTAACTTCGTAGTTCGTACCGCCAGTCCGCCAGCGATACGAGTACGAGCACGCTCGACCAAAAATTCTATAGCGGTTAAAAGGTTAATAAACACTGGCGTTCAAAAGTGCATGGAGATGTTTCAACCGTAATATTAAGGCATTACGGTCGACATCTATCCATGCACTTTTGAACGCCACTGTACCTATAAAATTTCGGGTTCAAGGCGTATAAGGTCTTGATTCTGATGAATAAAAATATTTACGTAAATAGTAAAACTTCCAGTCGTTTTAATAAATTTCTATAGGTATTTAATAAACTTGAATTTAAATCTCACAATTCGCGTTCAACTTTTAACCCTTCTAGTGAATTTACCTAGTTCCCTCAGAGCGATATATAATTATGTTTAACAATAATTAAAAGGGGCGCTAATAATTGACATTTGACCTTGATAGTTGGAATTTCGTTCAATTAAATGTGCTATAAATAACAGCTGACTGGATTGCCATGATTTTTATTAAAAAAAAAATTTTGGACCGTTAGCCATATTTTGCGAGGTGATTAGGTAGGCCATACTGAACAACTTTTTCTATGGGACCAACTCCGAAATCACAAAAATAAATTTTTGGCCGTTTCATACATTTTGGTCGAGTCGATGTTGACGTTTTCTATGGGAAGGACAATTTTTTTTGGGATTTCGGGGTTGGTCCCATAGAAAAAGTTGTTCAGTATGACCTATCTAATCACCTCGCGCAATATGGCTAAAGGTCCAAAAATTACCCTGTATAACTTTATTTAGGTACCCAGGCTACTTGCTCCTGGACGCCGACTCGCCAAATCACGACAGTCACTCAGTATCATGGGGCCAAATATATATAGGTAATGCAGTACCGAATGAGATACAAGACTCAAAAACAACTATAAAATACTTGTCAAGCGGACAAGAATGCGTGTGTAAATCATTCAGATCACCTTGCCTGTTTAGTTATTTTAGCTGCTGACAGTAGTTTTTCTTCTAAACAAACCCTTTTTTTATGGCGAAGTAATGACTATTTTTCCTACGACTTTATGGCTTGCGTGATAGTTAAGTACTTATATAATTCCAGTTACGACAAGGTTGCCATAGTAAAAAAAACATTACGTACCCAAATATGTTCACCGGGCTGCAATATTAAACCTTTTCACCGATGTGCTCGGAAATGTTTACCTTACGGGCTTAGAGCATTTAGTAACTGGAGATGTCATCGCTGACATTTTCTTTACGAAACAGTCTGCCGATTTTTGCGGGGGAGGAGACGTCAAATGTATTGCTATTTCTACATGGATTGTACGTAACGTACAAATAGCCATGTCAGTCCATACAAAAGTTTGCACAATTGTGCAAGTTTTTCGGCATAGGGGTAAGCTCTTAATGGCCACTACAGTTATTAAATGCTCTAAGCTTAGGTATGTCGGGGATTGTAGCAAAAATAGTAGGTACCCACGGGAAGTTCTTCATGATTTGCAATCATTGCTATAGTCTGTATTTTTAGGTATTTAAATACTTAAAAGTAAACAAAATCTACCCTAAAATTAAAATGGCTCCTTAAGCCAGTTGAGGGTAGATGAAAACAATATGATCAAATAATGTAGGTCAGGTCGTTCAGTGACAGATCCAGGCTCTTTTTTATTTGGTTGGTTAACCAATAAATGTTATAACTACCCGAAAATGTACAAATTTTTTGTTCAGTTTTATTTAAATACCTAATAAAGATACAGAGTATAGTGCACGCAAAGTTGTACAAAAAGGTTACTCGTACTTTTTTAATGCACGAAATAAATTAGATTTATTGACCAAAAAAACACTACTTTTTTAGGGTTCCGTACCCAAAGGGTAAAACGGGACCCTATTACTAAGACTCCGCTGTCCGTCCGTCCGTCCGTCCGTCCACCTGTCACCAGGCTGTATCTCACGAACCGTGATAGACAGTTGAAATTTTCACAGATGATGTATTTCTGTTGCCGCTATAACAACAAATACTAAAAAATACGGAACCCTCGGTGGGCGAGTCCGACTCGCACTTGTCCAGTTTTTTAATTATTTACTTGAGCACCGTTCTCCAATTATCGAATGCCGTATGAAACTAAACCAATACACGGAATAATAAGAAATACACTTTTGAGCTAATTGCCTTCGCTCCTTCTATGCAATGGCCATAATGAAAGTCGTTTAAGGCAAAATGAACCCTATTGCCTGATAATAAAACTGATATGAATTAAAATTGCGTGGCTGACGGTTTGCAAAATGGCTGGAATATGTTTCGCTGTATAAAATTCAATGTTACTAAATAGGCCAAGTAGAACTAGACGGTTAGACGTTGATTATATGAAAAGTCAGCGATCGTTGTAGTCACAGAACACCCGACTAGAAACCTAATATTGGCCATTTTGTTCGCGACGCAAATCACCAAACTGTGAGGCGCGGGAGGGGTGCTCCCGGCGTTGCGATTGGTCGTGGCGCGCTGACACGTGTAAGCGTAGGGATGGGACATGTTCATTACTTGCAGTGGTACTGGTACCAATGGTACCGTAATCTGTTGTGGTAAAGTAATTGTTATCAATAAAGTCCACAGATTAATTACTTCAGAATATTCATACAATATAATCATTCATTAGGTACTTTAAAAATGTATCTAAAAATGTTACTTTGCATATTATTAATGAGCTAAGATTGTAAACATAAGAAAAACTGTAACGATTTCGATGAAATTTGCTATATGGGGGTTTACGGAGGCGAGGCGTTTTAACTCTAGGAAAACGCGCATTTTAGATTTTTTATGTTTGCTGTGCAAAGCTCGGTCTCTCAGATATTCAGTTTTTATTAACGCTGTTTTCTACAGTAGTACCGTTGAGGCACCACGTCACTGACACAAAGGAAAAAGCCGCTATACACCAATGCATGCATGCTAATGAAAAATACTGTATTATTTAGCTAGTCTAATTCATACTAAACAACCATGCATAATCTATTTAAAGCATCTAAGTACCTACGTTTACGAATAAACCGACGCGACAATTTTGTATATGATCCCAGCACATCTGTAAAATTAGTTTGGTTACGGCAATAACATAAACAAATATAAAATAATATAAATGTGTAATAAATTTCACATTTCGTCGGAGTCCATTTCAGTTCATCATCAGGTCCATCTCGTGACCCAAGACCTTACTGCTCACCTAGAGGTTTCTAATAAACCCACACAACATGTGTCTATCACAAACCAACACCGATTTCCCTCGCACTTCTTCAAAGTTCATCATCAGGTCCAGCTCGTGGCCCCCCACCTTACTGCTCACCTAGAGGATTCTAATAAACCCACACAACATGTGTCTATCACAAACCAACACCGAGTTCCCTCGCACTTCTTCAAAGTTCATCATCAGGTCCATCTCGTGCCCCCCCACCGTACTGCTCACCTAGAGGATTCTAACAAACCCACACAACATGTGTCTATCACAAACCATCACCGAGTTCCCTTGCACTTCTTCAAAGTTCATCATCAGGTCCATCTCGTGACCTACCTGCTCACCTGGCTTCTTAAAAAAAAATTAGATCATTCATTTATTATTAATAAATGAATCATGAATTTCAAAAATATACTTTGGTGACAAACGCAGCCTATGGAAACTATACTACTAACTAATGGCGCTTGCAACTAGGAGAATGTCACATGGGCGTTGCTCTGAAAACCTGCTAAAATATGATCATTTTCTTATTTTGATGCTACCTCAATAATGGTACTACTAACTAAAAACTAAACTACATACTACATATACCCACTAAGATAAACTACCAACTACCTAATTAAAACTATAGATTTTACAGATCAATTTTATTTATTCTCAATTAAAAATGAAAGAGAATCACAATTATCTTTTACATTTCTTAAAATGGTACAATATGGTTCGAGCGAAAGCACGAATTTACCGCAATTGACAAAACCATCACCGTCACATCACTAGTTGTTGACGTGAAAGGGATAGCACATTGCATTTTCAAGTTGACGGAAAAGGACGGGCTACTTCACTGCCGCTCAGTACAACCATATTGACCAGTATAAAATGAACCCCGCGGACAAGAAATAATTTTCAACAAAATAGTGATTTTGACTTACCTGTGGAATGTTATTCCATCTGTTTTATAACTGGAAGTCTTAGATGACTTGCCACACCATTTCACACTGCAAAATCCCATGGTTTGAATAAAATGCGATTTATTTTCGTAAACACGCGCACACTGTTAACAGGTCGTGAATTAGGACGCAACTGATCGGAGCGGCGCGCGTGAAATATTTTATAAGCGCTATTGCTCGCACGAGTGGAGGCCGCGAGTCGTCCTATAAGCTATGTCTATAGGGGTTGGTCTGTGGTTGTAGTTTATTGTTTTATAATATAATTATATGATAATTAGAACTAGGGTCATCCAAAATTAATGTAAAATTGTTACAATATCGATGATATTTCTAAATTTAGGTACAGTAAATTTTCAATTTTTTTTATTGTGCACTTGCCCTTGCAAGTTACCAAAAATGATGTAGGTAGGTATATTTTATAATTGTAAATCAGTGATTTTTTAATTGATATATTTTATAATTAATTTAAACTATCCGGTTTTTATCTGATCTTGTCCCGACGTTACCTTAAATCTTCAGTGTCATTTTCCTTATTGAGAAAGGAAGAGAACTGAACATGCAACATTTAACCAGAATTATTAACCCGTAGCCCGTAGTGCGTGTGGAGTAAATCTGTCAGAGAGACTTCCAATCGAAGCAATAAATTCGCATTTGATCGTGAGAATACGAACGTAATTTCTAAAAACTTGCGTAGGTATATTTGTGATCTTCTAGAATTTCTGTTGGAATTTCAGATAAAAAGGAATTTATTGCACTTGAAGCATAAGAACCCTTCTGTGATAGAAAGCCACATTTGCGAATTCGATTGCGAATGTTCGCTACATCCCTAACTTTCTTAATGTTTTCTGCCTACAGTTAGGACAATATCAAATTGCAATGTTTAACCCACGTTTAACCACAGTTTACCTCTCAGTCCACCAGCCCTTTGCTCTGCGTGGGTACCAGTGGGGCGTCCACAATGTTCTCTAACTGGTTTAATAAAAAATTTGACAATATTATATTCGCCCAGTTTTATGGACGTGACTAAAATGTCAATATATTGCTTAACGGATAAAAACACAGGTCCGAACTTCATTAGCTAATTTTAAGCTACCTAACGAACCTAATAACCTACTTACCTACCTACGTTTTTTACCCAAAGTGAAATGTTTTCACGGACGTCACACTAAATCAATAGGTAGGTAGGTTAGGTTCGTTAGGTAGCTTCAGATGCCCGAAGGGCAAACCGCCCAGAAATGGGCTCCGTCTATTAAAGTTGTGAAGGAAATGTTTTTTGAAAAGAAACAGTGCGGGGGGACCATCCAAGAACTCTAGATTTGATGGACACCCCAGCATTTTTCATTGTTTTGATGTGCAGCGCCACGCGTGGTAAATTAAAGAACTAATTCGACCAAAATCACCAAAATTCCGGGGCAAATTACAAACGGCGCTGTTAATGTCATACTCATAAGGTATTTTGCATAATGCCGGATCGTTTACAATTTGCCTTCGGCATTTTACAAACGGCGTCGTCATTTTACAAACGAGAAGCCGTTTGTAAATTGACGACGCCGTTTGTAAGGTGGATTCTTACAAAATGCCTGCGACATATACATGAAAACAGTATATAACCAATAAATTGTAGGTGCTTTCAAAATAGTTCATTGTTATTACTGACGGTTTATTATACATCAGGACAAGATCAGGAGCTATCTTTCGATACTAAAATAAGGAAAAAAGCTTCCAAAAAATTTCTTTCTAATGTTCATACGTGTACCTCTCACACGTTACCGTCAAACAACGTCTGAGGTACCTAAGTAAAGGATGACTCACGTTAGACCCGTGTCTGGGCCGGAGTTTCCAGGTCGCATCGTTTTCTATGGAAAGCATCACGTGATCGCCTGTCATGCCCAGTGATCGTACATTTTCCAGTATTTTTGGTGCAGCAGAGTGGTGTTAACGGAATTGGTATAGATAATTTCAACGTAAATTAAGGTTAATATTAACGTAATTAACGCTAATTAATCATAAGGGTTGAAATTATTTAAGTATACCAATTCCATTAACACCACTCCGCTGCACAAAATCGATTCGCGTGGTGTTAACGGAATTGGTATAGATAATTTCAACTGAAATGGTAAATTAAGGTTAATATCACGTAATAAACGCTAATTAATCATTAGGGTTGAAATTATTTATACCAATTCCGTTAACAACACTTCGTGCACCAAAAATGCTCGAAAATGTACGATCACTGGACTCATGTCATAGAAAAGTCAGCGCCGGAAGCTCCAGCCCGGTCTAACGTGAGTCATCCCTAAATGGGACAAAATAGGAAAATATTTTTTTACTACTTTTTACAAGCATTTATGTGCTTTTATTTAACTAGCAATGTGTATGTATGATCGGGTCAAAACTTTTTTTTTATACCACATCGGTGGCAAACAAGCATACGGCCCGCCTGATGGTAAACAGTCAGCCGTAGCCTATGGACGCCTGCAACTCCAGAGGTGTTACATGAGGTGTTCCTAGCTGGATTAGACCCACTTCCCATTATTTAATAAAGCTGAATGAAAAACTTGACATAGGCACATACTCGTATATGTAAGTTGGACGTCTATACCATATTATGGTACCATCCAGCTGACCTGATGATGGACAAATGAGGTGGCCATAGGAACTCTCTGATAAAACAACTTAAACAACGCAACCTAATTGTTTTGGGCTTTGTTATAATTGTCTCTAGAGATAAGTATATTAGTTGACTGTTGAAAGATAAGTACAGTCAGCGATAGAAGCTTGTATCAAAAATTAAAATATTGGTAAAAAAATATATAAAAAGGAATACCCAATTTTTCAAACGTGTTACATACACACTTATTCTCGTATGCCGTAAAATACGCGTACCCCGTTTTTCCTGACACCACTGTATAACGCCCGCGTCCCTAATATAAAAGGGAGCGAATCCATCCTGACTCCACAGTCTCAACCGCCGTGCTAAACTAAACACTTCCAAATTTGAACCTGTTCCAATTTTGAATTATTTGTTTTTCATTTTTGGCCAGTGATCGGATTTTCGGATTTTTTAGAGGTAAGTTTTATTTTTAACTTTTCAATAACAATTAAACATGCATAGAGTTGACCGAGGTAAGTCTGCAACGATTATGATAGCACACGCAGTGCAAGTGTTATTTATACATCATAATTTCAGAGAAGTTTGTTGTTGACTTTGACTTAGAAAAAAATATTTTAACATACCTATGACGACTCCATAGATCTAGAACCACGATAAGCCCCCAGTTAAACCTGTGTCGAAGCCTAATTATAATACATACACAGATAATGAAAATATACCCACAGCAATACTGTTCGTTTAAGGCCTAGTTTACCCTCGGGGTTGGAAGGTCAGATGGCAGTCGCTTTCGTAAAAAGTAGTGCCTACGCCAATTCTTGGGATTAGTTGTCAAGCGGGCCCCAGGCTCTAATGACTCGCGGCAATATGCCGGGATAACGCGAGTAAAAAGAGGGAGCAATACTGTTCGTTCAACGTACTTGGAATTTTAGCCTTGGGACTAGTTGGGACACAAAAAAAATGCTCATTTAAAAATTGACCCACCCCATACCTATTCGTTAGTAGGTAGAGTCGGACCAAAAGTCTGCAGCGGATTTGATAGCCCACGCAGTGCAAGTGCTATTTAAACGTCGTAATTTCATAGAAGTTTGACGTTTAAAATTACACTTTCACTGCGTGGGCTATCAAATCCGCTGTAGACTATTCTTGGTCTGACTCTATAGCCTGTCCGATTTCTAAGATCAAGTTCGCCATACATTTACTATGGCGTACTTGATCTTAGAAAAACGGAAAGACTAGATATTAGGTAGATTTTTTCGTAAAAATAATACTTCGCATTTTTGTCTACATTTTAATGAAATAGTTATCTAAGGGCTTATAAAAAGTGACGTACAGGCCTATTCGGATTTCGAGATAATCACAAGATCTAGAGACGATTTAGAGATCAACTAGATCTACATTAGATATCGGCTAGATGTGACTTGGATATCTAAGTCATAACTTGTCGAAATCGTTCAAGAGGACCTCCAGAATCGCGGAAACGTCAAATTTGACATATCTATCTTACAAATATCTTTAAATTGTGTCGCTTAACTTCGAACTCGGGTAAATCCTATTACCTTTTCTTAATACCAAAATCGCATAATCTGACAGATGGATTTACCCGAGTTTGAAGTTAAGCGACTCAATTATCCATATCGTAACTTGTTGAAGTCTAGTAGAAATCTAATTCATTTTCCGAATCGAGCCGCCAGTTTGGTTGATGGGTGTTTAAAAAAATGTACATTTTATTTTACTTTGTGTTTCGGATGTCAGAAGACAGAGTAGCGAAGCGCAACTTCTTTTCAGAACTCCAATGGTAAGCGTAAAAGCGGTGGCCAGTACTTACGATATAAGGATGCTCTGAAAAGACACGAAGAGATCCAAAAAAATCAGTAACATTGCACCTACTCCATTTAAATATACATACCTATACATTCTCTAAAACGTGCAGTGATGAAAAGTACCTGGAAGATAACGAAAGGAAATATAGTTCAAAGTTGATGAATAGGCGGCTTTATCTCGTAGCAGTCGCTACGAAACTCGTAGAGGGCTCTTAAGTTAAGGCCCCGCAGGATCATATAGTCAAATTAACATAATTATCTTACTATACGCTATACATGAATGACACAACGAATGTAAAATAATTCTTGAACGGATTCACTTATAAATACCGTTATGGTACCGTACCATATTAAAGTTTTAAGGGGAACTTAATCATTATTATGTCGGAAGCTCCGGCCCGGACACGGCCCGGTCTAACGTGATTCCTCCTTTATTCCACCCGATAGCTAAGAAGTCCTGTGATCTTATCTATTTTAATACACCGCCCTGGACCAAAAATGAGGACCATACACTTCTAAATGATCCCTTAAAAAGGGACCTTACGATATCCTCGTGTTTTATTTGACCTTTACATTGGTATCAAGATCAGAATTATTTTGGTTTGCTAAACAGCAATTAGCAAGACTTTAGAAGTGCGCTGCGTAGGCGTCCGGGTTAATAGTAGTTTAAGAAGCCTACTTTGGACAAACATGCATTAATATATTATGTGGGCCAGATAAAAAGATATTTTGAGAAGTATTTCTATTTTCTGTGCCTAATACTTATTTGAGTGCTGTACCCAAAGGGTAAAAACGGGATCCTATTACTAAGACTCCGCTGTCCGTCCGTCTGTGTGACCGTCTGTCTGTCACCAGGCTGTATCTCATGAACCATGATAGCTAAACAGTTGAAATTTTCACAGATGATGTATTTCTGCTGCCGCTATAACAACAAATACTAGAAAGTACGGAACCCTCGGTGGGCGAGTCCGACTCGCACTTGTCCAGTTTTTTAATTTAGGTACTTATATCAATACGATTTGTACTTTCATTTAGGCTAACCTCGGATAGCGTTTGGAATCACACAGGTAACTGAGCTTTTACAAAAGCATAATAGGGTGTTTTCCTACTAGTCAAATCAGTTACTTTTTTAGAACTGTCAAAACGATTTGCTAATATGGAATTTATATGAAACATTACATCGTGACGTCACGGTCAACTCGCCTACTTTTTATATTTCTATCCGATTTATTAAATAGAACTTGTGTTTAAAAATAACTCCTATCTGTGTTTTTCTATTAATTATCTGGTGTTTTATTTCATGCATGGTGTAAAATAATTTATTTTAAATACAGTATAATACCCTATTGTTACACAGTATAATACCGAATCGCTAAACTTAAGTGGCAGTGGGCGGGGCACATTGCCCGTAGAACCGATGGCCGTTGGGGCGGAAAGGTTCTCGAGTGGCGACCACGTACCGGAAGGCGCAACGTGGGTAGACCCCCCACAAGGTGGACTGACGACCTGGTAAAGGTCGCGGGAGTCCGCTGGATGCGGATGGCGCAAGACCGGTCATTGTGGCACTCTTTGGGGGAGGCCTATGTCCAGCAGTGGACGTCCTCTGGCTGATATGATGATGATGATGATGATGATGATGATGACCCTATTGTTTCCGCTCCCCATGGACCAGCGGTCTGGTGAAATATGCAACTCTTTCTGTCGCTAATTGAAATTACGGTGCAACAACATTAGAGTTAGACCAAGAAAAGTCTTCAGCGATTTTGATAGCCCACGCAGTGCAAGTGTTATTTATACGTCATAATTTCATGGAAGTTTGACGTTTAAAATAACACTGGCACTGGCACTGCGTGGGCTGTCAAAATAGCTGCAGACTTTTCTTGGTCTAACTCTAAACATTATGAACAGACATCGTAAATTTTATAGTATTTTCGGTGCAGCGGAGTGGTGTTAACGGAATTGGTATAAACAATTTCAACCCTAATGATTAATTAGCGTTAGTTACGTTAATATTAACCTTAATTTAGTATTTCAGTTGGAATTATCTATACCAATTCCGTTAACACCACTCCGCTGCACCAAAAATGCTATAAAATTTACGATGTCTGATTATGAAACGCGATATGTTTAACTTTTCACTTCTCATAAAAAAAAATCTAATATGCAAATTAGTCATATCTTTAATAGAGTTCATGCAAAGTTAATTAATTATTCATATTAAATAACTTTTTATATTTACACTTTCCCTATGAACATATGCGATTAAAAACCGTGCGAGTTGGAGTCGCGCACGAAGGGTTCCGTACCATTACGGAAAAAACGTCAAAAATATCACGTTTGTGTATTTATTTTATTTTGTTTTTAGTATTTTTTGTTATAGCGGCAACAGAAGTACATCTGTCATACTTCATGCTACCGTCATCCGATGTCCAGACCCCCCCCCCCTAATTTGAAATTACGTAATTTATGAATTGCGCCCTACGGAACCCTAAAAAGAAATCATCTGTTCCGTGAGCAACTGACGAGTTGTATGCATACGATGCAAAACCACAGGGACCTTCAAGAGATACGACAATCGGCCCGATTCGAATAATTCTTATAAGAAGTCACAGCGGTACCATCTGTCAGTGTCAAAAGTGACATTTTTGAAGTGAAAACTTCTTTAGCGGCGCTGTGCACTTTTTCAGGTGAAGAAAAAATGTTAAACTCGAGACAGCCTAAGACGTAAGACGTAACCCTCTCTTTCTACCGCGCGGCGAAAATGTAATTATGCCTGTACCCGCTGTTTCGTTTAGGCGGCGCAGGGCGCTTGCGTGACGTCACGTGTGACGGACAATGTCATTGTGTTTTGTGACGGACAATGTCATTGTGTTTTTCTTTTTTGATTTAAATGCCATCTAGTGAGTTTCCCTCAAACTGGTATTAATATAATTCCCTCAAACTGGCTTTAATTACAAAACATGTAATTTTAGTGATACTGCATGCTTAGAAATAGTATTAGTACTTAGAAATAGATCTATAATATTATTGCTTTCAATTATCGTATTATATAATAATGCATGTTTGTCGAAGCAAACATTAAATATTGTAAAATTTTAATACTTTATCTACGCAATGTATAAATAATATGAATTTTATATAAGTACCTATTAATCAAATGTTATAGAAAAATATTACTCATATAAGTGAAATGTAAATTTCTTTTTGAGAAAATAAAAATTCTTTAACCCGATATAACTGTAGTACTCACAGTGATGTGCTTAGGGGTTTCAAGTAATGCGACGAAATAACGCTAGATGGCGTTAACCTTAAATATACATAG
Source organism: Cydia splendana (assembly GCF_910591565.1). Taxonomy (NCBI): domain Eukaryota; kingdom Metazoa; phylum Arthropoda; class Insecta; order Lepidoptera; family Tortricidae; genus Cydia; species Cydia splendana. Next base: position 8,475,125 of record NC_085980.1, on the reverse strand, counting down.
TGCTGCAGACATTTTGCACCGCTACGCTGTAATTACACACATACACTGTTATTAATATTTTGAGTTACCAATGTCGTTGAGTTTTCACTTCTGCCGGCACTCCTGGAGTGCAACCCGTTGTTTTTTTATTGAAGAAATATCACTTTTGTCACTGACAGATCGGTATCGTACCGCTGTGACTTCTTATGAGCATTATTCGAATCGGGCCGAATATCCTGACGACCAAATAGATAATAATAATAACTGACTGCATTGATTACTACTTACCAAATCAGAATCGCTCCAAACTCGGCAGTATTTATTGAAAAGACTGGCGCAAAATCAAAATCCTTCGAAAGAAATGTGGAAAGTCGTGAATGACGAGATAGGATTAAAAGCTAAGCCCCAAGCGAATATAAAAACTCGATACAAATGCCGTCGTATCAAATGAAGAAATACCGAATTCATTTAATTCGCATTTCCTTAACGTAGCCACAAAATATGTAAAAATAGCAATGAAAAAAGTATGGAGGTAAACATTTGAGCATTTGACACAGACAGATCAAATCCAGAGCAAATTCATAACCGGTTATTACTGTAATAAGATTTGAAATAATTACCTTATCTAATTATATCCTACCGACTGCGCCATGTAATATTAAGATTTGAAATAAATAACAACCATATCTTGTTTGGTCTAAGAATGTATTTAAAACCAAAATATTACTTTGCTAATCCGCGAAAAGATAACGTGCTAGTCAATCAGTGCTAACCCGTTATACTTACTTGCGTATTTTTACATGCAATTAATATTCCCACCCTCCCACCGCAAAAATAAATACGCAAATAAATATAACAAACCACCACCAAAAGAATAAACCTCGACACGTGTTTCGCCTCTCTACGAGGCATCCTCAGGAGTTGTTGACGGTCTGACGCCCGGCAACGGAATGACCTGTCTAGAATGGTCGGCCATATTTATACCTTGACCACTCCCCCTACCGTGCAAGTGTGAGTGAGATGGAAAAAATCGTAATAACGGCGATGACGCAACATTCAATTGTTCGTTAAGAATCATGCCCCTATTGTTGTACCTAATTATTTCCAGTTGTTCCAGAACACCCAAACGCAATCCCTTTTCGCAAACATGTAAAACATGTGTTTTCGCAAACATGTGTTTTGCGGTGGGAGGGTGGGAATATTAATTGCATGTAAAAATACGCAAGTAAGTATAACGGGTTAGCACTGATTGACTAGCACGTTATCTTTTCGCGGATTAGCAAAGTAATATTTTGGTTTTAATTAGTATGGATTTCCGCAAAGTAACGCCTGATTCTATTCACTAAGAATGTATTATTCTTCTGTTCAATCATAGACACAAAAACATAAAAGTCAAAGACCAATGTTTCGTTTGTACTAACTCTACAATTTATTATTAACTCTATAACTCTACAATTACAATCACAAATATCAAAATACGACTCCAGGAGAGTTTAATAGGTAACTAAAGTATATTAGTACGTTTTTCATAAATAGCAGCAATATATTTTATGTACGTAATATATTTCCCCATTTATATTCGCTGCACCGACACCAGTTTATCTCACTCATTATTCTATGAAGGTGTTAAATTAATTTCATATCTTTCATTTGGAGGGTTCCGCTACGCTTTAACCCTTTCACTGCTACTGTTAGTGTAGGTAGGGTGGATTTCAAAATCCTGCGAAAACTTATGGTTCGGTCTTTATAAAAAAAACTAGTAGGTTGTGCGAGTTGCAACTTTTTTATATGTTTTTAAGAACTATTATCTTCATGTTCCTTCAATTACCATCTCCAATAACTTAATAGTTTTTTTTATATAAAATGTTTTATGTGTCTAAAATCATCACCGTCTACCGGAAAAATCTGAACCTTATTGTTTGCAGTGAAAATTATAGCATACCAATCGTACGATTGCGATTTTTCTTTTACTTATATCTTTTCCATGTTGTTGTTTAACACATGAAAAAATATGCAATAATTCCTTCACCGAGAAAGTACATTTAAAAATATTTAAAATTTTGTCACGAATATTCGTCAACACCGTCATGATAATGTCAATGTGAGCTTATCTCCGTGTATGAACAACGAAATACCGCTAAAGGTCCTTGCCCTATTTTTCACTTTAATATAGAATGCCAAAAATGATTTCACTATAAAGTCACATCATTGAATCGTGAGAAATATTACGAACAAATTTGTAAAACGTACTTTGTCACAACAGAGCATCATCACCGTTATGCTTTGGTTTAAAAAAGTTACAAATGATATATTAGAAATAATTATTGAAATGAATGGCAAACTACATGAAGTTTATTGTGTAGCATAGACATTAACTACTATTATTCGTATTCTAGGAATAAAAACAAGAAACTCTCAAATCGTCAACACCATACCCATCATCACCGGGAAAAAATTACGACCGGTGATGATTTCATGTGTATGGTGATGACGGTTCTCAGAAACTTTTCTAGTTATTTTGCTATAATTCATTATGGAATTAAGCTGTATGTTTGAAAAACGTTCTCTATGTCTTCTAACACTATATAATGTCTACCTTATAAATGTAGAATAAATGTAGAAGAAGATATGACTATTTCTTTCACACTAGAGGATGGTTAGTTTTAAATAACATTTTGACTGAAGTAGGCAAAATTTAGGTCACTTAGAACTTAGAACATACAAATGTTTATTTTTTATTATCTAATAATGTAAATCGTGCAACTTAGAGTCTGTAATTGCATGTTAGTCGTGTTAAAACAAAGTATTTAAACAAGCAACATATATTAAGTTTTAAGCGACCATAGGCTACGGTACTGGCTCACTATCGTAATGGCCTTATGTTTTTTGATAATATTATATTAATTGATGTATATAATTACAGCAATGAATAATTATACCATTGGGTAGTCACCGGACCCAATACCTAACATTTTGTAACTTATGACATGCATTACAAGTAGGGGTATTGCAACTTATAAAACACTGATTATATATTAATCTTTAGCTATTAAACAATATTTATATGGATTTAAATCATTATAGCTATTTTTAAAGTTAATTTATAAAACAACAAAAATACAAACTTATGCAATGAATCAAATTATCAAAAAAAAAGTAATATATCATAAAAATTAAGCTCACTGGTAAGCCAGCAATTTTATAATATGATATAAATACCAAGTTATGCAGTAGATAAAAGAAGATGCGGGTTTAAACTGATAATAAGAGTACAATATTGTTAATATGATTTAACATTAAAAAAACCCAAAAAAAATGAATACATAAATTGCCTATTTCGGAATATAAATTATTTAAAATTATACAATAAAAATACTTGTTATATATTTATTTATATGAATAAAATGTATTTTTTATAATTTTCTAAAAATAATTTATGTAGCTAGTCTTATGTTCAAAAACATGTTATTTGTAATGTTTATTAAAGTTCTAAAGCCTTACAATTAAATAAAGTTTATGTTTTTTTAATACGTTTTTAATACATATATAAATTAGTTCCCAAATCGTCATTACCGTACATGCAGTGTCATTACCGTCTATAAAAGAGTCATTACCATACCATGATTGTCATCACCATCTTGCGTTTTTATTTTCCGAAAGCGATAACTTCAAATATAAGCCACAAATGATTGTATAAATACCATAAATATCCTCAATATACAGCTCCCTATTACTTTACCCAGCTAGAATTGTGTTAAATTAAACATTTAAAAAACATATTTTTTTGTATGGTGAAATTTTTGGTGATGAAATCCACCCGGTAGCGAGGATAAGTAGGTAGTAGATGGGTTTTCTTCTGATCCTTGTTGAGAAACCTTCTAAACATTGGCGAAACAACTATACTTACTCGTATTTTCTTACTTTACAAACAAGGATTTCTTTTTGAGGTGTAAATGGATTTCTTCTAAATGATATACCCTATTACCTACACGGCCCAATCCGAACAATGCTTATAAGATGTCACAGCGATACGATACCGATCTGTCAGTGTCAAAAGTGACGTTTTTGATTGAAGAAAATGTTCTTAATTGTCCGTGACTGACCTCATGACATTTTTAGAGCCAGACCTAAACGAACATTTAAATTATTTATGGACCATACCTATAGTTTGGAGCTTTTAAGTAAAGTTGGTTTTGGAGAATTGTTGGGTGGTTTTGGTTTACACTGTAAACTTTACAGTAACTAGAAATGCGATCATATGGAGGCGCGGTAACGCTCCCGCCAAGTCCAGCTAAAATAAACATAGGGCACAGCATTTAAAAAATATACCAGAGGGCCTAGCCGAGATGCCAATCGTTTGCGGCGAAACGGTAATGTCTCTCTATGACTCTGCCATATTAGTGCGACAGAGAGACATATTATTATTTCGTTCGTTACGGCGCAAACGATTGGCATCATAGCTAGGCACCTAGGGTACTGTTACAAAACGCTACGAAATGAACCAACATTTACCTTTGTAGGAGAAAAGCATCCCTAGAAACTTAATTGAGCACGTACTTGGCCCTTAAAAAGGGTGTACACTTGAATTGCTAATATTTGTCTTGACGTCTCTTTTAATGCTGGATGCTATTTTTGAAGATTTTTTTAGACCACCTGATGCACATTGGTGCACTTAATCTTGAAACTCATGACATATACAGGCCGTCCCAAGACTATGGGACATCAAGGGAAAGTACCTTAAATATCGTAGATAGGATATTTTGCTGAGAGAAGACATTATTTTAATTTAAAAAACAATTTAAACTGCATTCATAGATTTTTAAATAATTACAAGGTTGAACCGGGAATCGAACCCGCTACACGAGAAAAAAAATCACCCTGTAGTTTTATCATACCGATCGAAAGGATTCATCAGAGAGATGCACCGTATTTTAATATCCGGCCGGATACCGGATAGTAACTTACTATCCGGCCGGATACCGGATAAAAACTTGATTTAGGAGTAAAAAAATTAGATTTAAGAAACAGTCACGTCATATCGTACTCGTTTATTATTTTAAAACGATTTAAACATCCACTCATTCCGGTATCCGGCCAAACAACTATCCGTTGCATCTCTACATACTAGTATTAACTTAGTGAAATACATAACTATTCGTTATCGAGTTCCGTAAACGTAAGCCGGGTCAAAACTCGGTCAAAAAGTTCAATCGCAATTACATACTTAGGTAAGTGAACGCTTTGGTACTTGGCAGTAAGTACCGAACGAAAAGTTACAATTTTATTGCAAATTGGAGACAGTGAGGTGCGCGCGCGAGTACCAGCGCATGCGTCTGTGTGCGTGTATTACACACACAAATACAGTCTCTCACGTCGCGGTTACGCCCCGTCAGAGCGACGGGTATATTCACCTCGAAATCTCAAAATTGAATTCGCGCTCACCTCCTGTTTCGTCTTAACATTTTTAAATCAAAAATAATCAATTTAATTTATCAAATGCTCAAAATGAGTCCCATTCTGTTGAATACAAAGTCGCACTCTTTTGATTATTTCGCTAAATTTGACATCAAATGTTAAAATTCATGGTCTTCCTTTTATTTCTGACAATGTTATTTAGCTAAAAATAATCCTTATGATGAAGCCTTTCGAACGGGTTCGATACCCGGTTCAACCATGTAATTATTTAAAAATCTATGAATGCAGTTTAAATTGTGTTTTAAATTAAAATAATGTCTTCTTTCAGCAAAATATCCTATTTACGATATTTAAGGTACTTTCCCTTGATGTCCCATAGTCTTGGGACACCCTGTATTGCTATACTTGCGACATATTAAATATTAATTATTCTTTGTTGTAATAAATTTTCTTTGTAACTGTGTTTCTCGTATTTGTTTTTCTATATACAATAAAGTATATACATACATACCTATATACATACATATACTACGAAACTAGTTAGAGTTAGGCTAAGAAAAGTCTGCAGAGATTTTTACAGCACACGCAGTGCAGGTGTTATTTTAAACGTCAAACTTCTATGAAGTTATGACGTCACGTGACTTTTCGTAGTATCTGTCATCCCAATAAATTTTTACTTTTGATTTGGCGTTTGTCGATAGATCTATACGATTGTTATCTTGACTAGGCCCCCAGAACTGCTTTTAGCCGTCTTTCTGTAATTTGGCGTAATATTTTGATGTTTGTTTTGCGTTTATCTCCACCATAAAAGTTTGAAGGGCATCTTGAATTACGACATGCCAGTTTGATTCAGTATCCGGTCGGTCGAAGGTCCCTTCTTTACGGATGATAAGCCGTCATATTTTGTTTTACCTTCTGAAGTAAGTTTCGAGATCTGACATTTAAAATATATATTTTGAATAAAAAACCTCACTATGTATCATAAAAAGTATTGACATCTGTTAAAATTAACTTTAAAACTTTTAACAGCAACAAACAGCAACGCAGCTTTTCTCATGTTTTTGTTTTCGTTACTTAACAACTGTTTACGTTTTTTTTATGTAACGTAAAAACCCTTGAAAAGCAGGAATGACTTAGAAATTTCAGCTTTTAACGTTATCGCCACACAACCTATATATAAGTACAACCCATATGGAAATGGGAGCTAACTAAAGAACAAAATTAATTTGCCTCACTAAACTCCTTTTCGAATTGCTCTAAAATATATGTAACTGGAACAAACCCACGCATTAAAAAGCTTTGCACTCATTAAATAACAAAGTCAACCAACCCCATCTCGGGTAAAAAGAGCGGCCATTACGTCCATAATTATAGGAACTACCAGCTAACAGGTTCTAATTACTTAATTATCTGTCGACTTCGACTGTCCTTCAGGTCGAAAATGGCAGTGTGTATTTAAGGTATTTTTATTTCCTTGAAGGGGACTTGAAAGGTAAACTGGTAGAATTTTGGTGTTGATTTGGTTATCGTTGGTTGTTTCGGATGGTTGACTTTTTCTGTTAAATTTTTTATGAATATCATATTACAGGAGTAGTATGTTAGGATTTAAAAAAGGCTTTTAAAATTGTTGTTTGTCTCCTAAACATAAAACATTCTAACAGTAATGCAAATTAACGTTTATTTATTAATCCTTACAGTATGTGTAACGAAGATGTCTTCGCTAATGAATATTTTACTAAGTTGGGAACTAAGTAGGTTCTTAAGTACACAGCATTGAAGTAGGTGCTCACTATGTTGGCGGATAAAAACATATTTTATCCCTTTAACGCAATCAAAATAGCAAATAGATACTAGATATTTCAATTTGTAATTATAATTCTGGTTATGGGAAAAGGGCATTTCCATTTAAAGTTGTACAGTCAACAACAGAGCTATGAATACAGGCAAAGTGCCGAAAATATGTATACACGACCTTAATGCACAGGCAATAAAGTACTGTATACATATTTTTGAGACTTTGCCTGTATTCATAGCTCTGTTGTTGACTGTACCATGACTCACTTGACGAATTGAAAATATAGTCATACTCATACTCATACTCATAATATTTATTGCATATTATCACATTGTATCTTAACCTATTACATAGAATTGTGTACAATATGACACCCTGTAGGGCACAGCAAACAGTTTAATAAGAGGAGATCGAGTTTTTTGTACAAAATAATAAGATTATATTAATTAGTGTTATTTATTGTATAGGTGCTTTATTAATTGCAATTATTGGTCGTGAAAAAATTCATTTAAAGTATAATAAGCTTTTTTAATGAGGTGATCTTTTAGTTTTTTAAAGAATTCATTGTCGGACTTGGTGTTATTTATTTCGTTACTAATTTTATTGAATATTTTTATTGCCATTGAGTTAGGACTTTTTGAATGTAGTTTGAGTTTTGAGGGGATAACCTGCACCAGCTTATTTTGAAACCTACTGGCGTAACGTCGGGGTATATCTGAATGTTTGGTATAAAATTAAGGGTATTTTTTTACAAACTTACATGTTTCCAAAATGTATATTCATGTTAGGGTAAGTATTTTTAGATCGATGAAGTGTGTCTTACTACTTTCCGGTATATTTATGTTAGCCAAGATTCGAACACATTTTTTTTGTAATATAAATAGGCTTTCCACATCTGTGCTATTCCCCCATAGAATGACACCATAGGTAAGCCAAGCATGGGCATAGGAATAGTAAGCTGTTAAGGCGGTGTTGAGGTCGCATGCTTTTTTTAATTCGCGTAAGGCATACGTGAACTGGGACAATTTCGTTTTTATTTTTGCTACATGCGCTTTCCAGTTAACATTGCAGTCAACTTCGAAACCTAGAAGAGGAGCGGTATCTACACATTCTAATTTTATATTATTGAAGGTGAAATTAATATTAAGGGGTGTTTTTTGATAAGGCCTAAACTGTAAGATTTTTGTTTTTGAAAAATTTACTTCCAAATTGTGATCCGATAACCAGTCAACTACGTTTGTTAATAAAGTGCTTAAGTCTTGTGTTATATTATAATCGTCTGTACACGAAGTGAGGATGGAGATATCGTCGGCAAATAAAGTACACGTCTGCTGTATAGTTTTTGGAAGGTCGTTGATATATATCAAGAACAGGAGACATCCTATTGAGCTGCCTTGAGGTATGGAATGTTTCATCAATTTTAAATCCGAATGTGTGTAATTTATTTCGCTATTATTTTGATCGTAATTTTGTATTTCTATGCATTGCTGACGATTTTCTAGGTATGATCTGAACCAATTATGCGGAATACCCCTAACGCCTATCCCATATAATTTTTGTAATAGGATATTATACTGGACACGGTCGTACGCTTTCGTCATATCGAGCAGAATCCCGATCGCGTATTGTTTATTATTTATAACATCAATAGCATGCTGCATAAACTTGTACATAGCTAAAACCGTTGAACGATTTTTTCGAAAACCGTTTTGACTATCATTAAAGATTAAGTTTTTTTCGCAGTATTCATATAAACGTTTACTCATAGCGGTTTCGAATATTTTTGACGATGAGGGTAATAGCGCGATTGGTCTGTAGTTATTAAGTTCTGCCGTACTACCTTTTTTATGAATAATATGGATTAGTTTGGATTATTTGGTACTTTTTTATGTAATTCTATGAGTAAATATATTCTAGTTTATGAAACACAAAAGAGAATCGTCATATTTTTAGCATAAACCAGTTAAAATTAATATTTAATAGGATGAGGGAGGTTTTTTGCGGTCCGTTTGGTTACAAATGGTTTTTGATATAGTGAATAAAATACATACTTGAGGCAAATTTTTTTATGTTTAAAGCATAATAATGTTAATAAACAACCTAAAAACGATTATCATTGAACAATTTAGAGCAAACATTTTTCATAAAAGGGAATTTTAGGTGGTTTGAAAATGAAAAAAATGAAAAAATGAAAATCTTTATTTCAGGCAACTAATGGCCCATACATAAATACCTTAAAACTAGCATACATATTATATAAAAATATATTTTAAAACTAAACTTTGAAAAACTAAACACTACATATCACATTATGGCTGCGATGCATTACGCAACCCCGCAGTGTCAGGGAACCGGCCGCGAAACCGCCGAAACTTGACACCCTTCGGCCAAAACTCCTCCTTTGGTTGGTTACGAGGTGGCCCAAAATAGTACGTTATTTTTAGGTTTATTAAATAGTTATTGGCATTACTGCCATGTGACGAATAACAATCATTAGAATTAACAAGACATGTGATTATTGTCAAAAAAATTAAATATTTTAGCTTATAAACTTTGAATAAACAATAATAAATACTTTTGAAATCAAGGGGACATTTCCAAATGGACACCCATGTAACTTAATGGACAAAGTAAAGACGAGATCACAATAATCAAAAATTTACACAAATACTCAGTGAATAAAAAAAGAACTACAAAATATGTACTTACTAAAATCAGTAGATAGAGTTTTAAACATAAGAAACTCAATATTACTTAATAAAATATGATTTATTAATTGCACATGAATTAAATAAGTATAGACAAAGTCACGGTAAAAACTATATATACTCAATGTGCGTGCGACTTTACCGTGTCCGTTTGGTTACATTTTTCTAGTCCGGCTATATGTTACTCTTCAAATTGTAACCAAACGGACGTAACGATTTGTCTGATCCAGAATTAAAACTATTCGAAATAATACAAAACTAACCGCAATGTTCAACTTATTTACTTGACAAATAACTATATGAAACATGGTTTTATTTTATATAAATAGTGTTTTAGTTACTTAAGCTTCAAGCTGCATAAACAGTTGAACAAAACGGACAAACATTGAGTAAACTTACAGGTCACACACCAGCACGCCCTGGAGGTTGCGAAATTACTGTTTTAAATCAAATTTGACGTTTAAACAAGCTTTATCTATAGTCACAGGGTTGCCAGGATGAAAAAAACCTAAAATGTTGGTAAAAAGTATTTCGCTAAGTAGCGAAAACTGCGTAACCAACCCGGACTATGTCCGTTTCACGATTTCGCGGGGACAACGTTTTTATCGAAATTAAACCCTATGATTGATGTTTTTAAAGCTCTTTTTCATCAATAACACATTTTTCAACATTTAAACTATGCCAGGAATGCATTACTTGGTGTTGCCTTCATAGAAAAAATATGTGTAAAAGGCCATCAAATATTGAAGTCGGTGAAGGGGACAGTACTACGGGGTGACTTTATCATATCTAAAAACCGGATTTAAAGTAAGAAAAAAGTGATTTATTGTGCATGAAACTTCATAAATGATGTGTCTATATAATATATTTCAATAAAAAACATCATTTGCCCTGTTAAAAAAATCGTCTTAAGACTAAATCGCAAATAAAAACTTTTACAAAAAAAAAGAAAACCGACTTCAAAAAGGATGAAATAAAATATTATCCGTTTTTAAGTATATGCGTTACCAACTGATATGTTTGAAGTTGGTGCCAAGCCAAATTTGAAGCATACCATGATTTTAGGGTGACTCGATAAGAATGTACGTGTAAGAATGTATGTGTGTATGTACGTTGGATTACCTTACACCACACGACAGCAATGATCATACTTTCTGTAGATACCTAAGAACACACCGTCAAGCCACCTTGGCGCAGTCCGTACCATGTTTGTCGGTACTAGTATAAAACCAATGCGATTGCCGATATGTTTTTTAAAGAGCAATTTTTACAAATTTTCGAACTGTACATAATACTCTGGTGTGGGATTGGGACTGAGTTATTTCCCGCCTCTTATCCAGAAAACTTGATTTCAAAATATAAAACAATCCAAGGACCATCTACAGGGCTTTAACTTTTTACATGCATGGCAAATTTCACCAGTTTACATGGCAGTTGTTTAGCCGAAAAGGTGACAAAGAGACAGACAGAATTACTTTCACCATTATAATATTAGTAAAGTTGTAATGTGAATTATAGACATAAACCTGATTATTTTTGACCGGTATTGTTACTATTTGTTGTGGCACCGACTTCAAACATATCAGTTGGTAACGCATATACTTAAAAACGGATAATATTTTATTTCATCCTTTTTGAAGTCGGTTTTCTTTTTTTTTGTAAAAGGTTTTATTTTTAAATTTTTAGTTTTAAGGCATTGTTAAAAGCTTATGAGTGACCTGTGACGCATGAATGAAAAGCATAATAATGCGTATCACTAAATTCGAAATTATTCCTGTCACTACACAAACACAAAATCCATCCTCCGCCCCGCCACTGACCCAATCCCTCAACCCCCCAATCCCTCAACCCCCCGGGCCCCGATCACTCAACCCCTGATCACGGAACCCCTCGACCCTGAACCACCAACCTTTCAACCGCCATTTCCCGACTCCTCAGTAGCCTTACCATAAGTCTTACACTGACATATTCGCTAGCGTGTGCATAACTTACTTTCTATGCGTCGTGCTGGCATCCTATTAGTGCGAACGAGATAGTTACGAAGACGTTAGCGAATATGTAGTAGTGTCAAACTCTTGGTAGGGCTACAGTTGTACTTCATCAAATTTTCGGGGGGAAATGCTTAAGTTACTATAGAAAACAACGATGTCGCCATACTTGTGCCTTTAAAAATTGAGGAGTTCCCTCATTTCCTTATGAATGCCGTCATCAGATTAGAACCAACAATATTATGGAAACACCTTAGAGGTAACTTCGTTCAAACGAAAAAAGAATTACTCAAATCGGACCACGGGTTTCGGAGTAATCTACATTTATAAAATCATCATTATTATCATCAACAATCATCATCATCAGGTCCACTCTATCAAATTAGTGATTTTCAAGAGGGAATGCTTGATTTGCTTAAGACAATACCCAAATTACCATACATGTGCCTTTAACAATTGAGGAGTTCCCTCAATTCTTCATGGATCCCATCATCAGAACAGCACCAGATTAATGTGGGACCACCTTGGAAGTACCTTCTTTCGAACAAAAAAAGAATTGCTCAAATCGGACCACGGGTCTCGGAGTAATCGCTGAACGTCCTACATTTTAAGAAATCGTCATGATTATCATCAAAACAATCATCATCATCAGGTCCACTTCATCAAATTGGTGCTTTTCGAGAGAAAATGCTCGAGTTGCTTAAGAAAACACCCAAATCACCATAAATACATGTGCTTTGAAAAATTGAGGAGTTCCCTCAATTCCTCATGGATCCCATCATCAGAACAGCACCAGATTAATGTGGGACCACCTTGGAAGTACCTTCTTTCGAACAAAAAAATAATTACTCAAATCGACCCACGGGTCTCGGAGTAATCGGTGAACATACATAAAAAAAAAACATAGCCACAACCGAATACAGAACCTCCTCCTTCTATGAAATTGAAGTCGGTTAAAAATGTAAGGGGACATGCGAAAAACTCGAGGGTACAACTTTAAATGGGAATGCTCAAAAAATACAAAAAAAGGGTCAACATTAATGTAATTACCAATCCTTATTGCATAATTAAAGGGATAACGATGAAGAAAGTTTTTTCATATTGACTAGATAAAAAAAATGTTTAACTATTCTTTTCCAGTCAACCATGGGGTCAAACATCAAAGCCTCAACTCTGCTCCTGATCTTCGTGACCTTCTCCTCCGTGGCTGCGCAGACTTTCCAGTACTCTCGGGGCTGGACCAATGGGAAGCGGGCGCAGAAGATGGACGAGGGAAACCTGGCAGGGAATCTGGAGAAGATTCTGAGCCCGTGCCAGATGAGCAAGCTGAAGTATGTGCTGGAAGGAAAGCCAGCGAGTGAGCGAGTAAGTTTTTAGACAAAAAATTCCTTCATCTTCCTTCTTACCCTAGTCACTTACTGCTAAAAGCCCTCAAGTACTTCCAGGGTTGTTCTACTGGTAAGAGGGCTTCAAAGAGGGACGAGGGAAACCTGGCAGGGAATCAGAAGTAGATCAGGATCTACTCCACAGCTCAGGAGCTTGTGCTAAAAGGAAAACCACCAAGTGACCGAGTAGGTTTTTATACAAAAGATTCCTTCATCTTTCTTCTTACCCTAGTCACCTTACCTACTGCTAAAAGCCCTCAAGTACTCCCAGGTTGTTCTAATGGTAAGAAGGCTCCAAAGAGGGACGAGGGAAACCTGGCAGAGAATCTGAAGTAGATCCTGAGCTTGTGATAGAAGGAAAGCCACCGAGTGAGCGAGTAGGTTTTTATACAAAATATTCTTTCATCTTCCTTCTTACCCTAGTCACTTACTACTAAAAGTCCTCTAGTACTCCCAGGTTTAATCCAATGGTAAGAGATCTCATAAGAGGGACGAGGGAAACCTGGCAGAGAATCTGAAGTAGATCCTGAGCTTGTGATGGAAGGAAAATCACCAAGTGAGCGAGTAGGTTTTTATTTTATACAAAAGATTCCTGCATCTTCCTTCTTACCCTAGTCACTTACTGCTAAAAGTCCTCAAGTACTCCCTGGGTTGTTCTAATGGTAAGAGGGCTCCAAAGAGGGACGAAAGAAACCTGGTAGAGAATCTGGAGTAGATCCTGAGCTTGTGATAGAAGGAAAGCCACTGAGTGAGCGAGTTGGTTTTTATTAAAAAGATTCCTTCATCTTCCTTCATACCCTAGTCACTTACTGCTAAAAGTCCTCTAGTACTCCCAGGTTTTATCTAATGGTAAGAGGTTTCATAAGAGGGACGAGGAAATCTGGCAGGGAATTTGGAGATCCTAAGCCCGTGACAGATGAGCAAGCTAAAGTATGTGCTGGAAGGAAAGTCAGCGAGTGATCGAATAATTTTTTGACAGAAAATTTCCTCTCCCTTTAAGACCTTCTAGTACTCCCAGGGTTGAGCCAATGGCAAGGGGGCTCATGACGGATGAAAGACACCTAGCAGAGAATGTGGATCCCGAGTTCGTGCCAGATAAGTCAGTTGAAATATGTGTTGGGGGAAAGCCACCGAGTGAGCTATTTTCAATCAGGGAAAACTTCAACCCAATAATATTCCTCAATAGATACGTGAATTATTTAAAATTGAGTTTGTGCTCATAATATTTCTGGAGGGGTATTCGACAAGCGACGTTTGATGTATCGTGTTGATCTCCAGTTCCTCTACCATCCCATTTCCTCTAACCTCCACCATCAGGTTTCAGTTGATGTGGGAAAAATTGTGAGTTTTCGAATATGTACAATGTCAAAATCTGACATTAGACCGACTTCTTCAGAGCTATTATTAACCGTATAGCAAACGTATAGTAATAAAACAAAGTTGATTTTGGTAAGTTTTTTTTGATAAATGAGTTGGGGTTGTACCAAATGATATTACCCACAGTTGATCGAATCAACACTTAATATAATCAAAATCAAGTGTTGATTTGATGTGGACGCGCAAACTGAAAGTTGTACATCTCGAATTTGGTCCCTGGCTTGTGTGACAAAAACGAAGATATGTAGTTTGATCAAGTAGAACTGACGTCACTATACGCACTATTTTTTTAACATTGTCCAATAATAATGTCCCATTCTCACGTCTCACGTAGGACGTAAGCAAACGAGGAAAACTATAAAAAAATATAAAAAATGGTTGCCTAACAAGGCGAACTTTTCAGGTTTTCCATCGCCACACGTGTCAACTGTAAACAATGCCGGTATTTATAATACCCGATGGAATCCCGATTTGTTGAAAATAATGTATAAACCTCTAGTCGCCAAAAGGTTTTGTATTTCATTGTATGTATTAATCTTTTTACAAACAAATAAGAATTAAACTTGTTCCTGATCCAGATCAAATTCATAACCTATTAGCACAATAAGAATTCGCCTCCATGTTATCTGAGTGCACATCAAAACCACCGCCAAGTTAGAATAAATTATCAACATTACCTAGTTAAAAGTTAAGCTTCAAGAATTAAATAGAAGTAGGTATAGTTTGGCAAGCCATTTCCGTCAGTAGAAAAAGTCATCAAATTTAAAAAACGACAACACATTAATTTCGCTCCTTTTTTTACTGATGAAGTGGGTTGGCCAGAGTATAGTATGTAGTATGTTGGTTTTTCTAAAATGTTATTTCTCGCAGCTACTCCTCCCGTGTGACTACCCCGAAGACGACGAAGCCCCCAAACGTTACAAGAACGAACGCCAAGACCCCTTGTTCGACAGCTTTCTTTGAAGATCCAACACAGAGAAAAATACAGATGACATCTAAGATAATGTTAATTTTTATAAGCTCAGGATTAGTTAATTCGTCGGCCGCGAAAAGTCTAGTGTACCTGTCGTATTTTAATAGGTAGGCATCTGCAGTGCTATGGTATTATCTCAAATACTATTAATAATATTATTAATGTCTGGGGTTAAACATTTTTATAAAGAATCACTTTACTCTGTCTAAATCTTGATGATGGATGTTTTTGTATTTTAAAAAAACGTGTACAAAGAAATTTAATATATTTTACTCTGAAAATCGTGTTACGTTGCCTAGCAAGTTAAATAAACCACCTACCTGGTTATTTATTATATCTGAAGAATGAAGCAATGAAATATAATTAAGTATTATTAAACATTGTAACAGCTGACACACATATAAGTAACTTTATTGAGAACGATAAAAAAGCTTATAAGTTAAAGGCATCACTCGCTTGGCTTTTACACTACCGTGTCCCTAAGATCTCAAATTTTATATTAAAAATATTAATATTTGTACCTATTTATAAGATTTTATAGCATCCCATGTAGGGCTGGATATGTGGATGCTATTTATATTTAATATATCTAAGCAAAATGAAATTGTTGTGTTGTTATTTTGTTAAAATACAAATATTTTACTGAATGTCATTGTAATTAAAAGAAAATTAAAAAGAGATAATTATTACGAAAATTAATGTAGGTAAATATATATTTTAAAAGTGTTGACAACAATATTTCACATTAAAATATGTGTTAATACTCTGGTTTTTTTATCGTACTATTAAAGAATTTTTCTTTTTCTCCTTTCGTTAATGAAAATGTTCAAAAACAAAATAAGTAGGTACACTGGCGTTCAAAAGTGCATGGATATGTTTCAACCGTAATATTAAGGCATTACGGTAGGGATGCCATACGTCCCGGTACGCCGGGACATGTCCCGGTTTGAAGCATGGTGTCCCGGTGTTCCGGCCGATAAGCAAATTGTCCCGGTTTTAAAGATCATAGTAATTATTCAGTAGGGGGCTGGAATAGGTAAATATACATATACCATACCAACAGTCCAACAATAAACACGACTAGTCTAACTAGCTAGGCTAATCGTACGTGGATAGAACGATGTAAGCGCTGACACTTGTCCGTTCACTTTTTACGAACTTACGTTAAGAGTGTCAACAGATTTAGTCTACTCGTAAACTGAAAACGGGGAAAAATAGAGATACTACTCGTAAAAATACGTGGGATACCTCATTAAATTCCTAGTGTTGTCTAGAAAAATGTATTGGATGCGTTTATTAGCACACAAAAAATATCATAAGTTATTAAACAAAAACATGGGGAAAAAGTAGATATTTCTTATTTCCCCAATATCTCAAAAAGTATTCATATTTTAGAAACCAAATTAATATTATAAAAGTGGAGGATATTCCCTATAAAAAAAGTCTATACTTGCAGAACTCTATCTCCATTATTTATACTTTTTATTCAACGCTGAACACAGACCTCCGCGCCTCATTTTCGGGAAACGCGCGCGGCGTGAAAGAGCGCGTACGTAACATTAAATATCATTTTAAAGGTATTAAATATTTATTAGAATTTTTGAAAAAAAAATGTGGTGTATTTTAAACATGTCAGAAAATTGTAAATTGTACTTGTAGAAATTTATCTTAACAAGTTAGGCAATTGTTAAGTAACAAAATTTTCTCGTACTTCCCTCTTTATTGAAAACTATAAACAAAAATGGTAAAATAACTATCATATTTTTTTTACTTTCTAAAGCCCTTCTCCCGTAATAAGATCAAAATAAATTTCACACAAAAAATATCAAAAGTTATTAAACAAAAAAATGGGGAAAAAGTATATATTTCTTATTTCCGTCATATCTCAAAAAGTATGCATATTTAAGAAAACAAATTAATATTATAAAAGTGGAGGCCCTATAAAAAAGTCTATACTTGCAGAGCTCTATCTCCATTATTTATACTTTTTATTCCACGCTGAACACAGACCTCCGCGCCTCATTTTCGTGAAACGCGAGCGGCGTGAAAAAGCGCGTACGTAACACTTTACCTTTTAAATATCATTTGAAAGGTAAATATTAAATATTAATTAAAAAAATTGAAAAAAAATATGGTGTATTTTAAACATGTCAGAAAATTTTAAATTGTACTTGTAGAAATTTATCATAAAGTTCTTTTTTTAACAAGTTAGGCAATTGTTAAGTAACAGAATTTTCTCGTAATTTTTTTTTTACTTTCTAAAGCCCTCCCGTAATAAGATCAAAATAAATTTTAGAATAACATTGAAAATCAACAAAAAACGAAAAATCAAGGTAAAATAAAAAAAAATATAACGTGCATCGCTTTGTAGCGAAAAGCGACTACAAACAGAGAACCCGACTGGCGGGTTGCTGGCATTTAATGGCTGTGTTAAAAGTGGTTTTGTGTTTAGGCAAGGGTTAAACCTTTTAAGTTACCTATTGTTGTAATAAAAGTTTCTTTTTTTCTACATTTACTACTTTTTAGGGTTTCGTAGTCACCTAGAAACCCTTATAGTTTCGCCATGTCTGTCTGTCTGTCTGTCCGAGGCTTTGCTCCGTGGTCGTTAGTGCTAGAAAGCTGCAATTTGGCATGGCATGGATACATAATTCATGCATTGTGACAGAAACGTAAAAGAAAAACTATAAAAAAAAAAATTTGGGGTGGGCACCTCCCATACAAAATGCTTTTTTTGAATTTTTTTTTTGCTTTGTCCCAATAGTGTGGGGTATCGTTGGATAGGTCTTTCAAAACGAGGGTCTTAAAAAGCCATTTTTTATAGTAAATATTTTCGGAAATAATCGCTCCGAAAGAAAAAAATGTGTGTGCCCCTCACTAACTTTTGAACAATGGGTCCAATAAATATGAAAAAAATCGTGAAACAAAAGCTTAATAAATATGTTTCTATTAAAAAAAGCTTTAATTAAACCGGTACATAAGAAGAGTTCAAAAACCAATCCTAACAATTATCGTCCAATTGCCCTATTACCAACAGCATCCAAATTGTTTGAAAAAGCTATGTGTGATAGAGTGTACGGATTCTGTGAGAAATTCAATATATTTGATGATTGCCAAAATGGATTTAGGAAAAAACGATCATCAACTTCAGCGGTTTATAAATATATCCAAGAGGTCATAAACACATTAGACACAAAAAAATACGGAATTGGCATCTTGTTAGACATGACGAAAGCTTACGATAGAGTAGATTATAAAATATTATTAAACAAGTTACCTATACGGCATAGGAATACGTGGTCTTGCTCATAAATGGTTCTATTCATACCTTGAAAACAGAGAGCAAACTACGGAAGTCCAACACTTTGATATACACAGCAGAGAGATAAGAAACGTGCGATCAGATATGAAAACAATAAAAGCTTCTATCCCTCAAGGCAGCGTAGCAGGATGTCTATTATTTCTCATTTACATAAATGATCTTCCTAAGGCAATAGATGAAACATGTGTACTATTTGCCGATGATATTTCTCTACTTATTAAAAGCCAATCCCTATCGGATATAAACCAAAAACTTTACTTCGTGCTTGATAAAACAAATAACTGGTTAACAGAACACAATCTAGAGATCAACTACGAAAAAACAAAATTAATGGTTTTCCATACGTGCCAAAAAACTCCACAACCACTTAACTATAGCTATAATAACATACCGTTAGAAGAGGTACCTGAATTTTCATTGCTAGGGTTAGTCATAGATAAGCATATTAATTGGAAGGCACATGTAAAGTTTATTAGAGCGAAGTTATCGAGTTTTACATATGCTCTTCGCGAAGTTAAAAAGACTACGGATATACAAACTGGACTTGCCACATATTACGCCTACGCAAATTCATGGCTTACCTACGGAATAATACTGTGGGGTAACATCACAGATGCAACATCTCTTTTTGTACTGCAGAAAAAACTAATCCGCATTCTGTTTAACCTCGATGATTTAATATCTTGCGAACCATATTTCAAAGAATATAAAATACTCACATTGCCAAGCATGTATATATTAGAAATATGTAAATTCGCGAGAACAAACTTATCAGCGTTCACAAAAAGGGAAGACTTACTTACAACACACTTGCTACGACATAAAAACCGGTTAATGCTGCCCTCCTCTAGACTAAAAATGCACTCTAACAGTACCTTTGTCATGGCTATAAAAATATATAATAAGTTGCCAAACAAAATCAAAGACGAAAATGTAGAGCAAAAATTTGTAAACCAATTAAAAGAACTCTTAATATCAAAATGTTACTTTAAGGTTAAAGATTATTTAAATGAGTCTATTTTATGAATTTTATTATTACTTAATTTACTATATTCGCAATTCGCTGATCCAATTATGTATATTCTATTCTATTGACATGTTATATTACTCTCGATACAATTTATGATGAATGAGATTAATTTTAATTTTAATTAAGTATTATGATTAGTACCTACTAGAAATGTAATTTGTAGACTTAAGAATGTTGCAGTGCCCTAACAGGGTGTCATGTACCTACAAATGTATTTATTGTAACACCTGTATTCTGATGAACATGATAGCAATAAAGAGATATGAATATGAATATGAATACTTCCAATGAAAACTATAGCGAACATGATCGGTCCAGTCGGTTTTGAGTTATTGCAAAAATCTTCTTTTCTTAGTAAAAGTACTCCCTTATGCTTGTAATGTACTTACATGATACTTACCTAATTATTAGCCCCCATTTGGTCTATCTTGACTGAATGGAAACTACGAAACCCTACACTGAGCATGGCCCGACATGCTCTTGGCCGATTATTCTTTAAATGTCCCGGTCTGAGTCCCCACACTTATGGCAACCCTACATTACGGTCAACATCTATCCATGCACTTTTGAACGCCGCGTTTCTTTGAAAATATTTTGACTGACTAAAACTAGATTAGTAAATCCCTACTAATATTATTAATGCGAAAGTTACTCTATCTGTCTGTTACCTCTTCACGCTTAAACACTTGAACCGATATAGATGAATAAGATGAAGTTTATACAGTTTAGTATAAAGACATTTTGAGGCCCCGGGAAGGCCCATTTCACACAGACGAAGTCGTGGGCAGAATCTAGTAAGTACTTATTTAATTCGTTTTTTTTTAGAGAATCAGTGGTAAATAACTAATTACCTTGTGGTTATCTTTATGGATGGTTATCCATGTTCTGTTGGTTGACACCAGTTGATTTGAATTCCTGGATGTTTAATTTTTATGGCGATAAGGTTTCAGTTTGGTAGACGGTCGAGACAGACACGAACTTAAAGAGTAAGCGCCCTCTATCCAAGAAATGGCAAACTAGAATGTCGCCTATCATACTATAGAATCAGTAGGGTTCAAAATGTTCCCTTCTACACTATGGTTTCAAGCGCTACTGCTACTCGACAACAGAGGGCGCAGATATCAAAACTTGAGTTTAGTTTCTTGTACTACTAAAAGATGGCATTGTATGCAAGTACTTTCTAATTACTGCTTGTTTTAATCCGGTAGTATGTACTGTATGTACTATCAAAGACATATGTAACTTCGTACTATCTATTATTTTTGGTACTATTATTGACACACTGTCACGGATGCTTTATTGAAAACGTATTAATTACATCCAGTCTTGTGTTATTTATGTACAGCGGAAAAGCTAATTATTTTTGTTTTTATGGATAGGTAGGTAGGTGGGCATTTCTATTTAAAGTTGTACCATGAACCATGATTCACGTGACGAGTTGAAAATATAATTTGGGTTATTTGGTACTTTTTTATGTAATTCTATGAGTAAATATATTCTAGTTTGTGAAACACAAAAGAGAATCGTCATATTTTTAGCATAAACCAGTTAAAATTAATATTTAATAGGATGAGGGAGGTTTTTTGCGGTCCGTTTGGTTACAAATGGTTTTTGATATAGTCAATAAAAGATATACTTGAAGCAAATGTTTTTATGTTTAAAGCATAATAATGTTAATAAACAACCTAAAAACAATCATCATTGACCAATTTAGAACAAACATTTTTCATAAAAGGGCATTTTAGGTGGTTTGGTTACGAGGTGGCCCCAAATCGTACCTTATTTTTAGGTTTATTAAATAGTTATTGGCATTACTGCCATGTGACGAATAACAATCATTAGAATTAACAAAACATGTGATTATTGTCAAAAAAAAAATAAATATTTTAGCTTATAAACTTTGAATAAACAATAAAAATACTTTTGAAATCAAGGGGACATTTCCAAATGGACACCCATGTAACTTAATGGACAAAGTAAAGACGAGATCACAATAATCAAAAATTTACACATATACTCAGCGAATAAAAAAAGGAGGCCTAAATATGTACTAAAATCAGTAGATAGAGTTTTAAACATAAGAAATTTTACTTAATAAAATATGATTTATTAATTGCACATGAATTAAATAAGTATAGACAAAGTCACGGTAAAAACTATGCATACTCAATGTGCGTGCGATTTTACCGTGTCCGTTCGGTTACATTTTTTTGGAGGTTGCGAATTGACTGTTTTAAATCAAATTTGACGTTTAAACAAGCTTTATCTATGGTCACAGGGTTTCCAGGATGTAAAAAAACCTAAAATGTTGGTAAAAAGTATTTCGCTAAGTAGCGAAAACTGCGTAACCAACCTGAAGCACTACCACCAGTTTTAACATTGACATATTCACTCACGTTTAAGTAACTTACTTTCTATGCATCTCGCTCGTACTCGCATATTAGTGCAAGCGAGATGTATAGAAAGTAATTTACGTAGACGCGAGCTAATCTGTCATTGTCAAAACTGGTGGTAGCCGTACTGGACTATGTCCGTTTCACGATTTCGCGGGGACAACGTTTTTATCGAAATTAAACCCTATTATTAATGTTTTTAAAGCTCTTTTTCATCAATAACACATTTTTCAACATTTAAACTATGCCAGGAACGCATTACTTGGTGTTGCCTTCATAGAAAAAATATGTGTAAAAGTCCATCAAAAATTTAAGTCGGTGAAGGGGACAGTACTACGGGGTGATTTTATCATATCTAAAAACGTGATTTTAAGTAAGAAAAAAGTGATTTATTGTGCATTAAACTTAATAAATGATGTGTCTATATAATATATTTCAATAAAAAACATCATTTGCCCAGTTAAAAAAATCGTCTTAAGAGTAAATCGCAAAAAATGTAAGGGGACATGCGAAAAACTCGAGGGTACAACTTTAAATAGAAATGCCCAGGTATGGTATGATGGTAGGTTTTAGGGTTATTTTTGTTTTTTGGTAAGTGGTATGGGTAGGTATGGTAGGTGGTATGGAAAGTACGTAGGCTGGTATGTGACACTTAATTTGTTTTTATGGACATACTTAGTACTAATTTTAATTGCTTGTTTTTATTATTGGTAACTAACGAAAAATAACCTGTAGGTATTACTTAGTTACTTTAAGTACCATAAACATTATGCACAAACTATTAATTCCCACAGTTGTAAACTCTCAACCCCTTAATGTTGACCAAATGTACCGAAACTAAGACCGGTACAAACACTGAGCGAAATTGCTCCAACAGTCTTAAACGAGGATCGCGAACGACCCGAGACTCAGCATCGTTTAGCAACTTTGCTCGGGTTCTGCTCGTATCAAATTAACTTGCTAGGGATGGGGCGGTGTCGATTAGAATTATAATTATCGACATATCTATTTTAATTTCTCTTTATTTATTTTTCTTCTTAAGTTAGGTTGTTTATAACATGAATATAAAAGTAAAATACAAAAGCACATAAAAAACAATAAAAAATAAATATAAAAAGATTATAAAAAACCTAACCTAGGGTGCCGCCGGCAGCGGGGCAGGGCCCAAGCTGCCGGTGGTCAGGGCTGCAGGGCGTAGAGTGAGGAATCGACGTACTATACGCGCCGTGTCCAAAATTACCGCCTTCTGCATCTGACCCTTGATCCAAGCACCCAGCGAGAGTCTCTTTAGGTGTTGGTCGAAACTCTTCGCTATGAGACCGTTCGCTGACACGACTATAGCCTATAGGAACAATGATCGTCGAGTCAACATCCCACATGGCGGTTATCTCGTGAGCTAAGTCTAGGTACTTGCGTCTATTTTAATTATTCTTATTTGAGTTTTCTTGATGTTAGTTTAATTTCCAAGAATTTTTGTAAGTAGTTTTCGTAAAAAAGCTTCTTTATTGGGACCGGGTCTTGGATATAATTATTATCAATTTTGTAGGGGTTGATAGTCGGCGAAAATTTCGTATGTTAAACGAAATAAGTATCCGTATAGAAATCATATATTCTCTAAGATAATTAGATTTAGATAACTAATATTATATAACGCCTGGAAGAGCTTCTGGTCCATGAAGGCGCTATTGAAGAGTGACCTTCCCCTGTGTCTCAAGCGCAAACTCATCGACATGTGTATCCTGCCTATCCTAACCTATGGTGCTCAGACATGGTCATTGACTGAGGCTTTAAAGTCCAAACTCAAGGTATGCCAGCGAGCGATGGAGCGCAGCATACTGGGTGTTCGCAGGACTGATAGAATCAGAAACACGGAACTGCGCTCCAGAACTAGAGTTGTAGATGTAGGTGTCAAGACCGCTAACCTTAAGTGGGACTGGGCTGGACATGTCTGCCGCATGCACCCTGAAAGGTGGGCCAAAATGGTTACGAGTGGGACCCACGGAACACCATAGATGGTGCTAGCCGGAGTGCAGGCAGACCGAAAAGGAGATGGCGGTACGACTTGCACGCATTTTATCCGGATTGGCGGGAAACTACAAAAGACAGGGTTGAGTGGAGGAAGCGAGCCTTTGCCTAGCAGTGGGACACTTAACCAGGCTAATTAAAAAAAAACAAATATTATATTATTTGAGTAATAAATACTAGGTTCAACTTTGTAGGTAAGTATGTAGGTAATGCATTAATAAATGTATTTACCAACGCTTCTAGTACACCCCTGCACTGTGTTGACGGCGAAAGACTTGTAATAGTTATCAATCTTCGCCTATATGTTTATTCACACAAAATCTTACATAGATGTACCTAATCAAAATAAAAGAAAAAATATTTTAAGACATGTTGTGAAGGTTAATTCAACTGGCCAACTGCAGGCTATTCAAATTTAATACCTAAGTACATTAATAATAAAAACGTTAGATACCTATCGTTGTAAGAGGCAGGAGAAACCTGTGAAGGAAAAGAAAATCGCGTAAGCGCGCAAAGTTTTTGCTGACTGCCGCGGAGAAATCAAAAATACGGTATTTTATTAATTTAGGAACTGCGAAAATCAAGGTAACTTAATCATAAGCAGTATCTTCTTAGTTTGTGGTCATAAGGTATAGTTTGTAAATAGACAACACAGGTAACAACTTCCCATAACATAACTACTCAGCTTTGTAAAGAATATCGATAAACACATTATCGATACCAACCAGAAAAAATCCCGAACGTCCCTTTACCACAGAAAGAATGAGATGCCCTAAACTTGTTCAAATCCGTTTCCCGCCATCGCGCAATCTGTACGACGCAACCAACCAATCAGAGGGCAGGAGGGCGGCGCGCGGCGGCCAATCGGACCCCCTCATTGGCCAAAACGTTAAACGGGGTTGCCCATAATAAAAAAAAAACATCAACGCGTAAACCTTACAATTGAGTGCCATTTTTTGTTCGTGTTAAATTGATGAAAAAAAGAGACTTGGAAAAATTGGTACCGAGATGAAATAAAAAATGATTTATTACGTGAGTCGCTTAACTTTTTAACTTATTGGACGTTAATGACTTTTGATTTTGCACGGCGTTTTTAAATTTGGAGTTTTTATTTTTATAAATGTGTTGCCTGCTTTCGTAATCTTCGTATTGAGCCGACAGGATAGATTGACTTTTATTGTTCAGTGAAATATAAATTGATAGGGAAAACGAATAACATTGAAATTATTGCGATCTGCTTTTTATATTTTCGTGCTGAAAGCCTCGCTTGTGCTATTTTTGTTTTATTTAATTACCTATATCATTTGGACGTTTGCGTTTATTTTGTCTGTCAGTCAAATTACTTCCGTTTCCGCGTTTTCAGACTTGTAGGTACATCATCATCATCATCATCATCATCAGCCTACTCTCGTCCACTGCTGGACATAGGCCTCTCCTATTGCACGCCATTGAGCACGATTTGCGGCAACTCTGATCCAGCTCTTGCCAGCCGCCTTGCGAAGGTCATCGCTCCATCTAGTCTGAGGGCGTCCTACGCTACGTTTGCCGATGCGCGGTCTCCACTCCAGAACTCGCCTACCCCAACGGTTATCGGTTCTACGGCTAATATGACCGGCCCACTGCCACTTCAGCTTGCTAATCCGGTGGGCTATGTCGACGACTTTAGTTCTCTGACGGATGACTTCATTTCGAATACGATCCCTCAGAGAGACTCCGAGCATAGCCCTTTCCATAGCTCGCTGAGCGACTTTGAATTTATGGACCAGTCCTACCGTGAGTGTCCACGTTTCGGCTCCGTATGTCATCACGGGTAGGACGCACTGATTGAAGACTTTTGTCTTCAGACTTTGTGGGATTGATGACGTGAAGACTCGACGCAGCTTCCCATATGCTGCCCAGCCCAGCTTGTAGGTACATTTTAATATAAAAATAACTTTTTTACTAGCACAACTTTTAAAGGGAGATACTAAAGATATTCAGCAAGCCACTAATAAATAAATTTCCAGCATGAAAAGGTTCTAAATCAAAGGCTCTTTTTGCAACAAAAAATGTTTAGCATACTAGCAGCATGCAGCAAAACTTTGCAATTTTGAAAATATTCCAAAAACGGGATCGTGAGTAGAGATGCAACGAATATTCGGCAACTATTCGGTATTCGGCCATTTTGCCGAATGTTCGGTATTCGGCCGAATGCTGCCTACTATTCTGCCGAATACCGAATATATGTTGCACCTACCTTAAAAGAAAAAAATACACAATAAAAATAACCGCAAACCACTATATTTAATTTTAACTTGTTTTCTTGGAAAGTTGTTAAATACAAAGACCCAGCATTTGTTGATTACAAATAATTTTATTTTTATCACGGGTCTTATTTGATTGACTCTAGGAACTATTTCATAACTAACGTGACTCAAAATGTTCGCATGTTATGCCGAATATTCGGCGCTTCGGCTGAGAGAGAGGCCGAATATTCGGTATTCAGCCAAAACCATTATTCAGGGCATCTCTAATCGTGAGGGTTGCGAAGTCTACAGCTCACAGAGCCACTAGGTAGTTTATTTTAATGTATAGTAGTGCAATAAAAAGCTCAAGTAGACAAACAATAGGCACATGACACTGTCAACATTATAGTTGGCTATGAGCAGTACATCAGCTGCCCACGCGCAGTTGTTTTACTTTGCCGATAGCGAGCTTCGCTGGACGGACGACTTGATTCAACTGTGGTTGAGATACACCAAAACCATTTATTATTCGTATCTTTTCTTGGAAGCGATGGTGGCCTAGCGGTAAGAGCGTGCGACTTACAATCCGGAGGTTGCGGGTTCAAACCCCGTTTTTAGATTTTTTTCAAAATGGCGTAGTCGTGATTGCGAGGTCTACAGCTCACAGAGACACTAGTTTTTTTTTATGTACCTATATAGTAGTGCAATAAAAAGCTCAAGTAGACAAACAATAGGCACATGACACTGTCAACATTATAGTTGGCTATGAGCAGTAGGTACATCAGCTGCCCACGCGCAGTTGTTTTACTTTGCCGATAGCGAGCTTCGCTGGACGGACGACTTGATTCAACTGTGGTTGAGATACACCAAAACCATATTTAATTACACAAACGGATCTACCGCGATATTTCATTGTGGTCACGGACCACTCGGACCAGGGTGTGGGTAGAACCGTTTGTGTAATTAAATATGTGTAAAAAACGCGAGAGTTTAAAGTGTTATACACCAAAACCATACAAAAGGCACCTACTGGTATTAATTTTTGGTCCAATCGTTTTGAAAGTCAACAAGTATCGGAAAATCCCACCGCTTATAATGAATCCGATTTATTAATTTCTTCAAACAAAAACGTCACTTTTGACTAGAGCTCCCGATACACGTGTTACACGCTGACACGGGTACCCGTGTTCTTAAGCCCGCCGGGCTTAAGAACCCGAACTACACGAACCCGCCCGGATTCGGAAACGTTTACACGGGTACCCGTGTACACGGGTACACGGATACACGAAATAACGGATCTTATTTACCCGCCGGTTCGACCCTTCACTCTCGTGTAGCGGAGATTCGTGCTATGAAAACATACGATTGAATATGTGGAAGGTTAGGAAGATTCGATTACCTACTTTGCAGTTTTACTGGATTGATTTGTAATGTCAATAATAGGTAGGTAATGTTTCAATAATCATAAGATTAAAATTAACAATATCTCAGTAACCGTTGACTTCATTGTTGGTATTTCAATTTCTTCATTGATGTAGTTTTTTGATAATTAAAGTAAACCTAAATACCACCACCACCATGTTACCATTTGTTGGGACGTCAGTCTTTCCATGACCACAGCTGGTGCAACTCAGCTGAAACGTCGGAATTAAAGGTAAAAACAATGAAATTATATCGCGCTAGACCCGTTTGTGTAATTAAATATGTGTACAAAACGCGAGAGTTTAAAGTGTTATATAAACCTAAATGATTATTTAATACAAAAGTAGATAGTTATGCTTACTGAAACCAGAGTTGGGCATTATTCGAATCATTTTTAATCTAAATAATTATGGTGAGATTAATATTCGCGAATAAACCATTCGTTTAGAATTTCGAATAAGAAATGAATTATTCGAATAAATTACACGAAGGATTTTTGTAATACACACTCAGATGGCAAATCTGAATAGGTATGCAACTGCAGCGTATTTTAGAGCCAAGGAAAATTTTGGGAAAGGCCCCAACTGACCGTCGCCATCCATGGTGGGGACAAATGGGAATTGTTTATATGCAGCGCCTATTCCCATTTGTTCCCGGCCGGAACAAGTGAGAATACATCCGATATTTGTGTAAAATATTATTATGTAGGGTCTACCCATATGTTCCCCGCGGAGATAAATGGGAATTCACCCATTATTGGTAATTATTAGTAATATGGGAATACACCAATAATGGGTGCATTATTGGTGTATTCCCATTTGTCTCCAATTCATGTGACCTACGCCATGCACGAGGCGGGGACAAATGGGAATGTTTATATGAATTTTGGTGTTCCCATTTGTCCCCGATATTGGCGTTGCCATTTGTCCCCACCTCAAAAGATTTCTATGCAGCGTCTTTCCCCATAAGTTTCTCGCGGGAACAAATGGGAATACACTCTTTATTGGTGTATTCCTATTTGTTCCTGCCCTACGTGACCGCCGCCATACGTGAGGCGGAGACAAATGGGTACGATTTATATGCAGCACCTATTCCATCCTCGGAGTAAATATCTATGGAGCGGCCATTAACAGGCGTTCCCCTCTGCAAAAAGATCGCGGCCGCCGGTCAAGGAGGTTATATAAAACTAGTTGCCACACGTCATACGCCATTCAGCAAACGTCAGTCTAAGCGGAATGATAGGAGCCGAAAATGCCGAATTGCAGCGTTTTCTCGTGCAAAATGAGATCGGAAACGTTTAGTCTACAAAAAGAACACGTTTCTTATCATATGTAAGTACTATTACATCTAAATATTATCAAATAGTGCATTAACTTTGCAAATAACTAAAAAACATTGTCAATCTGACAGTGATACCAGTGATATGATATTAGATCTATTTTAGGGTAATTCTAAAGAAGACTTTCTAAATATTAATTAGGTACAAGTAGAATTTCTAATAGGAAATATTATGCGAAACTCTGCGTAGGGGGCGCGACTACCACAATCCATCACAATCTGGGGGTCCGCCGCGGAACAAGAAAATTTAAATTTCGTTATCTAACCTCTCTATCACTATTGCATATTTGAGCGATAAAGAGAAAAGAGAAAATTTACTGGCTAGCTTAGTGCTACACTCTGGCGGCAGAACATTGCAGTAATATGCCCTATTTGCGTTGCTTTTTGTTATAATATAATTTATTTAATTATATTATAATTTATGTAACACATTATTTTTATATAACACCTTAGTTTCATATCAACCTAATCTATTTAATCAAATAAATAGATCTATAAGAATAAAGAAAAGGGGGACGGGGGATCAAAAAGTAGTCGAAAACATCTCGCGTGATTTGTGCACAACCCCTAAATAACGTAAAATTACCGATAGACTCTTTTTTTTTAATTAATTTTTCCTTTAGTTTCTACATATAGCTGGTCAAGCAGATCTTGTCAGTAGAAAAAGGCGGCAAATTTGAAAAATGTAGGCGGGAAGGGATATTGTCCCATAGAAAATTTGAATTTCGCGCCTTTTTTACTGACAAGATTTGCTTGACCAGCTATATATTTTTATTTAACATGTCAAATATTTTATTAATTTAAGGTATTTACGGCTGTCACTTTCCATAAATAGGCACTTTTAATTTATTACTCTGGTATCACCGTACCAATATTAGTGATGGGACACCATAAAAACCAATATCGGTAAAATCGATATAAACATAATGAATAATATACAGATGGTCATGATGCCTAGCGAACACCAGCCATATCGTACAAACCTCAAGGAGTGATATTCCTAGGCAGATGATGATCTGCCTAGTGACCACCAGCCATATCGTGCTAACTTCAAGGTGTGATATTCCTAAGCAGATCGTGAAACGCCGGCATGTCATGATCTGACTAGTGACCACCAGCCATACCGTTCAAACCTCAACATTTAGGCATATCGAATAACTAGGATGTCCTAATTTTATGAAAATGAAAATGAAAAATTATATATTTAATGAAAAATTATATATTTAGGTAAAGGTTTCGTTTTAACAATACAGTTAATGGAGTCTCCTAGTAAGTATAATTATACCTGTGACAGGAGACCCCGCTCTTCCCAGCTAACATTTTTGTTCTAACAATTTATTCGTTATACATTTAAAATTTGATTTAGTTTAGTGTAATCTAATCTAAAAACTACCTTACACTAACTTAAGCTAAAATATACATTTTTATTATTATTAAGTGTGTGCGTGTGTGTGTGCTTTTAGCAAATGATAAGATAAGTACTTATAGTACGTGTTTGGGTAGCGTATGATTTTAGTACCTACCTAGTACCTACGCATTCTGCTCCAAATGCCACATAGAAAGCAGCACTAGCCGTGGCAAAAAATGCAAAAGGCAGATTATTAAATGGCGGCGTTTCATGATATGCCTAGGAATATCTCGATATGCCCGATTTTACGATCTACCGCCGATATATATACTAATTATCCCCCACTCAATATCCCTTAAATGACATCCTATGGCCGCGTTCCATCTCTGTCATCAGATCTGCATGCTCGATAGTATATTGCATTGCTTTCAGAAGTAAACCAACATGTAAAATATTAACTAATGAACTGATAATAAAAAATCATTCTATATCAGCTTGCAAGATTCGCCCTAAACAAATTGACAAACTATTAGAAATAACATCTAAGTCATCATAAGTTAGTAAAATGCTGGTACAAAGACTTGATATTGTATTATTATTATAATTGATAAAATCAGAAATTAAAATTCATTGTCAATTTTATCGACAATATTATCGGCGCGTCCCTCGCACTATCTAGGTTTACTTAGAACTGACGTCATCTCGTTCACGGACAGGGTTGTCTGTGTTTGTTCTTGTACTTGTGTGAATATAGTTTTTGCTAGTGTTTGATAATTTTGTCGTGTGCGTGTGTAGCGACGCATGCTAAAAATGCATTAGTGTTAACATTATTTGTGTGCGTTACCTCGTCCCCCGCGCCAAAAACGACAGAATTTTTCAGATAGAAATTAGTGCGCGTCTCTACTCCATAGATATTTACTCCGAGATTCCATCAGTTCCCGACGTAGACAAATGGGAATACATCCGAAAATTGTGTTCCCAATTATCCCCACCCCAATAAGGTGGGGAAAAATGGAAAATATTTTTATGCAGGGTCTTCACATATGTTCCCCGCGGAGACAAATGGGAATTCGACCATTATTGGTAATGACGGGTGCATTATTTGTGTATTCCCATTTGTCCCCGATTCACGTGACCTACACCATACATGAGGCGGGCACAAATGTGCATGTTGTATATGAGTTTTGGTGTTCCCATTTGTCCCCGATATTGGTGTTCCCATTTGTCCCCGAGGCGGAGACAAATGGGTACGATTTATATGCAGCACCTATTCCATCAGTTCCCGACGTAGACTAATGGGAATACATCCGAAAATTGTGTTCCCAATTATCCCCACCCCAATAAGGTGGGGAAAAATGGAAAATATTTTTATGCAGGGTCTTCACATATGTTCCCCGCGGAGACAAATGGGAATTCACCCATTATTGGTAATGATGGGTGCATTATTGGTGTATTCCCATTTGTCCCCGATTCACGTGACCTACGCCATACATGAGGCGGGGACAAATGGGAATGTTTTATATGAGTTTTGGTGTTCCCATTTGTTCCCGATATTGGTGTTCCCATTTGGTGCCGATACAAAAGATTTCTATGCAGCGTCTTTTCCCAAATGTCTCTCGCGGCGTGGACAAATAGGAATTCTTCCGAAAATGGTGTGTTCCCATTTGTCCCCACACCAATAAGGAGGGTACAGATGGGAAATATTTATATGCAAATCCTATCACTTCTGTACCCGGCGGGGACAAATGGGAATACATCCGAAAATGGTGTGTTCCCTTTTGTCCTTACAAAAATAAGGTGGGAACAAATGGGAAATATTTATATGCGGCTTCTTTTCCTATATGTTCCCCGCGGGGACAAATGGGCATACACCCATTATTGGTTATAATGGGTGCATTATTGATGTTATCCCATTTGTCCCCTATCCACGTGACCTACGCCATACATGAGGGACAAATGGAAATGTTTTATATGCAGCGCCTATTCCCATCGGGGAACAATAAGAATAATACACCCGTTAATGGTGTGTTCCTATTTGTTCCTGCTTCAATGAAGTGGGGACAAATGGGAAAGATTGTTTGTCTTTTCCCACATGTTCCCGAAGGGGACAAACGGGAATACCCCCATTATTGGTGTATTTCCAGTTGTTCTCGCCCCACGTGACCGCCAATACATGAGGCGTATTCCCAGTTTCCACACCTCAAATCAACCAACCAGATAACCCGATAGAAAACATTTTCTTTTTACTATTGGGATATAAAACAGCTAAATAGTTATTTTGTAAGCTAACTATTCGACAATATTATTCGCAAATAATTTATTCGTGGGCTATTTTATTCGCCGAATAAATTATTCGCGAATGAATTGAACACGAATGATCATTCGAAAAAATTATTCGTCATTCGCGAATGATTTGGTAATTCTCATTCGTAATTCGTCATTCAAATGAATTTTGCCCATCTCTGACTGAAACTACCACGAACGGAATATGTTATATTTTCCTTTAACAAAATCGCATTTTGCTCACTGTTAGCAAAGTACCCTTGTTCGAGCTGCTGAGGTGAAAAATAAATTAAATTGGTACAACACATATCAATCACATTGAACATCCATATATACATTACTACAATCTCCGCTACACGCCAAGGACGGGTTAGGCCCGCGTGTATTTAAGGTCCGTTTCGCCGTGTACACGGGTACACGGGTACCCGGATACACGGATCTTAATTACACGTGTGCACGACTACACGTGTAGAACGGGTCAGAAAACCGTGTACGTGTAGTTCGGAAACGGGTACCGAACACGTGTACACGAAACCCGGACACGACCGCGAGCCCTACTTTTGACACTGACGTATTTATCCATATCGTATCTAGACGATTGTTAATTGTCGTATCGTAAGAATTGACGTATCTTAAAGTTCGAATCGGGCAGATTATCGCTTACGATACGTTACGGAGCGTTAACGATTGGGACGTTGGCTACGCGGCCTGCATCTCGCGACCGTCGTAGGCGCGTGATATCATGACGACTTTATTCCAACGCGCCGATTCATGCGTGCGACTGTGAGTGTTATGGAAAATGTAACCGTATTTATACGATGCCCTGTGTGTCCCTGCCCTGTCTCGCGACCGTCGTAGGCGCGTGATGTCGTGACGACTTTATTCTGACGCACTGATTCAAGCGTGCGACTGTGAGTGGTATGGAAAAGTAACCGTTTTTATTCTTTGCCTTGTGTGTCCCAGCCCTGTCTCGCGGCCGTCGTAGGCGCGTGATATCGTGACGACTTTATTCTGACGCACTGATTCAAGCGTGCGACTGTGAGTGTTATGGAAAATGTAACCGTTCTTATTCGATGCCTTGTGTGTCCCAGCCCTGTCTCGCGAGTCTCGCGACCGTCGTAGGCGCGTGATATCGTGACGACTTTATTCCGACGCGCCGATTTATGCGCGCGCTTGTGATTGCGATTTCAAGGTTTTGTTATGTGGCTATCTGAAGGCACAATAATAATGTTAAAGTTACAATGTTTGCTACGTTTACGGGCTAGAGGTACTTGCTAAATATAATGAAAGCTGTAACGGGCCCACTGATTAACAGTCCGCCGGACGGTATCGGCCTGTCAGTTAGAACAAAATTTTGACAGTTCCGAACAACTGACAGGCCGATACCGTCCGGCGGACTGTTAATCAGTGGGCACCTTTAGATTGCTAATAGGTTGCGTTAAACTATTATTAATGATTTATTTCATAAGACACGGTACATATGTGTTACATTGAAATGGTACTACTTTGATGGCAGTTAGTTTAGCTCTTGATATAGGTTACATTTGTATCATCATTTGTATATGTAAAGATCGCTCATGCTGATTGGTGCATGCGAAATGAAGTGAAAGTCGTGCGTGAGACGCGCCAATCACCAAGACCATCGTCAAGGCCATATCAAAACCTAATCAAAACCAACCAAAGGTGACTGGAAGAAATCCCTTAAAGGGATGAGTTCGCCTTTGTACTGCCTATCCTGTGCCATAAATTTGTGTTTTGTACAATAAAGAGTTTATTATACATAGGTACATACATACAAAACCGTAAGAAATTGCTAAATTGGAATCTACCTTAAGGGTTCATTTCACTTCGAATCTTGTGCACGAACATTTCGGGGTTGGTTCCATATGGGAAAATTTGTCCACTATGTTATACCGTCGGGTGACAAGCAAAACTCACTAAGTACTATGAAAAAAATTAAGTAACAATGCACTTCATTACACTTGTAACACGGTTTATTGTCCAATAATTTTAATGATGTTAGTTAGTGACCTTTGCTTGTCACCCGACGATACATCAAAATATGGTTAGACATAAAAAAATCATCCTGTGGAATGTACAGTGATCTTAGCACCCCTGCAGGCGCATACAAATTTATTCAGGGGTGCTAAAAATTTGCTGACTCTATATACATATGATGTTCTCAAAAACCTTACAAGTTTTAGCGCACAGGGTGGGCGGGTAGTGCAGCGCCAAGTCGCGGCGTGTCGAACATCGCCAGACGTTCATTAATACGGCCTTATCGCGCTTTCATTTAAATGCCTTCGTCTTGTAAACTACGGCCGGAGGTACGGTCAACAGAAGTACGGTACTATAGCTACAGGTTACGTCTCTGCATTAATCTAAATTGCACTTGTTTGTATTTTATATCAATATTAAAGACATGTTTTCGGAATTATATTATTTATTTGTTTAATTATTTTCTTTGTGTTGCATATAACATGGGGCCACTGCATCCCTGACGGATGATTGTTGCAACGCTGTGTCAAGAGCTGTTGAGACGGCCAATGCATTTCCGCCTATGGCTATACAAGCCTATCGCTGCACGGCACTTCTTGCCGCATAAGTCGCATGTGTGAGTTTGTTGAGCCTCTGGATCCGAGACCAGGCTACCAGCCCGATGATGCCTGTGCCTTTTTTGTCTCAAGTTTTCCAGCCAGCCTTCGTCGTGCTTCTTCACTCCCACGCATAGGTCTCTACCTCTACGCCACTCGGGTCTCATTGCAGCACGTTCCTCCCAGCCGCCGGTAGGTAGGTCTACTAGGTCTGCGCTTAATCCCGTCCTATTCTTTAGTGAAGATTAATATTACTATAGTAGTATATAATATCTCGGTTTAACGTTACCGTTAGAAGTTACTAAAAACACTAGTGGTTGCGTTGAAAACAGGAGGCAAACCTTGAATTATTTAATTCACTATATGCCATCTCTTTTTGCAAGATGCAATTAAAAGAGACGCCTAATAGTGAGTGACATATTTCAAGGTCGTATTTGTATTTAAGTGTGTGTTTAGGTATAATCATATTTCTCTATGATAGCGGCTAAAATGCTAAACTTTAACCTGTACTTTCCACTGATCCGTACCCGGTCCAGTAATAAAGTTTGAACAGAACATAATATTAAATAGCTTTTAACATTCCTGGCGCTATCTCGCCGTCGAGACATTTATATTTAGCCCATACGTGTCCAATGTTTACCTTTCTGCTCTTTATCGGTTTTTTACCGTGCCCCTTTTTAGAGCTCCGTGAGATTTTATTTAAAAATTTTAAGGATGCATTTTTAGACCTTAGTTTATTTTTGCAAATTACTACCTAGTACCTACATATATTTTATGTAGGTACATGCATAGATGTTACAATTATAAAATAACATTGGAGTTCTAAGTTTTTTTTTAATTGCAAGTGGAAGTAGGTATTCTACTTTTTGGCAACTTTAAATAAGTAAATTAATTATTAGTACCTAAATTAATTATTAGTAGGGATGTACCGACTAGTCGACGACTAGTCGGTAAAGCCGACTATCCGGCCACATTTGTAGTCGGCGATTAGTCGGCGACTAGTCGGCAAAAATGCCATTTGAATTAAAGGCCATTTTACAGGTCTTTGAGCGACTAGAAGTTAATTTAAAACAGAAAATAATTACCTACTTACAAAAAAAAATTTCTCTTCCATACGTGTTTGGATGGTTAAGTTATATTAATTCACGCAACGACGCATTTATAATAAGAGTTTTATCTAGAAATATTGAAAATGTCTAATTTTTGCGTTTTACTTGTTTTTATAAACGTGGGCATCTCAGAGTAGGATGATAAAATCTAGTCAATTATGTGAATTTCTGCAAAATATCATTAGTTTTAGCAATATGTGACAAAGTTTTTAATTAAAACGATAATAAACCGATTTCTCGTTCCTTTTGTTATTTTTTAAAATATTCGAATAAATATTCCAATATTCGAATATCTCATCGGAAAAAGTCGAATATTCGAATACCTGAAAGTTTCGAATATTTGCAATCCCTAATTGCGTCTCACTCTCTCATTAAGCAAATTGTGAGACGCAAACACACATTGGACCAATTGGACAGGTGGAATAGTAACCCTAAGGCCCAAAACATACAGAACCCAAACTAATCCAGACGCCAGTTTTTAATCTTCTCCGTGATTTGTGTATATTCGCCTCTTGCCCTAAAACCTTTTAGTCTCAAGCGGGCGATAAGACCGCATAAAGTGATAATTAATCGACCATATTAATACTACCTTCCTCTCCGAACTAACCGTCGTAAGTGCATATGGACTTCATAGGCGCTTACGACATTTTGAAACTGGAAATGTGGTTTATATTCGTGACATATGATTTACGTTAAGACTTAAGAGGTTTGCTAATAGAACATAAAAAACATGTGATGACTGTTTACAAGATGTCTTTAGGATGACTTAAGTAATGCCTTTAAATTAGGCATTTCTAAAATTTATTGCAATATTCAATACACAACTAATACAAATAACAGTATTAAGCTCATGTTTTGAACAGCCAACATATTTTTCTGTAGGAATCTTACTAAAAGTTCAATTTCATAAACAAAAATTATATGGCGTTTACAACAGGCAATGCCTATTGGCTCTATTGCTTTGAATACACATGGAGGCTAGGGAATAAAAACCGGTTTTTATCTGTATGAAATTTTGCTTAATAACCGGTTTTTCTATACAATTAAAAACCGGTTTACATTCCCTAATGGAGGCCGATTCAGAGTTACATTTTGACATCAAAATAATATGTATAAAATTATCTAATTTTGTTGCCCGTGCATCTCACTCGCTCCAATACATGTACGCGAAATGCACGCGCGAATGATAACATAATGACATCATTTCTTCTTCTTCTTCTTTGCCATGTCCCGTTATTTGGGGTCGGCCCTCCTCGTACGAAGGCGCCAGGTTTTTCTGTCCTGGGTTGTCGATGTGTTGATCTGCGCCCGCTTCATGTCTTTGGTAACAGTTGTCCACCACGTGGTAAGCGGCCTCCCTTTGCCGTTCGTTTTCTCTGGGATGGCCAAGGCTTTTTTGACTGCATACTCTTCGTCACGCCTCATCACATGTCCGAACCATCTCATACGGCTTTCAGCCATCTTTTCTGCAATGGGAGCGACCTTAAAAGAGCCTCGTACATATACATTTCGGACTCTGTTCAGTCTCGTCACTCCCGCCGCTGCCCACCTCAGCATTTTCATCTCATTGGTGTGCATTCTCTGTTCATGTTTCTTCTTGGTCGCCCAGCACTCGGAACCATACATTAATGCCGGTCGTACTGCGGTTTTGTAGACGCGCCCTTTTAGCCGCGCCTTTTAACATAATGACATCATTTAATCTAAAAATACAAGTTTGAATTAGCCCTCCTTGCCCAAACTGATTATATGCACTTACAATCCCTTCCGGACTACAGATCTATTAGCACTGGGAATACCGGGATTCCAAGACCTTACGAGACAACTAACCAAATATTTCCTTAACTCCCCCGCCGCGTTTCCAAGACCATACATTCTTGTAAAGATCATAGATTCTTGTAATGCGGCGAATGCGGACACGTATCCAATCGAAATCAGTGCAGCCATCAATGTTGCAGGCGGACATCATGCGAATATCAAACATGGGGATGGTTGATAGGTTAGGGAGGTGGTTCACTGGTCGGAGGAGCTTTATATAGCCTTCTAAATCCCAATGTCCTTTTAAAAGTTAAATTTCAAATATAATTTTGAACTTTAACGGAATAAAAGAAGGTTGTTTGAGTGTATTCCTATTTTTTATATACAATCATGGATTCAATTGGATTTAACCGGTTTTTCTAATAACGACATCCGACACCACACTTAATTTATTGAAACCATCACAATATCAACTGATACGACACGACGAATTTATCAAAAACATCATAGAAGGGAAAATTGATGCAAAAAGAAAGAAGGGAAGCCCAAAGAGTGGTTTAAGTGTGTAATATTGAAGCTTTGATAAGCTGTTCTGTTCAGAAACCGCGCAGGACCAAGCGTAAGGACTTATGTTCCTTCAGCTACCTAATTAAAAGTTATGAGTTTTTCGGAACTTATGTACGAAATATCATTTGATATTTGCCAGTCGCTTTTCGGTGAAGGAAAACATCGTGAGGAAACTGGACTAATTCCCAATAAGACCTAGTTTCCCCTCTGGGTTGGAAGGTCAGATGGCAGTCGCTTTCGTAAAAACTAGTGCCTACGTCAAATCATGGGATTAGTCGTCAAGCGGACCCCAGGCTCCCATGAGCCGTGGCAAAATGCCGGGATAACGCGAGGAAGAAGAGAATTTCATGGAAGTTTGTCATTTCAAATAACATTTGCACAGCGTGTGCTATCAAAATCGTTGCAGAATTGTCTTGGTCTAACCCTAACAACCATATTATACCTATCCATATCACACATTTAACAGTCTTTATTCTACTTATCTCTGCTATTAACAACCCAACTTTATCCTACAAAACCACTAACCCAGTGCACACTCTCCTCAAAACCCCGCCACGAAGTATGGTCACCGCAGCATCGTAAACGTCCCCTTCGAATTACATAACAATAACAAGAGGTGTAGGGTGAGCACACGTTCTTGCAAACTGGGCACGTCCCAATAACGTTTTTGGCTGAAACTCGGATCGTGGACGTTGGAGCGAGATGTTTTGGTACTTGGTAGAACTTTTCGGTTATAACAACTTCAATAAATACATATATCCCTATGAGTACCGTAAAATCACGCAAACTTTAGTCCAAAAGCTCCTTAATATGGTCCAAAATTAACTCGAATATTCAGAGATGACAATTATTTAAAGTGTCATTCTATAGAACAATTTTGTAATTCTATGGGGAAGAAAAAACTCAGAGAAAATCAAAAAACATTTGTATTTATACTTAAATTCGTATCGTACTTGTGGAATATGGACCATGGTTGTATTGTAGTACGAGTACATAGTAGGGTAGTTTCACCGTAAAGAGTTGGAAATTTATTTTCTTTCGTATAATTACATACTTCCAAATTTACTTATTACCTACAGATAAAGAATATTCTGAGCGCGTTGTTATGTCAACATATTTACTTAATGAGCAGCCAAAAACTATTATATCATCCTTGAATTTTGGACAATTAAATAAACGTATAGATGATCTCTTTATGACCGTATAGATGGGGTATTCAAACTACGCTGAACCACAAAAAGGAAACGGAACAGACAAAGGCTTCGCCTGCTATATAGCGACAAATGCCAGCTTAGGCCCAGACGAAAATTATTAAAAGTGCAGTGTGGCCCTCGGGTCCAAAAGTTTGGAGACCCTTGAATTGTTGATGACGACATGATGTCTGTAAGTAGATATTGTAGATACAGTCGCCATTGGATATATCGGAGCGTCCAAGGTGTTCACAAATATCTGAACAGTCACTATTATTAAGGCGCTAAAGTGCATGTTCAGATATTTTTGAGCACTTTGGCCGCTCAGATACGCGACTACATACCACGTAGTCGTAGTAGGTGACTTCCCGCGTCAAGTATCAAATCGTTGAAAGCGAAGTAGAACAAAATGGAAGATCTCATAAAAAAAATATTATATCGCTGTGTTATATTTACGTGTGTCATATCGTACGTCTATAGACCGGCTAATAAGTCTAATAACAATGATACAGATGGCTCCTGATATACAGTGTGTAAATCCAATACGGGTAATAAATTAAACCAGATATATTTCTTTATAGAATATATAGAATTTATCCGTCTAATCATGAATTAAGAAGTTTACTTAATTATGACCCCGTATTTTTTTAATAGAGCAGCAATGTACTGCAAACTTGCTGCAAACATTAACAGACATAAGATGACACGACATTTCGAGATACGAGCTTTTTACAGTAACTACCAACAAGCGTTGACAGTTGTAAAACAGTAAAACGTTGTACGATACATGTGCGAATAGGTAATTCGCAACTCGTGTCGGTTTAAAACACTCCCTATCATAATGTAATGTAGGTACTATTACAGCATTTTGATATGCAATGTAATTACAGAACGGACCCGTATCATTTTAGTGAAGAGATCCTTACGCTACGTCTTACGTAGGCGAACAACGCGCGAACGCGGCGCGGCGCGGCGCGGCGAAAGCGGCCGCCGCCGCGCCGCGCCGCGCCGCGCCGCCTGACATTCGCGTGCAAATCGCGCCGCACCGCGTTCGCAACGAGATCGCTTACGTAGGACACTTCTATGGGCATCAAAGGATTGATTTCGCCGCGCCGCGCCGCGCCGCGTTCGCGCGTTGTTCGCCTACGTAAGACGTAGCGTTAATCAATTTAAACTACAATTAATATCTCCCTCGCGAATTAACCATTGCGTTAATCAGTCAATTGCTAATAAAATTAACTTGCTTCTGTCAGAAAGATTGTAAAATCAATAGGGCTAATCGCGTTAGGGCGGCTGCAAACTTAACGGTTCGCGGCTGATTGTATAACGCGGCACCTCAACAGTGAGCGCTACTGACAGATTTTTTTGTATCATCTACTCTGAAGCAGTGCGGAGACACTCCTGTTTTCGGGTAAACTCGGCTCCATTCGGCTCAGCATTGCTCCGAGCAATTATTAGGGTTGACACATGGTCTAATAAAACATGGTCTTCTATTCCCAGAGTGACACGGGCCTACGTCACAATAACATTGCCACTTTATTTCAACATAACATGTTACATGGGTACATTATACCTATGGTTAATAAGTTAAAATATTTCTTTATAATTTTATAATTTTCATTTATATGTATTTTATCTTAGATTTTACAATAACACGTCATTTTTAATTATTCGTTAGCATTATCTTCCGATTCACGAAAGAAATTTCAGACGTTCGGGTAATTCTGTTTACATTACTGGCAACACAGGATAGCGCTGTCACATTTGACAATTCGGATCTAGATAACTTCATGCCCTGACCGTCATCCTTGTCGAACGCGTGTTAATTGTTATTTCCTTCTCGCTCAGTGTCAGCAGTCCCAGTGTTTTCCAAACTTTTCACGTCGTAAGCTTGGTAATTAATGTGTAACTGTGAATTAGTTTTTCAAACGTTTGTCTTGTATAGATAAATAAGGTTTAATTCAATACATTAGATTTGTTTTATTTTACTATGTTTCTACATGAATAACTTAAAATTAATGCCGTTAAAATAATTTTCACCGTTGGTTAAAATTCTCCCACATTTTAAAGTTTGAGAACCTGTAAACAACACGATGACGTCGGCCCGTGTCAGTTAGGTCATACGCGAATCTCGGAATAGAGTACCAGGCGGAGTATATTATTATACCATGGGTTGACACAACTTTACGTCCCTTTGCGTGCACGACCACATATAAGATAAAGACTTGAATTTTGACAACCTTAAATAGTTAGAAAGGGATATCATGATTCGACCCTGAATCATTGTCAAACTTCGGTTTTGTAGGAAGTGTCCTTTCTGTACGGTAGTACTATTACTTATTCTGTGACTGAAGCTAATTTTTTGACAGTTAGTAGCCGATACCTAGAGTCAATTTGATGGAGGGTGGTGGTCTTCTTCCCCCACGGTGACCGGCCGGCTTGGGGGAGGTTTCCAGGAGTGGTTGTTCTCAATTGTTGTTGGTTGATTGTGTTTCCGGAGGCAGTTTGTTGTTAGTTTTTTGAAGTTGATTCGATGCTGGGTCTTGTCAAGTAATCCTTGATGCTGTTGCTTGTTATCCTACTAGGCTCTCTCCAAGCTTCTTGTTCCTGATCTCTTGGTTTTTCTGGTTGCGAAGGTGTGCTTGGTGATATTGACAAGTCTCGTTTTTTACTTTCTGTCCCAAGTTGTTTTTCCTTTACTACAAGTTTATCATATTTTATGTAGGCAAGGTTGCCTTTCTCTCGTTCCTCTTTCAGTCTATCTTGCAGATCTCTTCTCTTTTCTAACGTTTCCTTGGAATAGTCCTCGGACAGATATATGTCTTTTCCAAGTTTTTTCTTTTTTTTCATAATATCCGTTTTCATCCAACTATTTACGAATGGATAGAAGTAGATGGCTAAAGATGGAGGAGGCTTTTACCCAAAAAGGGACCGTGTAATTAAATAAATAAAAACTGAAAAGAAAAGAAAGAAAACAAGATAGAAACACGGGAAACAAAGCTTAATAATAATAATAAAAAACCTAGAGTCAATAACGACGCCGAGATCAATCAATGTATAGTTTGTTAGTCTCAATGTGTATACACAGGGTGGCTAAAAAATAACTGCATATCCGTTGCCTGCGAGGTTTTGGGATTACACTGAGCAACTTTTACTATGGGACCAACCCCGAACTCGCGAAAGAAAATTTGGTTGTTTCATACATTTTGGCTGGTCCATTTTCTATGGGAGGGTAATTTTTTTTTCGATTTCGGGGTTGGTACCATAGTCCATAGTAAAACTTGCTCAGTATAATCCCAAAACAATGCCATCCCAAATGCAGTTATTTTTTAGGCACCGTGTATAATGTCACTCCTTTTAACAAGTGTTGCTTGACTGTAAGTAAACTGAGTCAGAAAGCCAGGCTAGATGCCGAGTTTTAAGTAGCCTGGTTACACTGACAAATTTAATAGAGCTATTAATAGACCACTATGGATAATTACTGACGCGACGCCATTGCGGGATGAATGGTTACTGCCCTTCATCTTATCTTAGGGAGGGGGGAGAGAGGGGGGGGACAGCGTATTGGGAGAAGCTAAACCGGACTGAGGTAATATTTGCTACT
This sequence comes from Cydia splendana, assembly GCF_910591565.1. NCBI lineage: Eukaryota > Metazoa > Arthropoda > Insecta > Lepidoptera > Tortricidae > Cydia > Cydia splendana. Next base: position 8,431,303 of record NC_085980.1, on the reverse strand, counting down.
TTATGATAATCTGGATATTAACTTCTTCCTCCTCGCGTTAAGGATGTGTCACGTTAGACCGGGCCGTGTCCGGACCGGAGCTTCCGGACCTTCGTTTTCTATGGAAAGCATCATCTGTCATAGAAAAGTAAGCGCCGGAAGCTCCGGCCCGGACACGGCCCGGTCTAACGTGAGTCATCCTTTATCCCGGCATTCTGCCACGGCTCACGGGAGCCTGGGGTCCGCTTGGCAACTAATCCCGAGAATTGGCGTAGGCACTAGTTTTTACGAAAGCGACTGCCATCTGACCTTTAAAACCAGAGGGTAAACTAGACCTTATTGGGATTGGTCCGGTTTCCTCACGACGTTTTCCTTCACTGAGAAGCGAGTGGTTAATAAAATAACAAATGATATTTCGTACAGGTATGAGCCAGGGTTTGAACCCGCGACCTCCGGATTGAAAGTAGCATGTTTTTACCGCTAGGCCATCAGCGCTAAAATATTTTTACACAATTTGATGTATTAACCATAACTACACCCTTCGTTTGACTTTTTTATTATTATAAGAGTTATAGAGAGAACAAACGAATTTTTAGAAATTTTTAAATTGAAAAAAAAAAAAACGATAAATTCATACGACCCCTTCATTTTGATTAACATTCTATAACATTAATATCTATAGAGGAAAATATGAACTAGTAGGAGATTGGATGTGCTCGTCCACTTTACTCAAGTTATCTATTTCTTAGGCTGCTCTCAAAATCAATAATTTTTGTAATTTTTTTTATGCAGACATCAACTTTTTTATGATGATAATGTTTATAATAAAGTTATCCTTGTGAAGTTCTAATAACACAGAATAAGTACCTAATACTCGTAGTACCTATTTAGTAGTCATTTCGTTAGGATGATGATAAGATTGATAAGCAATAATGTGTTAACCCACATTCATTTTGCAATCAGATATCAACTCAAAAATTGACGCTTAAAGTTGACCTTTTATTGCAAAATTAATGTGGGTTGACACATTTTTGCTAATTATACAGATTCCTTAACTATTGCTGGGATCTTTACGCATCAGTATCTACGTATTTACCCCGATTTGGGGTAATGTCAACATATACCTAACATGGTACTAAGTAATTTTAATGAAAAAAAAAATTATGAGAAAAACTAGATGCTTTAAAAGTTTTCTAATACCTAAAGAAATAATGGCTCTCGCTTTTCTAAGCTTCTCTTTAACTTAAATACATCTATACAATGCCTCTCTTTTTAACCCTACCATTTAACCGCTAAATGTTACTAATAGGCAACTGATCATAGTTAATCAATGATGCATCGCGAATAATGAGGCGATACGATGACGTGTACGTGGTAATGACATAGCTAAGTGTATTCCGATACAGACCCGATTTTCCCATGTCCTCGTATCTGACTAGGTACCATAAGACGATCGACCCAACTCGAACAATGCTTTTAAGAGATCACTGTGGTACCTACGATTCCGATCTGACAGTGTCAAAACATTAGTGTTCAAATGTATACCTAAGACCCATGTTCTACAAATAAAGCATTCTGATTCTGACAGTGTGACGTGACGTACCTACATAGGTACGCATGCGTTGAGTGTCATCTTGTATGGGATTTTGAGTTTCTAAAACGTCTCGCTTGGCGAGCTGGTCAAAATTTTATACAGAAATAGACATAACGCAAACGGTTCTGGCGAGGCCTCCAGTCACTTCCACACGCCGTTAACTAGTTATAGTTTGTCGATTGGTAACTGGCCCAGAACTGCTAATCCTTCGTCTATTTTTAAGTAAAACCGCACTGCTACTTACCTGCAAAAAAGGGTCTTAATTATTCTAATTGGCACCTGAGCGTGCGCTAGTCCAACGCTCAAAAAACCAGTGTAGGTGCGCTCTTCGATAACGCGCCTTTGTTACGCATCTCGATGATACATTTTAGACTGGTTCTGTAACGTTCGACTCTTCGGCATTACTGAGTGCCGGCGAGTTGAACCGACCACACATATCCTCACAAATCACAAAATATTTATCCATTAGTTAATTTTGAATCTTCTTGCAATTTCCATAGGAGTTGTAATTGAATTACTAGAATGCACGCTACCGTTCCATTTTACAGGCATGTCATGTGTTCCCTTTAGGTGAGCCAGCGCTGCCCTAGTTGAACGTCTGCTACGATCGTTTCGAGCAAAGCAACAACAGACATTTTAAGGTCGCGTGTCGCTGACAACTTTGACAAATCACCGATGAAGAATGTTGGTCGGAATCAAATTATAACGTCACGAGACTGACATGACGAGGCATTATAGTCAAGGCAAACTTGTCTCTCACTACTTCAACTCAACTGTAAAAAGAAAGTTCTAAATGTGACAAAATAAAAGCTTATGAACTTAAATACTTTCAGTTTAATTTGTTTGGTGTATTGTTTTGTGTAAATTATGAGCTAGATTTCTTTTATTGCATCTTGAAATTATGGACCTAACATGACACAAATTTATTAAATACCCCTAAAAGTGTATGGTGTGTTTACCTCTACTTAATAATTCTAATAGGAAGTACAAAGTCTTCGAAGAAAGGAAGCAAAATAACACCTTTAACAAAAGGCAAAATAGCTCGATCTCCATTTAAGAGCTCTCTTCGGAATGAACCACTACTATCACCGTATTGACAGCTCAAATTAATGCACGTCATATCGGCGTGTCTAGCTGATTAATTAACTAGCTGAACGATGTTCCACTGTTTCATTTAAAACTAGATACTTAATAATTGTAGCCGTATTGTGTTCGATATGATATTGGGTGTATCCGGTATCCTGGTTTACTTGGGAAAACCCTAGCTTATTTTTTGGTCCTGACATTTTATCCCTATTAAATTATGATTAGAGCTCATCTTTGCACCACATTTGCAATTCTGGTGCTACTTTGAGAAATATACTGTTTCAAAATAAAAGCTATAAACTTCAAAATTTCGAAGGCGGATGAGATATCAATTCGTATGGTGCAGGCCGGGGTTCAGGCAGACCAAAAAGGAGATGGCGGGACGACTTGGACGAATCTTAGGGATGAGACCGGTGTTCCAATGTTCGCAGGTTCGGGTGCAGGAGGAGGAAATTTTTCAATTTCCTTTTATTTAAAAATAGATACAGACCTCACTAAAACTCACTTTAAAATGCCATAATGTCATGATTTTCATATGAAGTTCCACTTTACTAAATGGTGCTTGCCGAGCACAAATGTGGATGCACCTCGCCTTAAGGCTGACTCACATTAGACCGGGCCGGAGCTTCCGGCGCTTACTTTTCTATGACAGATGACCGGTGTGATCACGTGATGCTTTCCATAGAACCGCCGAACCATAGAACGCGGCACGGACCCAGCCCGGTCTAACGTGAGTCATCCTTTACTTACTTACTTCGCTGGCTCAGCGACCCGAAGTGGATCTTGGCCTCCGACACTAGATTTCGCCATTCGTTCCTATCCTGAGCGATCTGACGCCATTCAGCCACTTGGATGTTACACAGGTCTTTAGGTGAGTCATCCTTTAATGAGATCAAAATACAAGCACTATCGCCAGCATCTAATTGTCGCGTGCCATTTTTCGCAACTGGAACCAAACTGGTCACCCTTCAGTACGGAATCAATGTGGCCCTAATCATAACCGTCCCCTTTTTAATTCATCAAACGCCCCCTTCCAGTAACTCGATTAAATACCAATACGAGTGAATGTTTATTGCCTTATGGATGGGACTAAATTATTATCTCGTCTGTTTGGAGATTAAAAGCAAAAGGGAGGTTTTCAATTTGGATAGGTATTTAAAAGTAAGTACATATTAGATTAGGGAATACTTTCACCAAAGGTTCGAAATTATGCTTTTAGTTTTTCTTGACAGAAAGAACATTTATAAATACGTGAAGTACCTCTGTCGTCCCATGGTACCAGACATCATAACATTTTTAATGATTCTCCTCATCTCAAAAGAAAAGTCCTAGGAGTGGCGGCCACGGATTGAAAAGATGGACGGATGATCTCATACGCATCGCCGGGAGTCGGTGGCTGCAGTGTGCTAGTAATCGCTCCCTGTGACGGTCTATGGAGGCCTATGTCCAAGAATGGACGTCCGTGACTGACAGGTAGACAGGATGGTTGTAAATAAAAATCGATGCCGACTAATGGGACAGTGTCGAGCACCTTAGTTCGTATTTTTTAACCTCAGAGCTGAATGGTGACGTTTCATTTCATTGACCAAATCACACAAACTTGAACTGTCAATATCTTGCAACAATGCCGGTTAGCAGTTTCAACAATAAATTATGCAAACGACCTAAAAATGCCTGTTATAAAACACATATATGCAGTGACTGAAATCAGTCAAAGTGGATCAAAGCAACTTAATATGAATAGAACAATATCTTTAAGTAACTGTAAAAGTATTTATACTTTTTTTTATACTTTGCCCTTTAAGATAACTTTGCCCACCGCGTCACAGTTCAGTAAAAGCGAAATAACTTAAAAGTAGTTGCAGATACACTTTTTCCCCTTTTTTCAGAAAGTGTATCTGTAACACTTTTAAGTTAGAAGTATTAGAACAAATTAAATTATTAGTGGGCGGGGCACATTGCCCGTAGAACCGATGGCCGTTGGGGCGGAAAGATTCTCGAGCGGCGACCACGTACCGGAAAGCGCAGCGTGGGTAGACCCCCCACAAGGTGGACTGACGACCTGGTTAAGGTCGCAGGAGTCCGCTTGATGCGGGTGGCGCAAGACCGGTCATTGTGGCACTCTTTGGGGGAGGCCTATGTCCAGCAGTGGACGTCCTCTGGCTGATATGATGATGATGATGATGAAATTATTTTCAGGAAATATCCAGCCTGCTTCCATTTCCCAGTCTGGGACACTGGAGGCCTTGGTCACTTTTTCGTAGTATATGACATTTATTTCAGTTTACTTTTAAGTTATTTCTTCACTTTCCTCAGAAACTTTAATTACCTACTTTTAAGTTACTCGTATTTCACTTTTACTGAACTGTGACGCGGTGGGCAAAGTTATCTTAAAGGGCAAAGTTTTATACTTTTACCGTACCCACTATATTGCACAACTGCGATACATCAGATATAATAGGCGAATGAAACAAAACCACACTTAACGAGCTCTCGGCGCCCTTCCGCGCCAACAATTAACTTATTGCAAGTATTGCGATCAGGGGAACACATAGACTAGAAAATGATGGGTGGACATGACAACTCTTTGAAAGACCACACACTAGCGTCTTTTGAGCGTCGGCGTCTAGTCAGCGCTATGGAAAATAGCGTCGCTGCGCAGTTGCGCCAACATTGCGTCGAGCAGCAGCCATAGAGTTGGCTAGACGCCGACGGAAGACTCTAGTGTGAGGTGGCCCTTTAAACAACAAAAGTCACTAAGCCTTACTAAGCATACAGCGTTGATTTCAACTTTATTGCAAGTATCGCGTCTATAGTAGTCCTTAAAAAATAATTTATGAAATATGTTTTATCGTATTTTTATTACTTTTGTTTTACCCAATATTTCTACATAAATTAATGTGCTAAACATTTTAAATACGTGACAGATACGGTACTCCATATAAAAAATAAACTATCATAGGGACAACGACCATCATTCCACGCTAGAGGTATAGAGGTACAAGGCTTACAAAAAAGTCTTTCAAATAAAAATGAAAAAAATGAAAATAAAAATATTTATTTTCAGGCAACTATTGGCCCATGAAAAAAAAACCCCCCATAAAAGAAATACCCAACCAATCTGTAAAAAAGTATAACGTTATACTTTGCCCATCCATATTGCTGGCCCTCTATTGAGTTTTAACGCACTTTTGAGGGTTAACTAATGTGTCCAGCATAATCAGATCTTTCTATTCCCTCTGGCCTTTTGACTCCACAAAAGGGCGAGCGGCCAACTTATGCTGGACGATGATAAAATTTATTTGTTTGTGATCGAATTATAATCGATCTGCGCGATAGGATTTGCGAAGGCGGTTTTGTTAAGTAATTGGCTTGTATTTATTTGGGGATGAGATACTTGTATCTAAATACTATTAGTGGCTCTGTGAGCTGTAGACCTCGTGAACCCCATTACCCCGCCATATGGAAAAAATAGAAAATCAGAATCGACAAAAAATCTATTTAATCATCAAACCTGCTCACGAAATTTCTTGAGAATCGGTTAAGAATTACGATATATAGAGGAGAACATCCGGACATACGAAACCATTTTTGCCCAACCTGAAACGGAGACCTTCGCTAACGCTTCGGTCAATTAGGTAAGTAAGTAAGTAAATATCCTTTATTGCACCATAAAGTTAAAAAAAATACAATAAATGAAATACAAGCTTAAGACTTAGGTATAACAACAGGTTAGGTATTTCTCATCTGTCAGCAAAATTTTGTGCATTATATATTACATTAAAAAACGAATGTGCTTTTTTCGTTATATTGACATGGCTCCTTTTTTGTAAATTATTTGCATAGTTTGCATATACATAGGTACCTACAGTCTACACGTTTACCTAATTTAGACTAAACTTTAGACAAGAAATCTGCGATTGCATGGGTGTGTAAGGCAAGTTCATTCCTTGAAGACTGACTACTACCTACATGCTAAATATAGCTACAAAACAACATTTTCTTCTCCATGATTATTGTAACAAAATCTTGTACCCGCAACTGGCAAACAACGCTCCATATACTCGTATCTAAAGAAATTAAACAAAATAGTAAACAAAGACAGTACATGTAACAAGTGCAAGCAAAACAAATGACACTAAACAATAAAACGAATTGATAGGAGCAAAAAAACATTTGACGGGGCAAAAAAACAATTGACTGCGCGCAAAACAACAAAACAATCGAAGTCAACTAGCACTTTGCGAATCTGTTGTGATACAGACTAACAGACGAACGGACACCACTTGGGCTTGAGTGACGGCGAATTAAAATATAAACGGTAGGGTTGGTGACTGGGAGTTGAGGTAGGGTTGGCACTTGTGACAAAAATACAGTGTAATCATTATATTCATCATCATCAGCCTGTGTCAGTCCAGTTCTACACATCTGCCTCTCCCATGGCACGCCACTGAGCTCGATTCTCAGATCTTCTCCTCCAATCACTGTGTAATAGAAAAGTGAAAGGAATATTTATTTTAATTAAAAGGATAACAAAAATAAACTGACCAAGTGCGAGTCGGACTCGCGCATTACGCAAAAAACGGCAAAAAAATCACGTTTGTTGTAGGGGAGCCCTACTTCAATATTTATTTTATTTTGTTTTTAGTATTTGTTGTTATAGTGGCAACAGAAATACCTACATCATCTGTGAAAATTTCAACTGTCTAGACTATCATGGACCACGGTTCATGAGTACAGCCAGACGAATGTGAAACATTTCTCAAGAATCACTCTATTGATAGGTAAAAACCGCATGAAAATCCGTTCAGTCGTTTTTGAGTTTATCACGAACAAACATACACACACAAACAGACAGACGCGGCGGGGGACTTTGTTTTATAAGGTGTAGTGATAGTGATGCAGAATATGGCTTACCCTTGAAAATAAAAAGCCTAAAAAAATTACGCCGGCTTAGTTTTTTGACAACCCTATCAATAATCACAGGGGTGTAACAACAGAAGCCGGCAATAAAAACGAGGGGTCGATTGCATCCCTAATATCATAAGAGTATACATTGTCTATGGGTTAGGTTTATGCCTATTAAATTATTAAGCTTTTAGTGTTATGTAGGCGATGGTTATTGTTAATGGTTACTGTGGGGTTTCTTGAATGTTCTTATCAAATAAAAATCATTACTTTACACACAAGATATATACAGTGGTACTACTAAACGAAATTAATAACTAGCTTAAATCTGAAATACCTGAGGTATTGTACCAAGGATGCATTGTACCAAGGATGCTGGCGGCATTTCCTCGCTGTATCGCAATGCTGATACGTTGTGCGAGGTAGCCGCCAGCTCTTCGTTCACCAGTTACGAAATAGATTAACGTAGTAATAGTCTTCTCGCTTGGTCATAGACGTCATAGTACAGCGACAGTCGGCCCGATTCGAACTTTAAGATACGTCAAATATTTGGTCTAGATACGATATGGATTAGATATGTCAGTGTCAAGAACGTTTCTTCAAAGAAAAACGTCACTTTTGACACTGACATATATGTTATCCATATTATATGGAGTCGTATCCAATCTGCAGGCATGTTTGCTCGAGCGATCTATAACCACCGGTCGCGCGGTGGAGGCGTAGGCTTTTATATTAAGCGTAATCTCAAAGCTCGGACCTGGCCTCATCCCGTTGACCCGTTGCATAAGCTGGTGGAGCAGATGTGGATCACATTTACTCTCAACGGAAAGAAGCTGGTAATCGGAACGGCATACCGACCACCTTGGATGGATCTGCAATTATTTTTTGATGCCTTAACTGACTCAGTTAGTGCAATCCGTGGCTACGATAATCTAATTATACTTGGTGACTTCAATGTTAACTTATTGAATGGCACCGACACAAAAACTACTCAGTTCAATAACTTCATAACAAGTACTGGATTAACTCAATTGGTGTCACAGCCTACGCATTTCACTGACACCAGCCAGACGCTGATCGACGTTGTCTGCTCTGACTTGCGGGCTGCTAGCACTCACATGGATCATGTGGGTTCACTGTATGGTCATTGTCTTGTTGTCTGTAATTTTAATATTAAGCGCGAGAAACTAAAACCTTACCACATTACCTACAGGCCTTTTAAAAATATCTGCGACAAAGATTTAGATGTGGACTTGCGGTGCGTGAGATGGGACTTAATATCAAATCTTGAAAATGTAAATGACATGATTAATGTTTTTAATCAACAAGTACTTAGTCTATTTAATGTACATGCCCCTGTAAAGACGTCCCTAGTTACAACACAATCCTACCCCTGGATTACTGACACCATCAAACATATGATGAGGCTGCGTGACAGTGCTGCGGCAGACTTCCACAAAAACCAGAGTGATGTTAAAAAGAAATACTACAAAGATCTTAAATCTGTTGTAAATAAAGCTTTATATTTTGAAAAAGTTGCATATTTCAAACAAAATATAAATAATAAAATAAAAGAACCTAAAACTTTATGGAAAAACTTAAAATCAGCAGTCTTGCCTAAAAAGGATAAAGAATTACCTACTTTTTTCAATAACCCCGATATCTTAAATATACATTTTCTAGAGCTGCCGGGAACTACAGGTGTCACTATATCACAGCTAACTTATTTTGAGTTCCATAAGCACAGTGACTCTGTTTTCCACTTAGACACTATTAATTCTAGCCAGATTATCAAAATAATTAAATGTCTAAAATCTAACGCCGAGGGTTTTGATGGGATAAATTTGAATATGCTTATCTTAACTTTCCCATCCACAATTGACATCATTACAAGCCTAATTAATACCTCTATTGTTACATCCACCTTTCCAGATATCTGGAAGTTAGCATTAGTAAACCCCTTGCCTAAAGTATCAAACCCAACCATGCCTAAAGACCTTAGGCCCATAAGCATACTACCCTGCCTATCTAAAATATTGGAAAAAGTTGTCTGCTCACAGTTAACCACCTACCTAGAAAAAAACAATATTTTGCCAGATGTCCAGTCGGGTTTCCGCAAGGGACGTAGTACAATGACTGCTCTATTGGATGTCACTGATAACATTTTGGATGCTCAAGACAAGGGAATGTGCACACTTTTAGTACTCCTCGACTTTTCGAGGGCATTCGATTGTTTGAATATTAACCTGCTATTATCGAAGTTGAGCTACTATGGTTTTGACCATAAAACTGTAATGTGGTTTGCAAGCTATCTGTCTAACCGATCGCAAATTGTAAAAGTGCATCTCAGTGATGGTTCTTCACTTTTTTCTGAGAAAGCCGAGCTAACTAGAGGAGTTCCGCAAGGATCCGTGATTGGCCCGCTCCTGTTTATATTATATTCTGCAGATATTACATCTCACATCACGCATTGCAAATACCACATCTACGCAGATGACATACAAGTATATATCATGTAAGCCCGCCGATATCAACAGTACCATAGGGAAACTAAATGAAGATCTCACCAGAATTGCTGGATGGGCTACACAAAACTGCCTACTACTTAACCCTAGCAAAACAAAATACCTTGTGTTTGGCAGCAAGCAGCAACTGGCCGGTGCCAGCATTTCAGTGGATGTTCTGCTAATGAACAAACCAGTTGAGAGGGTGTATGAGGCGCGTAACTTAGGTCTCATAATGGACTGCGGACTACGATATGAGAAACATACCGCTGAGGCCATTAGGAGTTGTTTTTATAAACTTAAGGTACTATATAAAATTCGGCCATATTTAAGTGAAAACCTGCGCATTCAATTAATTGAATCACTCGTCCTATCAAAGCTGAACTACGTGGATGTTGTGTTTGGGCCAAGACTTCTTGCAAAAACTAAACGACTCATACAGCGTGTTCAAAATGCCTGTGCTCGCTTCTGTTTCGATATTCCGTTGAGAGCTCACGTGACCCCATATCTGAATAGCCATAGCATCCTCAAAATGCAACACCGCCGTAAACTACACTTGGCTTGTTTGCTCTTTGGCGTACTGAACTATAAAACTCCTTCATATCTCTTCAACAAGCTATCTTGCATCAAGCTCCGCGAACGCCGTGATTGTGGGATTCATCTGTTGACGCCGCGTCATGCCTCAGCCGCTTTCCGAGGAAGCTTTAAATATTCTGCGTCCCGCTGTTGGAACAACATTCCGCCCCCAGTGAGAAACCTGCAAAGTATATATAGTTTTAAAACAAAGCTCAAACAGTATATGCTCAATCACCAGCTTAACCAGGAAACCTGCAGATTAGAAACCAGCTGCCTGTAGTCAAGACTCTTGCTATTGCTATTGTTGTATTGTATTGTAAATTTTGTTACTTACCACAATGTTCTTGTTCCTTCCGCATAGGAGTCGACACCATTCCCGACACGCCATCCTTTTTATCTGTGTCATTTCATTATGTTTCTATTTGTTTAACTTTGGTGTTGTTTTTGTTTATGTATTTTAGCCAACTTTGTAACATTGTTTTCATGACTAAAAAGTTAAAACTGATTGAGATTTTACATAATATTATATTAGATTCACTCACTTTATTGTTTGTCAAATCTGTCATCGAATTTAATTTCGTGTAGCTACCGCTGGCGCTAGTTATGCGCGCCTAATGCCGCGCCACGATGTGACCCGACCGGATGGTACAAGTTCGATCGGTTAATCCGTGTACTTAATTCATCTCCTTTTTGTATTAGCTGTGTAAAATGTGTGTAATCAATTTTTCGGTTTATTTTATGTTTCTTTACTTATTTTTTTTGTCTGTTACCTTCCGTGATTATTTCTCACTTGATGGTCTAATCGGAAGATCAGCGCTGGAAGTCGCCAGCAACATGCTGAGATGGGACCATTTCGTGACACTTTATTTTTCACTATGTTTTTTCAATGTATGTCTGTTGTCTGTGTGTTTACGAATAAAAAACTATTCTATTCTATTCTATTCTATTCTATACGGATCATCGGGCTATATTACTCGAGAGATAACCTCGTCTCCTCTAGTGCATCTGCTAGACCAATTGTGGGACGTTGTCGTCTGATGTATGTAATATAATATTAGTTATTTACGATACAAGTAAAACCCCCCGTTCAAACCCCGGCTCGTACTAATCAGTTTTTTCGGAACTTATGTACCTACGAAATATCATTTTGATATTTACCAGTCCATATTATATGGATAAGATATATGTCAGTGTCAAAAGTGACGTTTTTCTTTGAAGTACAATATGGACCATATTGTATCTAACTGTAACTGTAATATTTGACGAATCTTAAAGTTCGAATCGGGCAGTGTACTTAACTAAACAATAAAACACGCACACAAACAACATTAATTACAATAAACAGAACACGACATTCGTCACAACACAATTAAGCTGCCCCCACTTTTTATTGCCTCGTAAAATTCGCCTTTGTGAGTTTTTACTCTGTGGTTCGTTTGTATGCACACGTCATATTATTATGTGTGTATAATCTGTACTGAAGTTTGGACTTGAATGGATATTTTTTAGCATAAAGAAAAATATCTGGGAGACCGAGCTTTGCTCGGAAAACATATAAAAACTCATAAATGAGCGTTTTCCCAGAGATAAGACCTAGCTAAATTGATTTTCGCCCCCAAAAACCCCCATATAGCAAATTTCATCGAAATAGAGCCGTTTCCGAGAAGCGCAAAATATAAATATTCGAATTGACATATCTAATCAATATCGTATCTAGAGGTAATATTTGACGAATCTTAAAGTTTGAATCGGGCCGTTAGTAAGATTAAATAGCCATCGTTTTAGCTTTTAGTCCAAAATCACTATCACTACCCCTTGTAAAACTAAGTCCCATGCCGCGTCTGTCTGTTTGTGTGTTTGTTCGCGATAAACTCAAAAAGCAGTGAACGGATTTTCATGCGGTTTTCACCTATCAATAGAGTGATTCTTGAGGAAGGTTTAGGTGTATATTTTGTTAACCCGTGCGAAGCTGGGGCGGGTCGCTAGTACGTGATAATACTAACCCGTGAAAAGTCTACAATGTGCGTGGAAATTCTGTTCAAAAAGGTGCTCAGGAATTTGTGATCCAAAGGACTCGAGCCTTTTTAGCTCTTTTTTTAGGGCTCGCCTCATCTCTTGACGCCTAAAAGGCTAAAAGCCTATTTAGCTCTTTAGCCCCCGAGCCTAGTTCTATTTAAGAGCCGAGCCTTAATAAGGTTATTAGCCCCAAGAGTCTAGAATCTTAAATAGAACTAGGGTCGGGGGCTAAAGAGCTAAATAGGCTTTCTTTTTAGGGGCTTAATAAGGTTATTAGCCCCAAGAGTCTAGGCTCTTAAATAGAACTAGGCTCCGGGGCTAAAGAGCTAAATAGGCTTTTAGCCTTTTAGGCGTCAAGAGATGAGGCGAGCCCTAAAAAAGAGCTCCAAAGGCTCGAGTCTTTTGGATCACTATCAGGAATAGTACGATTGCGCCCACGACACTCCCATAAAAAAGTCGCATAGAGCCATCAACAATACACACACAAGTGTATAAATGAGCCATTACAAGTGCGCCTTCATAAACTTTTGATCCAGAGGGTTGAGCCCCGGGGGATTGGTGGCGTTAACTGGCACTTGATATTGATTCTACACCACACACCGAAGTCATCTCTATCTCAAACGCTTACAGTTTAAAATCGATCAATGCCGTAACGGCACATGCGTCTTTATACCATTGGCGTTTGTAATTGCTGTAGTAAAACGTTACATTAGAATTTGAACCTAGTTTTAAAGACGTTGAGGTAGTGTTTAGCTTGTGTAATTTCGGGCGTATACTTCGTTTGAGAATGGTGGTTCGAGGCGTGATTCCCATAATCTGTAATGCGTTGGTGAAGTGAATTTTGCTCATAGACATATAACTAGGTAGATTACGTAGACATACCCTTTCACTCGAAGGATCATTATTTCTGCCGTTGAATGAGATATAGAATAAAATTAAACTGTTTATAATAAAAATTTTCGTAAATGGTAATTCAAAAACTGTATAGAATAATAACTGCTAATAATAATAATAAAAAAACATCTTTCTAATTTTCATTGAAATTCTCGTCCTATTTAAATCTGAAGTCGTTTTTTGGCTTTTCGGTGATATACTTAATAGCATAAATATGAGAGGAAATTTAATAAAAACCAGTCATGAGTAGCTTGGCCTAATTACTATAGCTCTCTTGACCAATAAGAAGTGGCTTGTGTAATAAACAGAGCATGTACGGTCAATCAACATCAAATAGATAGTGACTTCTAAAGTGGCCAAAGATATCGTAACACACCTTTGTTTCCATAAAAATAAGGACCAGGCCCCGTAGACAACATGCCAATCGCTAACGCTACGTAGCGAACCAAACGCAACTGTCACTGTCACACTAATATGGAAGAGTGATAGAGAGACACAAAGCGATTCGATGGCGAAGCGCAAGCGATAGTCAGTAGTCACTTTGGCTAGGCCGCCTGTACCGATATATTTGACCACTTTGGCTTACTCTATTTGGTGCTGACTACGCAGCTGACGATGACTTGTGGCGTCTAGTGACGTATATGTCTGTGTATCTGCACTTGCCCGTTTAGAAGGGCAGTATAAATGGATAACATCTTGTTCCACAGAGATATGAATGAATGGACGACTCCCAAAGGCCCGTGATGTCTGAATTACACTCGGTTTCTCACGGTCCGTTGGTTCGATTCAGAGTTAGTGTGTCGTGAAATTCTGATTGTTTGTTTATTTAAGGTTTTTTTTATTTTGCACATATGGTGTTATTGGGTTTCGGGTTTTGTTGGCAATTGACTGCGATTTTATTGTATTGTCGCTACAATATAAAGTTGTCCTACTATCACGCCCTTTTTTAACCTTCATAGGTTTATTCTGGTTTAATGTCCTACGAAGTTGTGTCTCTACCTAATAGAATCAGGATATCTGTAGAAGAACCAAACCGACATAGCCCGCAGAATTGCACAGTTGAAGTGGCAATGGGCAGGCCACATAGCCCGAAGAGTCGATGGCCGCTGGGGTAGAAAAGTCCTAGAGTGACGGCCACGGATGGGTCAGCGCAGTGTCGGATACCCACAAAGTAGATGGACGGATGATCTGGTACGGAGCCGGTGGCTGCAGTGTGCTGGAGATCGCTCCCGGTGGCGGTCTATGGGGGAGGCCTATGTCCAGCAGTGGACGTCCGCGGCTGATAGGTAGGTAGGTAATGTCCTGTAATAGTTTATATGTATATTTCTACATTTTACTCGACGAGAATATGTCAACGAGATGTCGAACCTGTTTACAAAACTTCACGAGAATCGGATCTGAAATGCGAGCAGAGGGCCTACCGCGAACCACGTTCGACGTGTTGCCTCGCTGTCACACTTACGTACGAATTCACAAGTGCGACAAAGAGGCAATACGTCGAACGTGATTCCCGGTAGGCACTCTGTATAGGAGAACATCCGAAATCATTTTTGCCCATGCTGAAACCGAGACCTTTACGCTCGGTCAATAATAATATTATTGTACAGTCAACAGCAGAAGTTGCTAAGCGGGCGAGGTATTCAAAAAACCCAGACACGCTTTTATTCTCTTAACAATAAAGTCACGTCTAGATCATTTAGAACACCTCGCCCGCTTAGCAACTTCTGCTACTGACTGTACCTACAACTTCATCAAATCCCTAGAACTTACAAATTAATCCATCACTCCTCCATTTATTAGCAAGCGTGTGACCGAATCGTATATACCGTGTGACTCCAAAACATCACAATTTGTCTCCAGAGACTTATTTTAGGGCCTTCAAAAACCAGCCTAACTTGACCCTTTCATCCCTCCGCTTTCAAACGGGTTTGTACTAAAACTGTTGGTTCAAGACATCAGGAAATGTTGGTTAGTCATATTCGCACGGATATTTGATGGTTGACGAGATATGGATTTGAAACAAATGACAGATGTAATTTTGTGATTTGGGAGGATTGGGTCAAACGCTTGTAATATGATTGTAGTGTCAGATTTTAGGCGAGAAAGTTTGGTATGATATATGATATGATTATGATCATGTTTATCATGATTACGTTATGTACCTACCTATGTACTTTCCATTTCTTTAAATAATAATTTTAATATTAGTCTCTTTTAATAAATAAAAAACAAACAGTTAAAAAAAAATAACGAAAACTTTATATCGCAATCGCTTATTATATAAAATACATATTGAAGGCTGATTTAGACGGTGCGAGAACTCGCATGCTAGATTTGTGATTAAATTACGGTATTTGATCGGTTGTCAGAATAGGATGATTGTAACCTCAACCTCAATGTAACTTAAACTCGCATGCAAATTCATACGCCGTCTACTTGAATGCCAAGAGTCATCTTCCTCGCGTTATCCCGCCATTCTGCCACGGCTCATGGGAGCCTGGGGTCCGCTTGGCAACTAATCCCGAGAATTGGCGTAGGCACAAGTTTTTACGGAAGCGACTGCCATCTGACCTTCCAACCCAGAGGGTAAACTAGGCCTTATTGGGATTAGTCCGGTTTCCTCACGATGTTTTCCTTCACCGAAAAGCGACTGGTAAATATCAAATGATATTTCGTACATTAAGTTCCGAAAAACTCATTGGTACGAGCCGGGATTTGAACCCGCGACCTCCGGATTGAAAGTCGCACGTTCTTACCGCTAGGCCACGTGCACTTGAACTCCAAGAGTACGATAGGTAGGTAATATATATTATTCTCTTCAAATTCTAGATATTTGTCTCTATCTGATTCAATTTATTAGAACAGTCAAACTAGAGAACAAATTCGATAACCTGAAATGTTTTTCTACTGTTTGCGTCAATGTCTATCCAAAGTGGTCAAATTTTAGCCATGCCACAAAATAAAGAGGCCTTACAAATTCTTCTTCTTCTTCTTCACACTTCACAGTATAAAAAAAAACAAAAAATAACAACGGGTTGCACTCCGGGAGTGCCGGCAGTAGTGAAAACTCAATGACGCACTATGTATAATTGAGTAACGCCATCTAGCGTTATTTCGTCGCATTACTTGAAACCCCTAAGCACATCACTGTTAGTACTCGAGTTATATTATTACCAGTTAGAGGGAAACTCACTAGATGGCATTTAAATTAATAAAGAAAAACTCATTGTAACAGTTTTTTGATCAGGTCACGTGTCCGTCTTACGCCTTACGGTCACGTGACACCTGTTACGAGTTTAACATTTTTTCCCCATCACAAAAATTCACAGATTTCGTGCCTCACACGACTATCGAGCACATTGGAAATGAATCTACGGAATTCGAAAAAATATTGTCGCTGAGCGACGAGAAAGTCTGGATAAGGAAAAAGTTACAAAATAAAACTACAACGTTGAATGATAATTATTTTATTCTTAGACTAACACAAGTATCCTGGACATAACGCATGTGAACAAACAAATTGCAAAATTTCCACACGCGTATCCAAGTTTGAATAATTGTCGCCGTGGCGCATAAGTATAGGTACATATTTCATTTTTCGATTAATAAGCAGGATATATTAATGTTCAAAGTACAAGAAAATTATTACACGGCAAATCCGTAGTCAACTCGAGAAGTGGTGATCGGCAGCGGCCCATTTGCTGCAAGAAATGAAATTTTCTTGACAGCAGTTTGACGCGACGAGAGATGACCATAACAGCGTTTGTCTATGTTGCACCAAACCTGTTCCAATAGGTACTACCAGGGTTCAGCATCAGCTATCTTGGGTAATGCTCATCATGACGAATCGGGTGTCCAAAACAGCGTGTGCCTATGTTGCACCAAACCTGAGTTCCGCTAGGTACAACTAGGGTTCAGCATCAGCTCTATCTTGGGTACTACTCTCCTAAGTGCTCATCAAGACGAGTCGGATGACCAAAACAGCGTGTGCCTATGTTGCAACAAACCTGAGTTCCTTTAGGTACAGCCAGGGTTCAGCATCAGCTGTATCTTGGGTACTACTCTCCTAAGTGCTCATCGAGACGAGTCCGATGACCAAAACAGCGTGTGTTTATGTTGTATTAAACCCGAGCTCCACTAGGTACTGCCAGGGTTCAGCATCAGCTATCTGCTAGCAGCCGCCAGCAACATGCTGAGGTGAGACCATTTCGTGGCACTTTTTCTTTTTTATGTTTCTCTGTATAAGTTTTTATTTTGTGTTTCTCCCTCTCCCCTCTCCTTCTCCCTCTCCCTCTCCCTCTCCCTCTCCCTCTCCCTCTCCCTCTCCCTCTCCCTCTCCCTCTCCCTCTCCCTCTCCCTCTCCCTCTCCCTCTCCCTCTCCCTCTCCCTCTCCCTCTCCCTCTCCCTCTCCCTCTCCCTCTCCCTCTCCCTCTCCCTCTCCCTCTCCCTCTCCCTCTCCCTCTCCCTCTCCCTCTCCCTCTCCCTCTCCCTCTCCCTCTCCCTCTCCCTCTCCCTCTCCCTCTCCCTCTCCCTCTCCCTCTCCCTCTCCCTCTCCCTCTCCCTCTCCCTCTCCCTCTCCCTCTCCCTCTCCCTCTCCCTCTCCCTCTCCCTCTCCCTCTCCCTCTCCCTCTCCCTCTCCCTCTCCCTCTCCCTCTCCCTCTCCCTCTCCCTCTCCCTCTCCCTCTCCCTCTCCCTCTCCCTCTCCCTCTCCCTCTCCCTCTCCCTCTCCCTCTCCCTCTCCCTCTCCCTCTCCCTCTCCCTCTCCCTCTCCCTCTCCCTCTCCCTCTCCCTCTCCCTCTCCCTCTCCCTCTCCCTCTCCCTCTCCCTCTCCCTCTCCCTCTCCCTCTCCCTCTCCCTCTCCCTCTCCCTCTCCCTCTCCCTCTCCCTCTCCCTCTCCCTCTCCCTCTCCCTCTCCCTCTCCCTCTCCCTCTCCCTCTCCCTCTCCCTCTCCCTCTCCCTCTCCCTCTCCCTCTCCCTCTCCCTCTCCCTCTCCCTCTCCCTCTCCCTCTCCCTCTCCCTCTCCCTCTCCCTCTCCCTCTCCCTCTCCCTCTCCCTCTCCCTCTCCCTCTCCCTCTCCCTCTCCCTCTCCCTCTCCCTCTCCCTCTCCCTCTCCCTCTCCCTCTCCCTCTCCCTCTCCCTCTCCCTCTCCCTCTCCCTCTCCCTCTCCCTCTCCCTCTCCCTCTCCCTCTCCCTCTCCCTCTCCCTCTCCCTCTCCCTCTACCTCTCCCTCTCCCTCTCCCTCTCCCTCTTTTTTCACAACAAACACCGATAACGAACTCTGCGAAACATGAAGTCATAAATGTCCTGTGAAAATTGTCGTTCTGACTTTTTGACTATTTTAAGGTTAAGCTACAGGGCAAACCCTTAACCCGATCGTCTTTGTTTTAGGCTCAAATTGTAGCTGACTAAATTGTCCAGAGCCGTTTTTCTCAAATTTTTGATATCATTCTTCGTTTCCAAATTATCGAGCACCAAAATCAAAAATTCGGAAAAAATTGAATTTTATTTTCACTATTTCGACCATAACTTTTTTGTTTTTGACCTTCTCGAATAATTATTTTTGCACCTTACAGCTCTCGTGATTATGCGTCTTTTGAGCCTATTTTTTAATATCATATCTTCACAACTTTCCGAGATTTATGGGGATCGCACTTTTTCGTGAAATCGGACCTTATACTGGAGCGAACGAAAAGACATTTCCAATGTCAAAAGTGCACAGCGCCGCTAAAGAAGTTTTCACTTCAAAAACTATCACGTTTTAAAAACAACACAACGTTTAAATTCAATGTCAAGCGTACCTACTACCTAATAATATTACCCAACATACTGTATATAAGCACACATCAACTCAACACTCCTGAATATTTGAGCGAAGACGATCAAGGGTCAGCCTCTGTCATCCGTCAAAGCCAATTTCATCTCCACAGATCCAAAACGTCGTAACTCCCATACAAAAACTATACACATCCGACCATTAGGTTCCAAAGTTCTTATTTTAACTTTAAACTCTGTTTCATTTTTTAGGGTTCCGTACCCAAAGGGTAAAACGGGACCCTATTACTAAGACTTCGCTGTCCGTCCGTCCGTCCGTCAGTCCGTCCGTCCGTCCGTCCGTCCGTCCGTCCGTCCGTCTGTCTGTCACCAGGCTGTATCTCACGAACCGTGATAGCTAGACAGTTGAAATTTTCACAGATGATGTATTTCTGTTGCCGCTATAACAACAAATACTAAAAACAGAATAAAATAAAGATTTAAATGGGGCTCCCATACAACAAACGTGATTTTTGACCAAAGTTAAGCAACGTCGGGAGTGGTCAGTACTTGGATGGGTGACCGTTTTTTTTTTGCTTTTTTTTTCGTTTTTTTTTTGCATTATGGTACGGAACCCTTCGTGCGCGAGTCCGACTCGCACTTGCCCGGTTTTTTGTCCAAGGGAGCGTAAAAGCGTTATCGAGTAGCAAATAATAGGGGGATTTTTACAGTGAAAAGTTGATTCATTAATTATTTAAGAAGTTTTC
This sequence comes from Cydia splendana, assembly GCF_910591565.1. Lineage (NCBI taxonomy): Eukaryota > Metazoa > Arthropoda > Insecta > Lepidoptera > Tortricidae > Cydia > Cydia splendana. The sequence continues at coordinate 8,411,228 of NC_085980.1, read as the reverse complement.
GATTTGATTGTACCTACTGTCTGGTTGTTTTTGAGGCCGTTCGTTGTTTTTGCTTTAAAGTTAAGGTTATTGCTAGTACCTTATTAGGAAAAACAAATGTATTTAAAAGTCTCGGAAAGAGGATGCATTCATAAACCGCCGTGATGATGAAAAAAACTCATCTTAGCCATTTTAGAAGAAAATTTCTTGGACAGTACACCGATACATACCTAGGTAGGTACCTACTCCTACGAGTAGGACTGAGTAGGTAGTAGTAGACAATGTACTTAATTTCGTTTTTACTGAACTGTTACGCGGTGGGCAAAGTTATGTAAAAGGGCAAAGTTTCATACTTTTACAGTAAATAAACATATATTGTAAAATTGGCGGTAAATCAATACAAACACCTGATTACGCTTAAACTATGTTTATAGTACTTGCTTTGTTTTAGTGTCTAAATAGTCAGAATCTAATTCAGTGTAAAATGTTTCAATTCCAATACGTTAGCGCCGGTGGCATAAACTGCGGTCCGCTAATGAGCCGGCTAAATCCCGACAGAGAACTACTATGTTTGGAGAAACTATTTAGCAAATAGTTAAGGATGACTCACGTTAGACCGGGCCGTGTCCGGGCCGGAGCTACTGGCGCTTACTTTTCTATGACATGACAGGCGATCACGTGATGCTTTCCATAGAAAACGATGTGCCGGAAGCTCCGGCCCGGACACGGCCCGGTCCAACGTGAGTCATCCTTTATACGTCTACCGTTTAACTGAGGCGGTTGGTAAGAATAAGAAGTTATTATGGTCAGCCACGTGTGACGTTCGGATGTCAAATGCAGCAACTTGCGATGTCATTGTTATCGCCGCTGTATCTGTCAATTTCCTTGTTCCTTGGTTTTTTACAAAATGTCATACTTACTGACGCGACATCACAATTGAAACAAGTGATGGCCATGTACCTACGCAATACATTTCCGCTACAATAGGCCTGTTGCAAGTAACAAAGAATCACGGAAATAATGGTTTCAAAGAAACATATATGTTAATATGATTCTAAAAAATGGCCCAATCTCAGTATAAACTGAAGGATTATTAATATATTCAATAAAAGAAAACTGCAAAATTCTCCAATCGGCCATTATTACTGAAACGCCAATCAGAAGCGTTCCAAACAGTGACGTCATCAATCCATAACATATTTCTTAGAGCAACATAGACAACCTCATTGACCGAAATCCATACGTTCTCACCAAAGACTTCGAAGGTGCAAAAAAAATGTTATTTCGCCACTAAACATTTATTACGTCCAAAAAATATTATTACACGATATAAAGGAGATATCTATTTGTAATTATCTAAATAAAATGCTAAATAATATGATATTTCACCAACAAACTTTTTTAATTATTTGGCTGAATGGAACTATCATTACCATGTTGGCTGTCGTAACTAGAAAAAATGAAAAATGAAAAAGTAAAACCGGCGCTCGGTGATTTTCACTCAAAATTTACTTGTATCTAAATAATTCATCTTAAATAGCAACCGTGTGAGAGTTTTTGTCTAAAATGAGTTATTGTGATAAATTTTTGTAATGTATTTATCATTCCTAATCGTAATATATGGTGCTGAATTAACAATATCATTCGGATTCAAGGGAAATTCGTAACTGTAAGTATGTAAACAATGTCTACCACCCTACCACCAACCAAATGGTGACGTCACAAATGTCGTGCGAGGCGATTTCGCGCGAGTTTTAAACTAGCTATAATAAAATGCAATTATTTATGTTAAATCTTATGAGTATAGCTGAAATATTGTGTTTTTCGGAACCAATACAAGTGTACCGACAATAATAAAAGGGATTTCAAAATTTGTCATCAGGCCTATTAAAAGAAATACTTCAACTTGATGATGATGATTAAAAAGGCAACATTTTGTTCGAATCTTTTCATAGCACTAAATAAGTTACGCCTGGTTTCAATTTGCGGTTGTATTAAAATTAAAACATTACATACTGTAGATGTAAAAATGTAGAAAACATGTTTGCCTATAGTCTGTATCTTTAGGTATTTAAAAAAGAGTACCTTTACAAAATCTACCCTCAAATGGCTTCTAAAGCCAGTTGAGGGTAGATGAAAACATTACATGATCAAATAATGTAGGTTAAAGTCAGGTCGTTCAGTTTCAGATCCAGGTAGTTTTGTATTTGGTTGGTTAATCAATAAATGTTATAACTACCCGAAAATGTACAAATTATTTGTTTACTTTTAATTAAGTACCTAAAGATACAGAGTATAATTCGCAGCTCCACGTCGGGCTGAAATTGCCTCCAGCTTTGGATTCAATCTAACGCGGCTAATCAGGCGCACACGCTAATTACCTCGGAACAATCATCACAACCGTACTATCAACCCTAGCTACCCCATTTTGAGTGTTGGCACCATTGACATAGATATCTAGGAACTGGCTTTACGGACAATAATAATGAGGCATGACAGGGGCCAGTACAGCGGTGTGACACCGGTACAACGCGATTGGTTGATGAGTTCGCATCACGCCCGCGATTGGTTGATGAGTTCGCATCACGGGCGCTATTGGTCGCAACTAGTTGCGTTAGACTTGCGTAAGGCCAGTCCATACGTTAATGGTTGGCACACGGTGGACTCACCATACCACGGTAATCGTTTGAGTAGATACCTACATACAAAATTTCGTTGTAGATACATAATAGGCATATTACATGTCTGTACACGCATCAATGTGTGCGTCATCCTTAAGGTACCGTTTTCGGATTCAGAGGCCCTACCGCTAAAACCGAAATTCGCATATTGCGTGGATTTATCTCTTTTAGTCCAATAAAGAGAACATCGATTTAGACATTTGCGGCAGGAGTCGGCAGGCAATATCGTGCTGTAATTCTGCTGCAGTCATGCTGCCGACTGCATTACTGCAGGAAATGTGAAGCCCCCTCCCGCAGATCAGCGAAATCGATTCCACACTCGCGTTCGCGACTTCACGCTGCGTTTCGCGCACGAGTGTGAAGCGGGCTTGAAAAAGGTCATACTTATCAAGAAGTTTATATTAATTTGACACGGCAAATAAATTTACAAATTTACTCGGTAGGTACCTATATTAAGCGCCATAAGCGGGCTTTACTTTACTGTATTCGTGAAAGTAGGCCCCACAAAGAGGACGCGTGTAACCATTTTTGACGCGTACACCCCATTTGGCTATAATTGGGACACTATCGATCACGCATAGTTCCCAACTTTAGACGTGAATACGTTATGAAACTAGCATTGTGTTGTGGATTTTCGTGACGTTTCTATCTTTTAACAGCTATTCGGAAGGCGAGTGTGCTCTTTAGCAATATGACTGTCTGTCGTTTGCGTCTACTTTTAATCGTTGCCCTGTACTGTACCTAATACAGTTTTCTTTCATTCGGGTGTGTAATAAAAACAAGTACCTACACGTATGTGTACACAAAATATTTGGTTATTAATACGTAAATATTTTTCTATGATGAACAAAGTTTAGGTGAACTCTTGAATGCGTCGTTTTACTAATTTTGTCACTGGGCCCCAATAATTGTTTCGAATAACCCGATATAATTCAGATTTCAGATAAACATAACTAGCAACTTTTTTTAACTACCTGCCTACTATTAGTAGTCAATAGAACGACACTGGATAATAATAGCTCGTCCCGGGACATGCCGTGACATGTAAATTGTTCACAAAAATGCGCTTGTCAACTTGTCGGGCTATTTATAGTCGCGTTTGCATGGATTGGCTCATTCTATTACATATTTAGGTATGTATTATTATGCTATTATGTCACAAATATTTGTCTTTTTTTACACTACTATGATGGCAAACAAGTGTACGGCCCAGTATCTGCAAGTTTTTGTTACATCTTAATAAGAGTAAAAGAGAAAGATCCCCGCATTTGCGAATTTCTGTTTTCGCGGTAGGCCCCCTGTTGCTGTTGCATTTATCTGTGCATCTGAACTTAATAAATTATCTTGATCTCTATTGGATTTCATTTGGTTTTTTTTTGCATAAAGGTACTGCAGTGCTATGTTGCTCACACCAATATAGTACCTAGTTATAGTGAAAATAGCGAAATGCCCTTCGAGTTGTGCCAAAATTAGATACAATTCATGAGATCAAGGGCCCGTTTCTCAAAAGCTTGTAACTTGTAATACACGTGGAAGTCCCTTTCTAACAAAAGATGTCGAAAAGTGACATCTGCTTGTATTACAAGTTACAAGCTTTTGAGAAACGGGCCCCAAGTTGTAATGTGTGAAAATGCGGCTCCAACTCTTTGGCTACCTGCTGCCAATGTTAGCCATCCCTACTACAACTAGGAGCAGTTACACGCCACATCGATTACGGTAGTCATTGATCCCACCAAAGTCGTATCCTTCGAGGACTAATTTAACAGGCTTTCATTCCCATTGCTATACAAACCAGTGGCTCGGCCACGACATCGCGCGGCGGCGGCAGCGACAAGCGGTGGCCATAGGTTAGAACGAGACACAGCGATCGGACCTTTCGTCGCCGCCGCCGCCGCCGATCGCGCAATGTCGTGGCCGGGCCGTTAGGCCGCGGACTGGACGCAAACAACTCACGTCGCGGCGAGCGGCAAATCAAGGCCGTTCATACATTTGATGGAGCGCAATAAAAAAAATTCACAGATTTCGTGCCTCACACGACTATCGAGCACATTGGAAATGAATCTACGGAATTCGAAAAAATATTGTCGCTGAGCGACGAGAAAGTCTGGATAAGGAAAAAGTTACAAAATAAAACTACAACGTTGAATGATAATTATTTTATTCTTAGACTAACACAAGTATCCTGGACATAACGCATGTGAACAAACAAATTGCAATATTTCCACACGCGTATCCAAGTTTGAATAATTGTCGCCTTGGCGCATAAGTTATAGGTACATATTTCATTTTTCGATTAATAAGCAGGATATATTAATGTTCAAAGTACAAGAAAATTATTACACGGCAAATCCGTAGTCAACTCGAGAAGTGGTGATCGGCAGCGGCCCATTTGCTGCAAGATATGAAATTTTCTTGACAGCAGTTTGACGCGACGAGAGATGACCATAACAGCGTTTGTCTATGTTGCACCAAACCTGAGTTCCAATAGGTACTACCAGGGTTCAGCATCAGCTATCTTGGGTAATGCTCATCATGACGAATCGGGTGTCCAAAACAGCGTGTGCCTATGTTGCACCAAACCTGAGTTCCGCTAGGTACAACCAGGGTTCAGCATCAGCTCTATCCCTCTCCCTCTCCCTCTCCCTCTCCCTCTCCCTCTCCCTCTCCCTCTCCCTCTCCCTCTCCCTCTCCCTCTCCCTCTCCCTCTCCCTCTCCCTCTCCCTCTCCCTCTCCCTCTCCCTCTCCCTCTCCCTCTCCCTCTCCCTCTCCCTCTCCCTCTCCCTCTCCCTCTCCCTCTCCCTCTCCCTCTCCCTCTCCCTCTCCCTCTCCCTCTCCCTCTCCCTCTCCCTCTCCCTCTCCCTCTCCCTCTCCCTCTCCCTCTCCCTCTCCCTCTCCCTCTCCCTCTCCCTCTCCCTCTCCCTCTCCCTCTCCCTCTCCCTCTCCCTCTCCCTCTCCCTCTCCCTCTCCCTCTCCCTCTCCCTCTCCCTCTCCCTCTCCCTCTCCCTCTCCCTCTCCCTCTCCCTCTCCCTCTCCCTCTCCCTCTCCCTCTCCCTCTCCCTCTCCCTCTCCCTCTCCCTCTCCCTCTCCCTCTCCCTCTCCCTCTCCCTCTCCCTCTCCCTCTCCCTCTCCCTCTCCCTCTCCCTCTCCCTCTCCCTCTCCCTCTCCCTCTCCCTCTCCCTCTCCCTCTCCCTCTCCCTCTCCCTCTCCCTCTCCCTCTCCCTCTCCCTCTCCCTCTCCCTCTCCCTCTCCCTCTCCCTCTCCCTCTCCCTCTCCCTCTCCCTCTCCCTCTCCCTCTCCCTCTCCCTCTCCCTCTCCCTCTTCCTCTCCCTCTCCCTCTCCCTCTCCCTCTCCCTCTCCCTCTCCCTCTCCCTCTCCCTCTCCCTCTCCCTCTCCCTCTCCCTCTCCCTCTCCCTCTCCCTCTCCCTCTCCCTCTCCCTCTCCCTCTCCCTCTCCCTCTCCCTCTCCCTCTCCCTCTCCCTCTCCCTCTCCCTCTCCCTCTCCCTCTCCCTCTCCCTCTCCCTCTCCCTCTCCCTCTCCCTCTCCCTCTCCCTCGCCTCTCCCTCTCCCTCTCCCTCTCCCTCTACCTCTACCTCTGCCTCTGCCTCTACCTCTATCTCTATTTCTATTTCCACCACCACAAGAATGCATAGATTGTCGAATAGTGCGTTATCTACGCCCGTCTCAAACAGGATAGATAGAATTAGACCAAGAAAAATCTGCAACGATTTTGAAAGCCCACGCAGTGCAAGTGTTATTCTGCCGTCATAATCCCGATAATTCACAACAAACACCGATAACGAACTCTGCGAAACATGAAGTCATAAATGTCCTGTGAAAAATGTCGTTCTGACTTTTTGACTATTTTAAGGTTAGGCTACAGGACAAACCCTTAACCCGATCGTCTTTATTTTAGGCTCAAATTGTAGCTGACTAAATTGTCCAGAGCCGTTTTTCTCAAATTTTTGATATCATTCTTCGTTTCCAAATTATCGAGCACCAAAATCAAAAATTCGGAAAAAATTGAATTTTATTTTCACTATTTCGACCATAACTTTTTTTGTTTTTGACTTTCTCGAATAATTATTTTTGCACCTTACAGCTCTCGTGATTATGCGTCTTTTGAGCCTATTTTTTAATATCATATCTTCACAACTTTCCGAGATATAAGGGGATCGCACTTTTTCGTGAAATCGGACCGTATACTGGAGCGAACGAAAAGACATTTCCAATGTCAAAAAATGTAGGTATAGTCTGTCCGCTTTTCTAACTACTATTAGTACGCCATAATAATAATGGTGAACTTGATCTTAGAAATCGGACAGGATAGGTATACATTATACATATGAAGGCCCTAAGCGAAAATGACAATCGTACACCGACAAACACCAAACGCAAAGAAAAAAAATAACGGGATGACAGATGCTATGAAAAGGCACGTGACTATTTCCATCCATTATTATTCGGAGAAAGCATCACGTGATCACCTGTCATGTCATAGAAAAGTAAGTGCCGGAAGCTCCGGCCCGGACACGGCCCGGTCTAACGTGTGTCATCCTTAAGGCCGCGCGGGCTCATAAAATACTGGTTCTTTTAAAGAATTTGTCAGCCAAAGGGAATTAAAAAAGAAGTCACGCGATTATAAAAACGGGCCAATTTGTTATTAGATGGGACATTGGGACACAATTTGGGAAATATTTTTAGAAAAAAATTGTGACGGGTATAATGGAGTGTTTTTTAAATATTAAATTATATAATAACTTATATAAAAAATATACCTATTTAACAAGCTTCTGCTCGCGCCTTCGTCTGCGTGGAAAAATGATAATAAGTAATTGATAAAAACTAGGGTCTCTATTGTTACCCATAAAGTTTCCGACAGACAGGGTTACTTTTGCATTTATAATATTATATTACAAGGGATTTTTCAAAATTACCTGACCTTTCCGTGTCTGCACCCGTCCAAATAAATATTAAGATCATTCATCAATTATTATCCAAAGTGCTACAATGTGAATTCATTTTTTGCTTCACAAACATCGATTAGGAAGAGACATCCTTTAAAATATCATTTGGAATAACCTTTATCCAACCGCGTTTACCACAAAAAACATAGAATGTCAATTTGGTTTGGATTTGGATACATCGCTCATTTTGTAAGCGAACTCAATTTTAGAAGCGGAACTAAAACGGCAATGGAGAGGTACATAGAGTCAGAAGTCGCTTCTCATGCAGGTGCCTAAATGCTAGGGTTGTCAAAATTGTTTTCGGTTCGTAAAACAAAGGATAATGACACTACAGAAGTCACGTCCTTTATAATGCTTTACCATTATAGTTGCGGCAAGGACATACAAATTGTAGGTATCATTTTAATGGTCGCCCTAAATGACGTTAAATCGTCCGTTTTGAAGGACGAAAATAGGTTTTTTTCTTGAAATCGATTTCGTTTAGGGGTTTCTGAAAACGTTTTGGTTTCGTTGAAATTGTATTGTTTCACATCAATTATTTTGGAATATGATTGCGTCTGTAATCAAACTTGTGGTCGTTGGAGATTTAATGCCGCTTTAATACAGATTTCATCAGTTTTTGATTCATCATCTGAAATTGAAGGTACTTTAGACATTAATACGCCATTAAAAATAAAATAAGAACTTTTTTACATATAAACTCACTCTTAGATCGTTTTCACATTGTTCGATACGATGTCGGATCCGACTACAAAAAAGCAAAAAGTCAAAAAGTGTCTTTTTACCCATATTTTTTATAGGTACTTTATAATATTTAATTATTGTTCGTTGTTCAAAAAAAACCGTTAATGCAAAAATAAAACTACCCATATTATGATGCCGTAAAAACGCTAATATTGAACAAGTTTAGTATACAGGGCCCATTAAGATCGGTCAGTATGGGAAAATCTGAAACTATAAGACATTCGACGGTCTCTTCTTAGGAACCATCTCATCGATTTTAGTTACAAGAAAAACTGCATTCATACATTTAAAAAAATGTGTACACAACTCGGGAACCAGTGTACCTACAGTGTACACTCAGTCACACAGTCACTCAGTGTAGTGTGTGTGTTTGTGACGCTTGTCAAATATTTTTTCATTAAGAGCCCATCAACGTGCACACTAGCGCCACTGCTAAATAATCGTGATTATTTAAATTTAACGAAAGATAATAAAAAAAACCGAGCAAGTGCGAGTCGGACTCGCGCACGAAGGGTTCCGTACCATAATCATGCTGAGGGTGCACCAGCTACAGTCGCGTCACTATGTGCACTTCAGTTCAATTGTAGTGCGCGTGCCGCGGCCGCTGCAGGACACCATCGCAAGCGCGGACTTCTGGCCGAAGGGTGTGGTGTTTCGGCGGTACCGGGGCAACCTGCCGAATCCTACACCGAGTCAGACGACGCAACGGAGCCACGCTGTTACGTCGTCGCCCAAATCTAATAATGTTTAATTTGTCTTTGGTTTTTTATTTGTAGGTTTTTTGTTGTTTTCTTGTATTCTTATTTTGTAGTTTCACAGTGCCTTAGTTTTTACTGTAGTGCTGTGTCACTTATTTGAGAAATAAATAAATAAATAATGCAAAAAACGGCAAAAAAAACGGTCACCCATCCAAGTACTGACCCCGCCCGACCTTACTTAACTTCGGTAAAAAATCACGTTTGTTGTATGGGAGCCCCACTTAAATCTTTATTTTATTCTGTTTTTAGTATTTGTTGTTATAGCGGCAACAGAAATACAACATCTGTGAAAATTTCAACTGTCTAGCTATCACGGTTCGTGAGATACAGCCTGGTGACATACGGACGGACGGACGGACAGCGGAGTCTTAGTAATAGGGTCCCGTTTTACCCCTTGGGAACCCTAAAAAGGAGGCCCCTACGTACTGTATTTTCAATCATCATCGAACTAGTTTCTATGTTGCTGGATTCGTCAATCTTTGCGTCCAAAGTTAAAACGGCCCTTTTTTATTTTGAGTTCATAGATCGACGTATCCAGCAACATAAAAACTAGTCTGATTTATTCAAAAGGTACTTAAATACAAAATACAGTACGTTGCGGCCCCCTTTTTTAATTATCTTTCGTTAAATTTAAATAATCACGCTTATTTAGCAGTGGCGCTAGTGTGCACGTTGATGGGCTCTTAATTATCTTTTATATTCTTCATATATTTTCAGCTTAGTTTTGTTATTATCTGAACTTCGATCGTAGCGCTCAGTTCACTGTATGTAGCGTAAATGCTTCGTAGAGGCGAAGACAATGAACTCGATTCAGATTTAGCAAATTGTTACGATTTTGATCAGGTTTTGATACGACCTTGACGATCGTCTTGATCAGCGGTCGGCAACCTCTCACTTGCGGCCCGCGAGCTTCCTAGCTATTTTGTATGTTGATTTAATATCCTATGTCCCCTAGATGGGACAGAGGGCATCCACAGTGCTACGCCATCCCGTTCGGTCTTGAGCTACGCGCTTCATTTCGCTCCACGTCTTGCCAATGGTCGCCGCCTCTGCGATGTGCGGCCCGCGTCAACTTCGTTAACTACTAAAGTGCCATTCTATGGAACTTGCTAACTATCTAAACAAACCGCCATATTGAAATTGTCTCTGAAGTTCCATAGAATAACTCTTTATATGGCCCTTGGCTGCTTAAATGTCTTGATGATTAGCGCGCATCTCATGCAAGCCTTTCACTTCTTTTCTTAAGTGTGCATTATGCAATATGAGTATTGTATTTATCTATGCCCGTGCTAGAGCGTATGTACCCGGGCGGAATACGTCCATCTGGGCGTCCCAGATACCGCTGGAGTGACGAAGCCCAAAAAGACCTGTCCGCCCTCGGAATACCCAACTGGCGTGAAGTGGCGCAGAATAGGGCAGAGTGGCGCTCTCTTGTGTCAGAGGCCAAGATCCTTTTTGGGTCACTGAGCCAGTGATGTATGTATGTATTTATCTATGCCAAAATAGTTTTCATACTTTTTCGAAAAAAAATATTATGTCCGTGTTAGGTTTTAAGTAAAACAATATAATTCATTATTTTAATATTTTATTAAAACGTCACCTGGGATTACCAGAGCAATGAAAACTTGTAATTACACAATAATTTGCAATACATCAGTTCAATATTCAGTATATAATATATGAGACAAAATATGACAAGGCAAAACAATCAATATCTCCTTGACTTCTTCAAAAAGAAAATGCAATAATATATTTTATCTAGGTACTCACATAGGTATAAATGGTATAAGTAATAAACCCTCTATGATACGTTCAAAAACCGCAAATTAGCTGTTCATGTTTGTGATTACTTGTGACTTTCTGAGTTATTTCTAATGCTGAAATAAATAAATATGTACCTACTTTTAGTTTAAAATAAAAGGAATGCTTTTATTTACTCGTACATACATAACATTTAGCGGCCCACCATACAAGAAAAATTTACAGTCAGAATCAATGGTACCTATTAGGAATTAAAATTGATTTGTTTCGTTTTAAAATCGAACAAACAAAAGAAAAGCATCTCTGTTCCATTTAATAATGGTTTAAATTACATTGTAGGAAATTTGTTCTAGAATTAGGACAGTGGGACGAATAGGATAAATTCTGGAAATCTTGATTATTTCACCTTACGTGTCTAACGATGACATAAATATCGGTACCTAAGTGTTCTTAATGTCGTTATGTTAACATAATTTGGAATGTTCTATGTGTATCACAAGCATACACTTATTTACAAACGGATTCAAATTATTATTTATGAAAACGGGACTCAATGTGGCGTGTAATTGCATAATATTTAATTAAGTTTTAAAATTACCTGCGACGACCAAGTGCGTGTAGTCCGAATAATTTGTGCAGCTAGAAGATATTGATGTCAACTTTAGCCAGTCTTCTGCTTCTCCGAGACTCTGCCGTCCTCGAAACGTCGGAGGTAATTTTAAAAGTTATACACGTTTAAGTCCCGCTTTCGTAAATAAAAATTTGTAAAAATCGTGAAATTTAAATCAGGATTTCAAATTAATCCTATGTTTTAATGAAAATAAATGTTCACATAGCGTTGTTAACATTTTCATTAGGTACTCATAGGATTTGAGTAATTTTATCATTAAAGGTATTTACTGCCTCTACTTTTTTATTTATTAAATATTTACAATCCTTACTATAATAGCAACTTTTTTAAATAAATCTAAGTTTTAAAGCGACATCTAAAATAGTATACAATTAATAATGTCCTACTTTTGTGATAATTTATTTACAACGTATTAAAAAGTAAACTAGGTTATACTTATATGCTAAAAGACAATTTTTGTTACAGATCACTACAACTTTTGTTTTCCTTCGTATTTTCTCGGAAACGTTCGTATTTGTCATGTTACTTCAGTCAACCTCAGTAGGTACTTTTTGTACTGAGACTGACTGAAATAGCAAGACACGTTCGTATGTGTTCGTAAAAATACGAAGAAAAACAATTATGCACTACATCTGTATACCATTAACTGTCATTATTATATTTATCTAATATTATTACTTACACTTTTTAACACTAATGTCAAAGTAACAATGCTTACATAATAATACTGCTTACTTCCTTCATTATTATTTACATACAATCAACCCATTAAATGTCCAGTTATAATAAATTCATGTACTACATATAGTACAAAATGTTACACAAAACTTTTTCATACCTATAGACTGGGAAAAATTTGAACATAGTATTGTCTTAAATTATTCCTAATATTTATTTACAAATTCCTCTTTATGTACAAGATTTGACAGTAGATTTTTCTTTTAATAGGGGGTATTACTGCAATGTTCTGCCGCCAGAGTGCAGCACTAAGCACTAAGCTAGCTAGTTAACCATAGAGTAACTTATAGGTACATACTGTGCCTTAAACTGTTTTTTGACAAGTTTTCACAGACAATAAAATATGACATTAATGCATCAAGGCGGTTTGTTACCAAGGGCCTACCGAGAAACCCGAAAATCGAAAATTAGTAATCGGCCTCTTTATCGCTCGAATATGCAAGAGTGATAGAGATTGTGATGGATAGTGGTAGTGGTGCCCCCTACGCAGAGTTTTGCGTAATATTCCCTATTATGGCAATGTCCGTGTATTTTATTAAGAGTCACACATGTCAAGTTTCATTTTATTTCAGAATGTCGTTTTAAAATGAGAGAGTGACCATACTTCACTCAATGGAAATTATGAAAAAATCACAAAAAGATTAGAGTAAAATCCAAATTCCAGACAACACGAAGCTGCTTTAAAAATTAAAGTACAGTTATAATCCTACAGATGTAGTGCATATTTATTTTCCATCGTATTTTCACGGAAACGTACGAACGTGTCTTGCTATTTCAGTCAGCCTCGGTACAAAAAGTACTGAGCTTGACTGAAGTAGCATAACGTTTCCGAGAAAATACGACGGAAAACAAATTATGCACTAGGTACATCTGTAACATTTCGTTCAAATTCGCACCGGCGGATTCTCTGTCTAGGACTATGGGTTTTATCCAAAAGTCGATATCCAAAATCAAGCATACCATTTCTTTACATAGGTACATACTTTCGAAGAAAGATTTTTGTCCTACTCAAAGGTTCTAATTTTGCATCATAAAAACCAATTACATATAACTTTACCAAAGATTATTTATTCAACAAATAGGCGATGCGACAGGCGGCGGGTGCGGCGGCGCTGCGCTGGCCGCTTGAGCGTTTATGAACCCCTGGTTCCCCGCCCATGGCTGCAGATTCTGTAGAGCGCTCAGCGCTGTATTCGAAGGGGGAGGCGGCGCTGAGTTAGCAGAGCTTTGGTAGTGGAGCGCTGATAACGACGCTGATGGTGGCGGTTCTGGGATGTAGCCTTTGCTTAAAGCTTCGGCTTGGAGAGAGAGCATCAGTCGGTTGGCCGCTTGGCGCTCCGCTTCGCGCTCTTCAGCTGTTTGGCGTCTGGAACAATGGAGAATAATGTGATATGTTACAAATTATGACTTCATCTATGCAAATGTGCACCACGTCTTTCATGGACGAGAGAGTGTTAAACCATCGGCCGTATTCGAACAATGCTTTTAAGATGTCACAGAGAAACGATACCGATCTGTCCGTGTCAAGTGACGTTTATGGTTTAAGGAATTGTCACTTTTGACACTGACTGATGGATATCGTATCGCTGTGACATCTTATTAGCGTAGTTCGAATAAGGCCGCATGTTAAATCGGAAAGGTACAAGGAATCCAATGTGTAACAAGTTTCAATAACGAAGCGTTCTTAGGACTTGATTCTCTGCGGCCGGCCTTTTTTAGCAAGCATCTCAATAATCTAAGGGTTTCGATAAAAATGAATACCAAATGGGCCATTTTATTGAAAGTTGTCCCCTGATCTTTTTATTTTAATTTGTGAAATTTTATATTACCAATCACGAGCTCTTTCTATCCTAATAAGAGAAAAAAAGTGTCACAAGGTTTTTATTTCCATTCCGTTACCATTTTTCATAGACTTTGTACGGCCGTCATGGAATGGAAAGATCGAAAAACGTATGGACATTTTGGGACAATTTTTTTCTCCTTTTAGGATCAGAAGAGCTCATGATTATGAGTAGGAATAACATAAAAATCCCAAATTTGAAAAAATAGTGTAGGGGACAACTTTAAATAAAATGGCCCAAATATGCTTCCATTTGTCTGAAAGATAATGTTTGACGCAGCAACATACACCGGCATTGTGTGTCAAATGTCAAAAATATCATAATTTCACAATTGAAGCCTAACTAGGAATATAATAACTCTCAAATAGTTCTTTAATCAAATCAATTAATGACACATATCAAGTACGAGTAAATGGACTACTAAAACAATTAACACCAAAGCAATCCAATGTAATTAGCGAATAATCGGGCTATAAACAATGCAGTTAACAATTAAATCTAATACCGCATGCATGCGGTTTGTCCACGCCCGCTAATGGCTGTGCATTATGCAGCGGACACAGAAACCAATTGCAATTGAATTATTTAATTCAATTATTTGCTAGAGGCATTTGGAGTTTGAGTTTTTAAAATAGTTTGAAAAGGTACTTTTTAAAGCACCTTTAGTTTTTTCTGGTGTTGATTCTCGATCTCTTTAAATGATATGATATTTGGTTTAACTTAATCACCAACTTTTTTTTTGTATAGGACTTTTACCATATTTTTGATGCAAAAAATGTTAATAATTTGTCAGTTTAGTGACCAGTTTTATTAATCTTAAAGCATTTTCTTAAATTTTGAATTCATTTTTAATGCAACTATTATACATTCTGTTAGTTCTATATCTCATAAATATATGCGCGTACCTTACGCTTTTTTTAGGATTACCTATACCCTGATTTCATTACCATATGATAGTCCTACATAATGCCACTTTACCCAATGTCCTATATATAGTACTTATACCGATTTAATTACAAACTGAATTCTAGTCAGATCAACTGCAAAATTCGAGTTAAAATACCATGCATTAGAAAAGCCTCATTATTAATACACATTAGTCTATTCGAATCGATCGCCTCCACCGCCATTAGGCCATCAATTAAGAAACTTTAGCCCGTCAGCAGTTTAGCGCGTCAATATTGCGTTTAGTTGTCTTCCGATTTAAAAGGGATTATGTTAGCGGTATCACGTTTTAAGACCTTCTGGGGTTAAAAGAGTACAATTCACAAAACACACATCCACAGAAGAATTATTAGGTACTTGTATAATAAAATGTAGACTAGGACAGTTCTTAAATAACGAAACAAAATTAACGTTCGTTCGTTCGTTCGAGTGCCGTATTTTGTGAAAATACAATAGTGACAGCCGTTTTTTTGCTTTAATAAAATTAAACGTTACCTAAAATTCAAGATGAGTAAATACTTAGGAGGTACATACTTCTATTTGTGCAACTTATTATCGCTTCGTGGATAGCCATTTCTAAAAGCCTTCATTCTATCCTCGTAAGTCGCGGTGTACTTACCTAATACCCGTACAAGTAAGTACAAATTCGAGTTCTGAACTCTTAGGGCTACATGCGAGTTCTAGGGTTAGCCAACTAACACGGAGTTAACCGTTCATAAAGTACACTTTAACCCAGTATTCCCTGTAGGTATTAACTAACTCCGACTTAGGGCCACTTGCACCATCCCAATAATCCGAGGTTAATCGGTTAAACCGTTAACTCAGTGTCAAATTGTACTGGTAATCATGGCAACTCCAGGTTTAACCGGCTAGCCCCGTGTTAGTGGAATGGTGCAAGTGGCGCTTAGTTGGCTAACTCTGGAACGCGCAAGTGTTATAGAAATAAAAGAAAGTTCCAAATTCAAAAGCTCACAAATTGCCTTGGGTCTTACGAGGCTATAGATCTAAGTAAAAGATTTTATTTAGTAGATCCAACTTCTAACCGATGTAAAAGAAGTTGGTCGTCACATAAGACCTTCCGTGTCGTAGTGACGAGTCAGTTGCGGACTGATTCACGTCAATTAGCCAATCAGCGCGATTGATTGTGTTTTGAATTAGAGCTCGATCAATCCGGGGAATTGGTTGTTTACCAAATATACTTGGAGTTTGACAATAAATTTAAAGTTTAAATCAGGAGACTGTTTTCAATATGGATCAATCACAATCCTACTATAATATAACCTAGATATAATAGTATATATACATACTTTTGAAAATCAGTGCAGTAAAATTAAAACTACCAAAAACGTTTTAGGATTTGGCTAAGAAAATTGTTTCAAATTAAGTATACCTACTTAATTTAACCGTTAAAAACCGGTACCTTCTTATTCGTTATTTGCTTTTAAAAGCGGGCATAAGGTGCAAAATATTACAGACATTTAACGTATAGCACACCTGTATATTTATGATATCAATATAATATGTTCAACATTTGCCGTAACCAAATTCATTGTTGGTGTAACAACTCCATCTCTTGGAGGATATACCTAAACAAACGGAGTAGCCATTAACATACGTTCTCCTCTGTCGAAACTCTATGACCAATGGTTATACACATTGTATGGACTGTCATTTTTTTGACATGGCTATTTTTACGTTACGTATACATTTGACGTGCCCCTCCCCTGCAAAAATCGGCAGACTGTTTTGTACAGAAAATTACAGACAGGGCGTCTCCATTTGGTTATCCTCCAATAGTTCATACACATATACCTTTTCGATACAGACTTCAAAAACCGCAGAATGGATGAAGATCCAAAATACGACGGTTTCTCCCCTACAACTTCGGTTTAAATTTAAACCAGCAGTTGAACTTAGAAGCCAAGCCGGCTTGACAGCCATAAACTTTGGGCTTTAGTGAAGGGACCATCCAATCGATATTACAGGAAAATACAGATATGTACATATATTGAAAACCTTGTCTGTGAAGCACCGTTTTACGCTACATAAGCTTTACAAAACAGAAATTCTTATATGATGATATTAAAAATAAAAATAATTGTTCATGTTTTAAGAAATGTAGTTTTGGGTAGTATCTTAGAAAAAAAAACCGATTTTGGGATTGTAAAGATTTTTCTTTGCTGTTGATATAGCACCGTCCACAATCTTTCTATTTTGCCTTAAAGTTGAGTGGTAAAGAATGTCTCGTGACTTTAAGTCCGCCTTTTGTACTGTAGGGTTTTATTTTGTGCAATAAAGGTTAAATAAATAAATAAATGAACTGAAGGTAAAAGCCAACATGAATTTACAATTATAAATGTATACATTCGATAACTTTTTGTAGTCAGTTGGAAAAAAATATTACTTCATTTTACAATACTTACTGTAAATATAACACTTATTTTTAAAGAAATAAACCGTCGAAAATGACAAATACCAACACATTTCTTTAAAGTTGTTCGCGAAATTGTACAAGAACGTTGTTACTCCCCTTACTTATGAGCCACCATTTATTCCCGCGAGAGAGGAATATTTTAGCAAGATTGAAGTGCTTTATGTTAACACAGAATAGCTACTTTTTATGCTTAGCAAGATTAATACTACGTGGCACAAGTATAAACTACAAAGACAGGTCGTTTAAAAAAAATAACGAAAAATAGATAAGGTTAATAAACAAAATGGTGCACTTTTATTGAAGCATTCTGTTATAAAAGCACTTTAATACAAATTAATTAATATAAACAGAAATAAATTATTTACCAACCAGGATGAGTAGGAGAACTCATCGACATTGACAGATTAATCCTGTAGGTGGTCGGTATGTAAATTATATTGTCCTATACATAGGAGATATTTATTTTTCTTCTAATAATTAGAAATATTTCTTAGTGAATGAACTCACTTTACATGACTTCTTCCATATGCACTCACCTAAGTGATTCGGACTTTTCGTCGTCGTCGGATTCATCCCTTTACGGATAAAATAATAGATATTTTTAATATACCGATATTAATCCCACTGTCCTACAAATAGGACAACATTTTATTTTTCTTTATATCTCTTCTTTACGAATATTTCAGTCTATGAACTCACATCCCTAGTTTCTCTACGTTCATTATTTACCAACCTGGATGACACGTCGCCGACGGATTGAAATTGATCCCTTTATCGGTGTATTAATCCCAATGTCCTACAAATAGGACAAAATTTTATATTTCTTCATCTCTTCTTTAGGAATATTTCAATCAATCAATCAATCAAAAATATACTTTATTCATGTAGGCCTAGCAACAAGCTCTTATGAATCGTAATTAATCTTAATCTAATTATCAGAGCAATTTATTGATGTTAATATTATTCCATAATAAAATTGGATTATTATACATATCAAATTTAACACTAAGAATTTCACAAAAGGATCGTCAAACATTAAAAAGATTGTATAAAAAATACTAGTCTAGAATTTCTAGAATAAAATCTAAATGTCAAAAAAAAAGCATAAGTAACAAAAGAAGTAGATAGTATTACATCGGAATATCCATTTCCTCATCAATTATCAAATATACCTAATAAATAAATAATCATTTCGAATAACAATTAATCCCACGTTGTAATATCATTCATGTAGTCTTGTGTGGTATAATAAGCTTTAGAAATAAGTTTACGCTTTACATAATTCTTAAATTTATTAATAGATAATTCAGTAATATGGTTTGGAAGTTTATTATAAAATCTTACACAATTACCCATGAATGATTTTTTAATTTTATGGAGCCGAGTGAAGGGCACTGCGAGCTTATGTTTATTTCTAGTATTAATATTATGAATTTCACAATTTTTCCTAAAATTTACAATATTTTTATGTACATACAGAATATTCTCATAAATGTATTGACAGTGCACTGTCATTATGTCAATTTCCTTAAATTTATCTCTAAGTGAGTCTCTATGGTTCATTTTGTATATTGCTCGAATAGCCCTCTTCTGCAGAACAAAAATGGTATTTATCTCTGAAGCACCGCCCCACAGTAAAATACCATATGCCATAATGCTATGGAAGTAACTAAAATATACTAATCGAGCTGTTTTCACGTCAGTTAACTGACGGATTTTGCTCACTGCAAAAGCTGC
This sequence comes from Cydia splendana, assembly GCF_910591565.1. Lineage (NCBI taxonomy): Eukaryota > Metazoa > Arthropoda > Insecta > Lepidoptera > Tortricidae > Cydia > Cydia splendana. Next base: position 8,392,015 of record NC_085980.1, on the reverse strand, counting down.
AGAGCTCAGTCTATTCGAAAGAGTAGCAATATGGGGACCCCACTGGAGTTTAGAATCTAAAGTTATTCCAAGTAAAACTGTACTATCAACTATTTCCAATTCCTCATCCTTCACAATGACACTTGTTTGCACATGCCTTACGTTACTACTAGTGACAAACTTAATACATTTAGTCTTTTTCTCATTTAACAATAAATTATTAACATTGAACCAATTTACTACTTTTGAAATGGCATTGTTTACATCATTGTAAGCTTGTTGCTGTCGTTTGACTTTGAAAATAAGTGAGGTGTCGTCTGCAAACAATCCTATATCATGGTGGGTCTTAACAAGGAATGGCAAGTCATTTATGTAGATAAGGAACAGGAAAGGCCCCAATATTGACCCCTGTGGTACACCCATAGAGACCAAGGACCCAGGTGATCGCTGTCCATTCACATCGACCCTTTGTATTCTACCATTTAAGTAGGACTTAAGTAAATTCAGTGCCGATCCTCTAACTCCGTAATAATGAAGTTTCCTGATTAATGTTTCATGACAAACACAGTCGAAGGCCTTAGATAAATCACAGAAGACACCTAAAGCATCTCGTGACTCCTCCCAGGCATCGAAAATATGCTTAATTAGCTCAACACCGGCATCGGTTGTTGAGCGACCCCGTGTAAAACCAAACTGCTTATTATGCATCAAATTATTAACGTTAAAATGTCGTAGGTACTAATTGAGAAAGAACTAATTTTTCAAAAATCTTGCTACATGTTGGTAGCACAGATATCGGTCTAAAGTTAGTGGGGTCAGAGCTGCTACCAGATTTAAATAAAGGAATTACTTTACTATGTTTCATTAGATCAGGAAACTCGCCGCAATCAACACTGTTGTTAAATATAACTACCAAGTCAGGCGCTACAATTTCTACTAAGGATTTGACAGCATGGACAGACACTCCCCAGAGGTCATTAGTTTTTTTGACATTAATTGATTGAAACGCCTTTATTACATCTGAGGTACAAACATGTTCAAAATGAAGGTCTCCACAACACTCTGGAGCGTTATGTTTTAATAATGTAACAGCAGATGAGGGTGATGAATTTAAATCCTTAGTTGTGGATACTGGTACCTCGGTGAAAAATTTTTCAAATTCTGTAGCTACTTCTAAATTGGAATCTATAATTTTGTTATCAATGTTTAGTTTAAGCTCTTTAATTGTGTGTTTAGAGCGACCAGTCTCCACATTTATAACTTTCCAGGTTGCTTTAACAATGTCGGAACTACTTTTTATTTTCTGACTTAGATAATTTCGCTTAGCTATATGACAATCTACTTTAAACTTCTTCGAATACTCCTTCACATGTTCTTTAAATTCATCACTCTGATTAAACCGCTGTTCCTCATATAAGGCATACAGTTCACGTCTTCTTTGATGTAAGTCCGCAGTAGCCCACTCACTAAAAACTGATGCACCACTAACTACGACCGATTTTGAGGTGAATATCGCATTATAATGATCCATAAAAGTGTGAAAGAATGAATTATACATACTATTAGGACTCATATCGGAAGACAAAAAGGGTAGCGCCTGAACTAAACTTAGCTTCATTCTTTCCACGCGGTCCGAGGTTACTGGTACAAAAGTTATTTGTTTTCTCATGGTATTTTTCCTTAATGCCTCAAATACCATTAATTGACCTAAGTGGTCTGATTCTAAATTGCTGATAACTTTTTTAGCAATAGGAAAAATATCTGTGAAAATATTATCTATACAGGTTGCACTAGTAGCAGTCACTCTAGTGGGCTCCATAAACATGTGGTTGAGATTACAAGATTTAAAAAGATTCAATAATCTACAAGACATTATTGAATTTTCCATAATATTTACATTAAAGTCGCCGCATATAAGCAATTTCTTACTAGAAGATGATATTTTAAGTAGGGCAGATTCCATTATGTTTTCAAATAATTCAAAATTACTTAATGGCGGCCTATACACACAGACAACAATAAATTGCTCTAATTCTACTGCACTTAGTTCTATAGTCCGTTCAACAGACATGGATACAATGTCCTTACGTTCCTTAAATTTTAACTGACTATTTAATATAATTAATGACCCACCATGTATGGAACTAAGTCTGGTGAACGAACTTCCCGCCTGGTGATTATTAAATTGGGGCATTAATTCATTATTATTTAACCAATGTTCAGTAAGACATAAAATATCAATATTAAAATCATTCAAAAAAAGTTCTATCTGTAAATTTTTTCCTCTAATACATTGAATATTTTGATGCACCAGGTGGATATACTTTCCATGTTTGCAGTATTTTTCATTATATTTATTTAAAACTAAATTGCCAGAGACAGAATCTTTTGTCTTAACACCTAGTTTAAATCTATTAAATCATTGGTTATGACTGGAACCAATTCCATGTTCATACTGGGCTGCTCAATAGGAGCAGAATTGTCTGCCAAATTCTTGGCAGAAATGTCAAGTAAATATGATAGCGATAAAGCTATTTGTCTTTTGTAATAATTTGAAAGGCAACACTTGCCTTTAGACAAAAACACCATAGGCATATGGTATTTACTAACAAAATTGTTAGTGTCAATTATGCTAAACTTACTACTATATGTACAAAGATTATATAGAGATATATTTAACTTATGTCTAGTGGTATTTTCTGCCTCTGACATTTTTCAGTCTATGAACTCACATCCCTAGTCCCTCTACGTTCATTATTTACCGACCTGGATGACTCGTCGCCGACGGATTGATCCCTTTATCGGTATGAATATTTAAATACAATCCCGGTAAAACGCACCCTCGGACGTAAGTGCTTACCGTTCAAGAAGTTAATGGACGATTATTGATATTGGCTATCATTGTAAAATAGGCAATTAAGCATCTTCGCTTTTGTACGATTAATGTTATGTAAATTGCTTTTACATAGTAACAGTTTAAAAGTACCTGTGTAAAAGTCTTTATTTTATTTTGTATGTATTTAGTAGGTAAATGCAAGAACTTTATTAGCATAAGTGGGCATTTTCACTTAAATGGTACACACCATTAACGGCCGGTTAGCAATCGTTACAAAACTGACGGTCAATGTCAAATCCCATACATTTTGTCAGGAATGTAACGGTTAGACGTTACTGAAACATGACTTAAGTCGCGCTTTAAAGTACAAGATAGAATGAAAATGCCCATGTAATAACTGTTATTAGAATACACCTCATGATTATGTAATAAATAATAACTTGAATACAGGTGGCAAAATGCAAAAATTTCCAGCGGTTTCCTATCTACATATAACTTTGTTAAAGCACTGCTAATATTGTAGGACTTGACATAAATTACTTATACTGAATGCCAATTTTACTCACGCTAGAGCGGTCCGGGCCCGGGCCGAAGCATCCGACACTTCGTTTTCTATAGAAAGTATCACGTGATCGTCAGTCACCTGTCATAGAACATGAAGTGTTGGCCTCGGCCCGGACCCGGGCTGTTCTAGCGTGAGTCGTCCTTAACGTTACTTTAAAATACAATGTGCACTCGTATAATCCAACATTCTCAAATCTCCATTTTCTAATGACCACATTTAAACGTAAACGCTAGAACAAAGCCTTAAAAGTCTCAGTTTAATGTAACCATCAACTTCAAGGGCTGACAATCGCCCAGACCGCAAGACCGCGACCTCAGCCCGGATCTGTTGGCCAGCCAGTCGAGCCTAATCATCTTCTCTGACTTATGTTGTCGAGAAGCGATTCGCATCATGTCAATGACACCAGGGTGCATAGCCAACCTGCCAATTGTTTACGCTCCGTAGCGATCGAAATTGTCACTGTCGCGCTAATATGGAAGAGTGATAGACATAGCGACGTTGTCGTAGCGCAAGCGATTGTCACCTTGGCTAGGCACCCAGTGACTATCAAAACATTGAACCCACGGTGTGGTGGTACTTTTGCTTTTATTTCATTGCCTGTATGAAAAGGGGGTCAATTCTTTAAATATAGGTGCTCTAATGTAATTTGAGTGCTATGGAGTCCCGGCCTGTACATAAGTCATATCTGTAATTAGGTAATTCGAATGTTCTCATTAGAGATGCACCGGATTTTCAGTTACTATCCGGTATCCGGCCGGTTAACGGATACCGATACCGGATAGTAACATTGCTTGATTTCGGGGTAAACAAATTGGATTTAAGAAACAGTCACGGTCATAATCGTACTTGTTTATTATTTTAAAACAATTTAAACATTCCACTGACTTGCACGCGCACTCATTTCGAACCTAGAAATGAGTCCGCGCTAACGTTCACTACGAAACAGATCAAACCTGCACAATGCGCACCTGAAGAACCGAAATGTAGGTATAGTTCCGCCGGCCGAATATTCGGCGGCCGGATACCGAATATACGGCCAATGATCAGGCCGAATATTCGGTATCCGGTATCCGCTTAAACAACTATCCGTTGCACCTCTAGTTCTCATTCTTATAAGAAATGACATTTTTAGGGATGTACCGACTAGTCGCCGACCAATTAGTCGGCATTTTATAAGTGACAGAAAAACAGGACAATAAGAAATAAACAGCACATATTTTCATTTAGAGTGCTTACGAAAACTTTTGTTCGAATTATTGACCGTGTCGCTTTCTTATGTCCGATTGTACGGTCGTCATATGAAATACATAGCCTCAGGATTTTTTATTTATTTTATTTTTTAACGCTACTATTTATATGATAAAGAGTAAAACAATAGTTTATTAGTGCATCTGAACCGAACTTAGACCAAACTAATGATCTGGCCGACTAGCCGACTAGTCGGCCGACTAATCGGCCATCCGAGCGCCGATTAGTCGGCTAGTCGGCCAGTCGGCCAAATCAATAGTCGGTACATCACTAGACTCATCTTTTATCACCAGATACCTATTGTCAATAAACGCGATAAAACAAGCACTTTTTCATACTCTGGCAACACAATGCTTTGGTTAAGTATCAGAAGCATCTTAGTCAGAAAGTATTGTCGAAACAAAAAGTGTGAAAACACCTCGTTTTCGAGTTTACCTTGCATAGGCTTAGAACGCACTGCGATTAATCTCTTGCGATTTCAGAACCGCAAAAAGTGTAACGTAAGGCATGCATCATAAGATCATAAGTGCACGCACTTGCAAGACTGAAAATTATTACGGCTTACCGTATTAGCATTATTACGCTGAGTGGGGGGTCCTTTTTAACGTCCATGTGTCTATGTATAATTTGTAATTTAACTGGTTGATTGACGTAAATAAATGTATTTTCTTTCTTTCTTTCTTTCTTTCTTTCTTTCAAAATGCAAGAAATTAGACTGGAACCGCATGAAATTAATCGCAGTGCGCTCTAAGCCTAAAACTACCCCTATTTTACTAACATCAAATATTCAACCATAAAGAGCCTTATATTACCAACTCGAGTCTCCAAGTTCCTTAGCAAGGGTAAAACCGTCCCACAACTTAACTCTATGGCCTTTACTTAAAAGGGGTGAACACACTTAAGCTAAGCGTCTCTGGAATTATTCATAAACAAAGTGGCTTGAACTTTACCACGATGAAGTCTTAGACGGTAATTTTTAGGATCATCACGGTGCTGGAACTTGTGCGACGGTTTTAAAATTAAGAATTTCAATGTCAACCATCAACGCGACTTATTTAATAAATGGGAAATGATTTACATGCTTAGTTGCTACGCTAAAATAATAATAAAATAATGACACAAATGTATAGCATGTTTATAATAATGATACAAATGTAACACAAGACTCAAGACCGAAAATTACTGCCAGCGAACTGTTTTGTAGTACGGCAGTACTATTTCAACTCATATGTTCTGTGTTATGAAAATAAATGATAAAATTGATTAATAATTATTTGGTGAGCGGTTCACGTAGCACTTAGCAGGCTCTCGACAACTATGCCATACGGTGTCCTACCATCAGTCTACCTTATATGTGACATATGTGAGCGATGACATGTCACTATCCTACCGTGTCACGATCGCTAATATTCGGACATCTTTCAGTCGGTCTAGCATGAGTTCAATGGACTCGCGCGCGAAAACGCAACTTAATATGCTATAGTCAGACCGTGAAAAGTCTGCAGCGGATTTGATAGCCCACGCAGTGCAAGTGTCATTTTAAACGTCAAACTTCTATGAAATTATGACGTATGAATAACACTTACACTGTGTGGGCTCAGGGGTCGGAAACTGGTATTTGCTCCATACAAAAATACCGGTATTATTACGTTCGTTTTCGTTCTTTGGTTTATTATTTCATTTTTAATTGAACAATTTAATAATACGAAGTTATTACCTAAATACATGATTCAGTCCTGCGTACAGAGCATAAAATAATTCAAAATACTGGGCTTTTTCGGGGTTTTTAAAAAATACCGGTTCCGAGCCCTGCGTGGGCTATCAAATCCGCTACACTTTTATTGGTGCGACTATAGACCGTCTGTTGGCATCGATTCTACAATTCAATTCTGATAACTATAATATTGTCTGCGCTATGTTGATCAAAATCCTCGTGTGGATCTTTTAATTTCTAATATTTCTTCTTTCAGGGAACATTCGCGATAGAAACTTGTACCCACTATCGTCCGAGAGGGTAAGAGTTAAGAGGAACGGCAAAATAAACTATGTCCTCTTGAATACTGATATGGATATCACTGGATCTTACTTTTTCAACCATTTTTAACGTGCGGCCTTACAAGACAGGCTCATATCGTCCTAATTAAGATACAACAGGACTGAGCACTTTGCATACAAACCCTTCCAATCAACCTTAACTCGTCGAGATAAAGTCGGTTATCCTTTAATTAAGGAATAACAACGGTCAGGGATAAAGCTTTTACGTTATATCGGATTGTTTTCAATTATAATGCGCGCTTTTATCGTAATTGAGAGTTCCTTGGTCAATGATGGCTGTATTTGAGTTTAAGTGTGTGTTTGGTATGCAAATGTTGGGTCAATGGACTGTATATTATACACTTCAAGAGTTCAAAGCGTTTGCTGCTAAAATCTGCGACCAAAAGTCTGCCGTCGTCGCCCGAATTAGGTACTTAGGTAAGTAAGTATTTTTGTTTTGATTATCTTAAACTAGCGACCCGCCCCGGCTTTGCACGGGTTACACAAAACCTTAACAAATTATACACCTAAACCTTCCTCAAGAATCACTCTATTGATAGGTGAAAACCGCATGAATCAGTAGTTTTTGAGTTTAACGCGAACATACATACACACAAACAGACAAACGCGGCGGGTGACTTTGTTTTAGGTATAAGGTGTAGTCATGAGAGCAGATAAAACGGACTTAAAATTTATATGGATAAGTACTACACTATTTTTACAGCATAGGTAATTGTGGAGAAAAAGAAATGCAACCTCATTTCAATTGAAAATTACATTGAAGTAATTAGGTACGAGTAGGACCGTGGGCCTTAGGAGGATAATTATTTTATTCAAATTACGCGATTATTATAAGCCTCGAATTCAAAACTCCGCGGTTAAAATTAATATTATACAAATGTACCTTATATTTACTTATCTCGAATTTAATAGACAATTGCATAAGTTAAATAAGGTAAATACCTATACAACAATATAACGAATTAAAATCCAGAAACACACAAACCAATTTAATTACCAAAAATAAGCCGAAAGGAGCTGCAAAGTAATAATTCACATTCAATTAAAACCGAGGGAATAAAGTTCATATTGCCCCAAACTTTCTGATATATGGCCCCCCTAAAACCACCAAATTAACATGAGCTATTACCCCCCTCTCGCTGGAAGGGTATGTTCGTTACAGAGGGTATTACAGCGAGTTAAGAGGGCTCTAATTAGGTTGGACGGGGTAATGAATGATTAAACAAAGCGTTAAGTCTATTATCGTAGCGAGAACTTTATTAGAACGGCTAATGTATGAGCGGGTTGCAGGGATGGGAAGAGGGTGGGCTAGGTTATCGATAGTAATGTACCTACCACATTACACCTTTAAACGAGCAATTCTTGTATATTTATTTATTTATATATATATTTCGGGGATCTCGGAAACGGCTCTAACGATTTCAATGAAATCTGCTATATGGGGGCAAAAAATCGATTAGCTAGGTCTTATCTATGAGAAAACGCGCTTTTTTGAGTTTTTTATGTATTTTCCGAGCAAAGGTCGGTCTCCCAGATATTAATGTTAAGTAGATACTTAAGAGGGGACTAACGCAAAATTGTATTAAGTACATTTAATTTTTACACGTTTTACTTAAAAGCAACGCCATGAAAGAAATCACACTGACATTAGATAATTTTATTATAATTAACCTGCACTAATTAGTCGTATTGAATAAAACACAAAACTTATGTTAGCGAAAAGCAATAGATACTTATAATAGTAGGTATTTAAAATAAGTAGCCTTGTATAAGTGCACGAAGTGCAGCCCCCGCTAGCACTCGAGCCTGAAGAAGGACCCCCGACGGGCCCGAAACATGTCGCCAATAGCGACTAAAAATTCAAGTGAGTGAAACCGTTGTCGTCTAAACAGATTAAAATATGTATCACGAAAGTTTAATTTCGACCCTTGTATAACATTAATTTATGTACATTGCTATAAAGTCGGTAAATTAAGTCATTATTACATTCATTTATCTTACTAAGGCCCACTTGCACCATCCCACTAACCCGGGGTTAAGCGGTTTAACCGTCAACCCAGTGTCAAATTGTACTGGTAACCATGGTAACTCCAGGTTTAACCGGTTAATCCCGGGTTAGTGGAATGGTGCAAGTGGGCCTAAGTATGCATTCTTAAACTAAGTTTAACACCAGACCTTTTCGAGTTTAATTCACAATTTCATCGCGTTTAGTCTATTATCGATATCCGCTACCCCATCTCTAGATGACAGAAGCCAGTTAAACTCCCGTCTTGGTAATTAGATAAGCGGTAAAGCGAATGAGCCGGTGGTGGCAATTAGTAATTTCAGCCTGATTATAACGCGCTGACAACGATATAAATTTGCTGCGTATAATGCAAACTGCCGTGGTTTGACAATGTGGCTGACAATGAGTAAGATTAAGGATATAAGTTTAGAAATTAATGAATTAAAACTAAATTAATTAATAAGACAAATACACAAAATGTCATGATTACATTAATTTCATGTCAATGTGGCTAATTCCGTCGTAGGGTCTATTCCGTCCACTAGCGTTTTTCTCGAACAACGAACAACATTGATAACTTCGTCGACAAAGCCGCGATTGCTTTTAAGTTTCAGCAATCAAAAGCAAATGGTTGTTTTTCCTAAGAATGCAAATCAAAGAAATATACGCTCGTAAACGGAATACGGAATACTACCGTTATGTTGAGCTATTGAATTGCTTCTATAACCTTACGTATACGTAAAGGTACAATATATTATTATTTTTATTCGAATCATGTCTGTATTATATGACTGATCTTTTGTTTTAAAAGATGCATGGCAACTACTTTTTAATTTCGTTCTAATTCTATCCCACACACACACACAACTGAATTACATAATATGCAATTTAAGATTATTCAAAAACGCTAGAGACTGCGCTGTGTGACATAATATAGGCAAACATAACAAATACAATAAAAACAATATACCTAATTGAGGATTGTGTTCGCATTTATCGAAACTTCTAGACACCTCTACATCCCTGACCGCTTCATTCATTTCTGACTTTTAACAAATTTATGGCGCCTAATTAAGATGTGCTTTATTTAATCACTTCTGGCTTTCTACGGTTTTTATACCGCTTTATATCCGAGCAAATTGTTGTTGAAACATATCTTTTTGGTCGATATTAAACTTTCGTGAGACATATTTTAAACTGTTTAGACGACAACGGTTTCAGGGTTTCACTCACTTGAATTTTTAGTCGCTATTGGCGACATGTTTCGGGCCCGTCGGGGGTCCTTCCTCAGGCTCGAGTGCTCGCGGCGACTGCAACTCGTGCACTGATCGCGCCACCCGCCTCGGCTTATATTTTTTTGGGCTTATAAAGTGTACATTTTAGGCGTTCTGAAAATACTTTTCTAAGTAGGTATTTGTATGCTACAAGCCACAACCAAGTATATAATACAAATACGTACGTCAAAATTAAACCGCCTTGTTAAAATCAGGTTTGGGGTTTGTAATCTATTTATTTAGTATTATTTCAAAAAGGAACTGTCAACCTTTTATGAAACAACATAACAATTTACCATTAACAAGTTTGTATAAAAAGACGCACTAAAAGCTTTCTTGAAGAGAGTATTTATTATTTAGTACAATTTAAAATAACATAGTTTATTTATTTTAGTATCAATAGAGTGTATAGTTATGCTCGTCTACACTACATGACTAATTCTCTTTCTGAAATTTAAATCAATGTAATTTACTATTCATGCTTTTCCTTTTTATCGATAGTTACAATTATCGATATCTTTAGTCGATGGTCGTCTGTCCCTGACTAACTTGCCTGGTGGCATGGAGATTGTCAAAACAGTTGAACGTCTAAATCGGGCCCGTCTCCGAAGTTGGAGACGTGACCGTATTTTGCATGCATAATAGACGAGACTTGATGCCACCTTGATTCCATAAGATTCTGAAAACCTTTTAAAATTGGAGATTTTTTATTAATAACGGCTTTTAAAAGCCTGCTTGGAATGAGTTGTTTATCGAAAAGAAGCGGAAAGAGCTTTTGAAGAATTATGAACTCCAAAATAAGTTTTTCTGTAAATGCAAACGCATTCGGTCAAGACATTAAAGCGGATATTATATTGATTACTAGCGACCTGCCCCGGCTTCGCACGGGTAAATCTTAACAAATTATACTCCTAAACCTTCCCCAAGAATCACTTTATCGATAGATGAAAACCGCATGAAAATCTGTTCAGTAGTTTTTGAGTTTATCGCGAACATACAAACAGACAGACGCGGCGGGGGACTTTGTTTTATAAGGCGTATATAGTGTTTGTAACAAAACAGGTTGATTTAAAATTGACTTCTCGTATTACGGTTTATTAAATAAACAAAGGAATATGTAAATAAACGAAATGATAAATGATTGTTAAAGTACAAGGTATCATCGATACGGCAATATTACATAATGCACATATACAAAGAAAATTCGTAGTAACGCCTTTTTCATAGCTCCGATAAAATTAAATGTATGATATTGAATCCCCGAATGTATGTATATTTTTTAATCTGATAGTCATATTTCAGATTTAATGCCTTAGTAATATGTTTTGTGCCATTCCCATATTATTGTTAGAGTGAATTGCAAAAAAAAATTACATAGTTAAGCACGTGTAATTAGTCTAAAGTTATTTGATTCCATTGTGTTACCACAGTTAAGCCATTTCTATTTAAGTTAGATGCATGAAAGTGTGTTAGCGTATGCTATAGACCAGCGGTCGGCAACCTTTTAGCAGCCAAGGGCCACATAGCAGTTTTCGAAGTTGACGCGGGCCGCACTTTGGTAATATTTGTGACTTTAGCAGACATTGTCGTTTCTCAATATTACATACAAAATAGCCAGAGAGGCTTACAGGCCGCAAGCGAGAGGTTCGCGGGTCACATGCGGCCCGCGGGCCGCTTGTTGCCGACCGCTGCTATAGACTTATATGTGTACGAATTACCTAAGTACAATAAATACAATACAATACAATACAATACAATATACATAGTTAATTTTCGTAACAGAAATGAATCAATTAAGTTAAGACTAATCACAGCTTCTTAACTGCGCTTAATTACGTACAATTTTTTTGCAATTCACTCGTTACATATAAATTAATTTTAAATATTAGACTGAGAACACTTTATCTTAATAATTTACCGTTAAGAGTACTCGAGGTTACTCTTTTAACTCTTTTTCCATGATTCAAGGAAAACTTTCATACAATTAATGGTGAAGCCCTTCTGGCAACCTTGAATTTAGTTTGACACGCAAAAAGTTAATCGATAACTTCCTTTTCCCTTTGTCACGTCACTATGTAATTTGTTATATTGCTACCAAGCCCAAGAAGTTTGTAACTTATAAGGTTTTTCCTAAAAAATAAACTAGATCTGCCTTTGATTTTAATTAAATTCGAGAAAGATAGCGAATCGAATAAAGACAGGACAGGTATCTAGTTAAAGGAAAAAAACATCTTGCCAACTTGCACCCTCGAACATTCTCGAACCTCGTATCAATCAGCCAACGGATTTGTTTCTTAATTCCTAAGGAGACAGCCTACAAGCAGCAATTATCCCAAAGACATCCAGAACGACGAACACCACAGCCAAAACAGTCACAACTCCACACTGAAACCTCAAGCGATTTCGCTTCTTCAAACTATAGGAGCAAAGGCAAGATTGGCGTGAACAGACATCTTCCTTGCCAAAATTAAATCACCAGACACGCTTTAAGCTGAAATAGACCGTTTGCGGTGGTAACAGAATCAGTTTTCCTCTAACAGATTACAGCACCCTAATTCTGGGAGTTTTAATATTCACTTATACAAGGGAAAAGAATTACAGGGAGGAAATGAAGCAGGGTGAGTGAATAAGTAAAGAGCCGCCTACCATGTTGCCGTTGGGCGGTACATTGTGTGTTAGCTCGATTCCAATTCGATTTGTCGGAATACTGAATTGACAAAGAGAATGAACGACCTTTACAGCGTGTTAGTTTGAGGAAATTACGGTTAGAATTGTTAGAAAGGTCATCGTATTGCGAATGGCTACAAGAAATGGATTAACTAATAAATTATTGAATAAAATTTCGTGTACGACATTAGAAGGACCATCACTTTCAACCTTTATAGTCAAGCTTGAAAGGTGAAAGTTCTTCTTAGCAAAAATAGTGCTACGCTGATAAATCTGTCAGGTTTAGTGCAAAATTAATACCGTCTGAACGTGACATGCTTTTAAAATAAGCTGTCATGTTTAATTTGTCTACACTCATAACGATGGTCTATAATTTATCGATATCTGACAAAAGCAGGTTTAATAATGGAATAAGTTAAGTAACTATCTATTTGTGTGTCAGACTTGTGTGTCGTGTGTGTCAGAGTTTACGTTGTTTCAGGTGTGTACCTGATTTTTTGCTGTGCAATAAGGAGTTATTGCATTTTATTATAATTGACTTCACATGTTTTCAAGAGCTCACGTCTAGTCAGGGTTATTGATATCAAAGTCATAATCGTTTTTATATCTATTATGAAACTGCTCATCAAATCGCTTCTTTTCAATAACGTCATTATTAGATTAGGTTTTATTTATTTTTGAATCAATCCTAACGACCTAACCGTGTATTAAACGAAAATTATCTGGGCGAATCAACTTTTGCTTGTCACTCGTTGCTATGGTTACTTTTATGTTCCCTTGGGTCACTTTTAAACCCAGGTTTCATGGTTAAAAACATGATTTTTGTAGTACCCTTACCATAATAGGCCATCGAATAAGCATGTTAGTAGAACGTAGTACAAACGTTTTTCTGACAAACTTTGCTAATATTGACCCCTGGCTGACGGTGCAGATAATAATAATAACTCCACGGCCGACTTCGGCCACGGCGACTACTGTCAACTCCGTTGATGTCGCTGGTGTGCTCGCACGTGACTGATGTAGCCGATATAACAACAAGAAATAGTTGATCGACCCATCTACCTACATTTACATATATAGTTATTGTCTCAGCCGCTGCTTAGTGCAACTTTAACCCAAACGATAACAATAACTTAAACTCCGCGTTCGTAAAAGTCACAAAAATAGGAAATAAACCAGGAACAATGCATGCATGTAAAAATGGAGTCTTTCCCACCGCTTAATAATGTATGGATCAAACTGCCGAGTTGTGCTGCTCATACAATATTTACCCCCGGGTCCGTGTAACGCCTGCTTCATGTTTTATACATAGCTATACCCACTCAGTGTGGAGCATTGATGGCGAATTTCTTTGCTTTTTGGAGTTTATTTTTCTGTCCACATGCAATGTTGGTGTAAATTGACATTGTTAAAGCAGTCTAATTATTTATTAAAATATTAGATAATATTCAGATTTCTACACTAAATGTCACAGCTCTTATAATATATAACCTTAATTATTATAACGCCTTTGTGTCTTTTGTGCTTACCTAACACTAATATACGTGTATATTTATGTAAAATTTATTTAAGTTCTTATAAAAATATTGCAAAAATCTTAGCGTCTCATATTTTGTTTGTGACTACACGGAAAAACGAATCTTTCCTCAGAATGAAACCTACCTAACAATATGTCTCTTGAACACGTTGGGATACGTGGAATTTCGACGAGAAAACTTTTCGTAAAAAATTATCAAATAGTGATGGTCCTGTTCAGTAAGTAAAATTAAAGAATTAGCTATATTTTTCATTTCATTGTCATCGAATTAGATTCATAAAATGTATGTACTTCTTACCTTATCTTATATATGTATAATTTGTTATAGAAGGTACCTAATGTGAAATTGTTTGCGTGTGACCAGTAGCCATGTAAGATAATATAACTACTTATTTTATACCTCGTATATCAACTCAACTACTGTTGTAATAACTTTCCACAATCCATCAAACTAATGGTGAGATGTAAAATACGCACAAAATTGACATTTAAAACAACCATAAATCGAATCGACTAATAAGCATCGGTATCGATAAAATTTATGCAAGCATCGATTTATCGACATCTCATTTATAATGTTGTCACATGCTTATCTAATGGTAGATATGCAATGTGGCCCTAGACGGAAAAGGTAGTAACTATGGTAAGAAAATTGTGTGTTAGTTTGTTTTGTGTTTGAAGTGTAGAATAGGTGTGGTAAGTAATGGTGCTATTGTTCTCTTTCAATTGGGTGCTAAGTATTGTAATGTATGAGCGGGGTGGGACAATGCGTTTTTAATGATTGGATTACCTGTTATCCCATGTGAATGAATACATGCATGCACAATGGCTTACAAATATACATATATTTAATAATTTAAAAATTTATGATCATATTTTATTTATTCAACAGTAAATTCACAGCTACCTACTTATAACTTCTAAAAGACGTATTTTCGTTATTTCTAAATTTACAAATACTTATTCAACAAGTCAAATTAAGCGATAGAAATATATTTTATAAATAACCTCATATCTGAGGAAGGGAAATGAGGACCGCGTACCTAAAGAAAACTAGCTTCTGCCTGCAACTTCGTCTCGGTCATTCCCCGGGTCTCAAACTATCTCCATACTAAATTGCTTCAGCCGTTTAAGCTTGAAGAAGTAACAGACCGAATTGTTAACCATAATTTGCACTTTTTTCGAAAAAAAAAAAATCTGCTCTCTCCTGCACGACTGAGGTTTGAATCCACGATTTTTGACCACCACAGACTTACGAAAGGTTAAAAATGTATCTATTAAAATATGTTGCCAAGAAAAGGGTTAATCTAAGAAAGAAAAAAAGAAAGAAACAAACAAAATACACTTATTTACGTCAAACCAAACCAGTTAATTACATACAAGACATAGATGAGATGGACGTAAAAAATCTACGACTGTCAATGTCATAATATTATCCTAAATAGTATGACTTATAATGATATTCCGTCACATTAAGCCCAGACACTCAATCTAGCGACACAAATGAATAGCTTTTATCTATGACAAATGATCCCGTGGTATCGCGACCAGACTCCGGTGACGATTCAACTTTACCAATAATGATTTATTTGTTGGGTGAGGTTAGTGACATCTAATGGGTTTTTACAAAGGGTTTGAAATGACAATCGTATTAAATTATTTGAGGTTATACTTTTATTGTTTTAGGTAGGTTAGTACCTACGCATATGTATTAAGGTATTAACTCCTTCTCTCTGTATAAAATATATATATATAGAGTTAGACCAATAAAAGTCTGAAGACATTTTGATAGTCCACGCAGTGCAAGTGTTATTTTAAACGTCAAACTTCTATGAAATTATGACGTATAAATAACACTTGCACTGGGCAATCAAAATCGCTGCAGACTTTTCTTGGCCTAACTCCACAGATTTTATACTAAGCGAGTGGTTTGAATATCTTAAAAGTATAAGTATAAATAATCATTTTGAAACAGAACTTGAACGATTACATTACAAACACATGTAAAAGCCAACCTTTATAAGCGTCTCAAGAATGTTAATGTCCGTGGACCAATATTAGAATATCTTAAACTGTATAATAAATCCTCCTTTATCGTTATCTTTACTTAAATGAGCCTTTTTTTAAAGGTCCGGCCCAAACGTGTCTACAGTGTAATGTCTAATATTAAATACTTACTTTACCAGCAAAAATGTGAAAGACAGATTTATGTTTTATTTTTGTAAATATTATTTTTTTATATGGTCGTAGGGTATAGTCACTACCTATCCATTGGTCTACGGAAGTAATATGCCATACTATCGATATCGATAAAAAAAAATCTGGAATCCTTATTCTGGAATTTATTATTTATTTAAGCTTACTTGCACAAAATAAAATTAAAAAAAAACTACAAATGGCTTAACATGCCACTGCACTGCCGCATTTGCAAATAGGGTCAGTGCGCTAGTTTTCGTCCACTTGACGGATTAAAAAAATATATATTTCATTTTTAATTTACTACTTACGAAATATACCTTTTATATAGATAGATATATTGTTTAGACATTAAGGATTGGAATATATATGTCCAAATTTGTGCAGCAATGTAAGTTAATATTCAAATTCCGCCAAGTGGACGGACGAAAACTAGCGTAATGACCCCTATTAAATGACCATAGAGATTTTTTTCCTTAAAAAACACCTCGTGTGTTATTATGTGACTCATGTAGAATAAGCGCATTATAGCCATCTCTTTAGTACAGAACGTAGTGCATTGTTTTCCATCGTATTTTCTCGGAAACGTTCGTATTTGTCATGCTACTTCAGTCAACCTCAGTACATTTTGGTCCGAGACTGACTGAAATAGCAAGACACGTTCGTATGTTTCCATGGAAAATTATTATACACTACATCTGTATTATTAATTCATTAAACCAGAACTAAAATAATGAATAAATAACTGTAGTTCGGAAACGACAATTAACATAATTAACATAATTTAATGAGCGCGTTTAATCAATAGGACACATGTTCGGACGACGCTTTTAAGTTCATGAATAATTTAACTACGATGACATGACACGGAACAATATTCAAATTAAACATAGGTATACATTTGTATAGCATATTAATTACATGTTTAATCTACTTACATGTTACAGACAGTTAAATAGCTTCTGGAATATGAAAATCACTACACCTTATAAAACAAAGTTCCCGGCCGCGTCTGTCTGTCTGTATGTTCGCGTTAAACACAAAAACTACTGAATGGATTTTGATGCGGTTTTCACCCATCAATAGAGTAATGAGGATGATTTAGGTGCTCTTAGCGCCACTTGCACCATCCCACTAACCCGGGGTTAACCGGTTAAACCGTTAACCCAGTGTCAAATTGTACCTACTGGTCCATGGTAAATCCATGTTTATTTGTTTAACCGGTTAACCCAGGTTAGTGGGATTTGAAAAATCAACGGCGAGCATTACAATCTATTACATTTAATCAACAACACAACAAAGTCATTTCATTGAATAAATATTATATCTACTCTTACATGATCGCATACTTTTTTATCACTTATCTGTTGAAAAACTACTTCAATTTAGCTCTGCCCGCTCGCAAAACGTTATAGGCACCTATTAAAAAGTAAAACCCCTCGGCAACAAAAGCATTCTAAATTCAAAACTGCGAGACAATGCCGGTCCGAATCGTGTTGGTGGCATCACGGGCGATTACTTCTAATGGACAAGCGCTGTTTGTGTACGGAGTCGATAACGCTTGCTCGATACGCGCGGCGCCATGCCATTGCTTTAAAAAAAAAACATACACTCGTGATCTACTCTCCGATACTAGAGGTTTATTGTTTGTGCTATTGGATTATCCTATTGTTAGGGTTATTGATGAAAGGCGACAGAGAAAGGTGTTAATATGACGATAAAAAATAGGGAAGATGTATGACAAAAAATGGTTTTGAATTCTTATGATTTTGGTTTCGTTGTCTATGATTTGAATTCGTGCACATTTACAAGGAATTATACTATACCTATAATTCCTTGTAAATGTGCAAAAATTTATAAATTATAGTTTTTATAATTTTTAAGTTGCACAAGCTACTTCTATTAGCAGGGGCCCGTTGCTCAAAAGCTTGTTACTTGTAATACAAGCGGATGTCACTTTTTGATAGCTTTTGTGAGAAAGGGACTTCCACTTGTATTACAAGTTACAAACTTTTGAGAAACGGGCCTCTGTTACTCAGCTGATACTTTTACAAGCTGTTAAAAACACAACGGAAATAAATACGTACCTACACAAACATTTTGTCTGTTCTGAACCCTGATTTCATTGGTCATTTGATTTCAAAAAATCTGTGTACCATTAAAAAGATATTAGTAACAACAACTTGGTACAGCATTCAGATTTTAAATATCGAAGTTTGAGATTTTAATTGCTACCGCGAACATCGACCTAGGTATTTTAACATTTTTTTATGTTTTTAACTGGTTTTGATAAAACATTGACGATCGTCTTGGTGATGGGCGCGCGCGTCTCACGCACGACTTTCACTTCATTTTGCAAGCACCGATCAGCGTGAGCGATCTTCAAGGTCGTATCAAAATAAGATCAAAATCGTAACAAATTGTTATATCAGAATCGGGTTCCTTGCATAAGAGTAAAAGATGATTTTTAGGGTTCCGTACCCAAAGGGTAAAAACGGGACCCTATTACTAAGACTCCGCTGTCCGTCTGTCTATCCGTCCGTCCGTCCGTCCGTCTGTCTGTCACCAGGCTGTAACTTGAACCGTGATAGACAGTTCAAATTTTCACAGATGATGCCGCTATAACAACAAAATACTAAAAACAATATAAAATAAATATTTAACTGGGGCTCCCATACAACAAACGTGTTTTTTTGCCGTTTCTTGCGTAATGGTACGGAACCCTTCGTGCGCGAGGCCGACTCGCACTTAGCCGGTTTTTTAAGTCCAGCCCGTGCTTGCCGCGCGATCGGAACGACAGCGCAGGTAGGCCGTGTTAATGGGTTTTATCTCCTACTTATTGTTTTGTTTAGTATTAGCCTGTTTATCGGTTAATGAGAACCGACTAGGCGCCGATATGCTGCTTGATTAATTCTTCCACTAATGCTGAAGACAAGTTAAGGATTAGGGGAAAGTGGGCATCGTTCGTACATACTTAAATTCCTCATATTATTGTAAGTTTTGTAAAAAATAAATGGTTGACGCGTTTTTGCGTGAGTACCTAAATGAGAGGAAATCTGGCATTTAGCACTCATACCTAATAGTAACATTTGGTATTAACCATTTATTAGTACCTATTCTTTTTTCATGATTTTCTCAGTTTACCCAGAGTTAATCTGTAAAAATACAATCGTAAATTTTAAATTGCTTGGGAAATTCAAGTACAACTCCAGTGAACAACCTGGGTAGAAAACTTTCGGTCAGTCCGTATGGAAATGGCCTAAAAATAATGTTGTGGGGTATGTACATAAATCCTACAATATTAACGTGCCTACACGGTACCACAAAGAATGCCTGTATGTAAGGTACATAGTCATATAGTCACAGTGAAACAAGTTATTTATTTCTCTATGGCATAGTAGCCTGCTTCCATTCACTACCACTATGTGGCTGGTGTTCTTACGTGCCCTCAATGTGCTTAGGGGTTCACCTCAAAGGTTGGCTACGTCAGCCATATTCGGGTACACGAGCGCCGAGCTATTAACTAGGAGTCGAAGTGGTCGCTATGGTTGAAATCGGCCGGAAGGATCATCAGTATAAGAGACTCACCTCCATTTCGTTCTTCGATTTTGAAACCACGTCTTCACCTGCGCGTCAGTCATCTTCAACGTCTTCGCTAAGCTCGCCCGCTCCGCCGACGCCAGGTACTTCTGCTTGTGGAACCGCTTCTCCAGCTCCGCTATTTGGAGTCGAGTAAACGAGGTGCGGGGCTTCTTGCGTTTCGGCGGCGTTCGGTTCTGGTACGGGTGGCCGATCCGCCTTGTGATGGGGAAGGAGGCTGGAAAAAACAATTGCATGTGAGTAAAACCACTATTTAAATACCTATGGGATTACTAAAGCTACATACGTATTCAGGTAAAGATATCGTAACATGTTGCCTGGCAGATTATTGATAAGCATGAAATGTTCAGTTTTTGGGTTAAGTAAATTACAAAAAAACGTGGACGATGTAGGTACCCGTATCGCCATTGGCCCCGGTCCACCCTAATCTAATGCACAACGAACAACTCAAAATCTTATCAAACGGCAATTGAAAATTAAATACTTGTAGAATATGAATAATAAGTGAGTTTCGAAAAACTATTGACTGAATATTAATTTATCAACACATAGTAGAAGCTCTGAGGTCCGATGTTCATGTTGCGCTACAAAATTACAAATAGAGTTTTAGACCAAGAAAAGTCTGCAGCGACTTTGATAGCAGATGCAGTGCAAGTGTTATTTGAAACGTCAAACTTCTATGAAATTATGACGTATTAATAACAAAATCGCTGCAGACTTTTCTTGGTCCAACTCCATAAATCATATGATTATAAAAATATAAGTTCAGCTTTTAAATGAGTTTTGTGTGTTCAATGATAGCTATCCTGATTAGATTTCTCTACAGTGCGACATAAAATAGCAGAAATTAAATAAAATGGAAATAAAAAATTTCTATACTAAATTGTTGCCATGTACATCAAAAAAATGTTTTACGTCAAAAATGTGACAGTTACGTATTTAGGAAGTGGCGCCCTCAATAATTTTCTACAATTTCTTGTCGGACTATACTTTTCAGCTCTCGGAGTCATTCATTCATGTTTCCCTTAACTCATTTATCATTTTACTAAGATTGCTAATCATAGATACATGATTTCTTATTAAAATAATTATTTCCTCCGCTTATTCGTAAAAACCCAAGCATTATACATCATCTGCATATTATCTTGGCAATTCAACCACGGTTTAATAGCTCTCTCATGAATAAATAAAAATATCATTAAACATAAAGCTCCATTATGTATGTTTGTATATACCTATGTTAAATTGCCCGTACAATTGGTATTAAAGTACAGGCTATTATGCGATACGATTGGAGTTTTAGGTTCGTAATAAAACTGAAATAAGGGAAGGTGGGGTAAGACTATCACTTGTATGAATTCCCATACTGTTTGTCTTGCCCCGAGCAAAAATATACTATGTTAGTCTTACCCTACCTTACCTTACATGTTAATTCGCTAGAACTTGACCAGAGTACGAATGAGGTCAAATTTCCTCAATATGTTCGCGTGCTAAGCTTTCTAGCGCCACTTGCACCATCCCACTATCCCGGGGTTAACCGGTTTAACCGTTAACCCAGTGTCAAATTGTACTGGTAACCATGGTAACCCCAGGTTTAACTTAACCCCGGGTTAGTGGGATGGTGCGAGTGGCCTTAAAGGGAACTAGAAATTAGCAACTCCTCTTCAATCGGTCCCTCATTGCTGAGGATCGTGACTCCGCTTGATTCCGTCAGCTAGTTGTCTCCATCGGTCCCGTTCTGTAGCTTGGTGGAGTGCGTCGCTGACAGGTATTTTTAGTTCCTCCGCTATTTGGTCCGAAAATTAGCTGCGCTATTTGGGCTCCGCTATTTGGGCAGAAATTAGCAACTGCCTACCCGCAATTTTGTGAATATTAAACACTTCCAATACTTCCATACAAACCATGCAAACTTCCATGTAAATTGGGATAGACTCTGTCAAGATGCGGACTGTATTATTTTTAGTTTTTACACTCATTTGAAATAATATTGCCATCTAAAGTGTCATTCTATGGAACTTGCTAACTATGTAAACAAAACTCACTAAATTGACATTCAGAGACAATTTTACATAGTTAGCAAGTTCCATAGAATGACACTTTAGTTCAGGAAGAGTCACTTAAATCGGTCTCAATGTTATTATGCGTCAGGCAACAGTGTAGGTACCTAACATAATTATAATCGATTAAACATCAAGAATATTAAACATGTTTTGTATACCAAAACCATAAAGAGTAAATGGGTCCATTAGACTACAATAGCCATAAATATCATTTTATATCATTGGCATTGAACGTAATGTTAACGACCAAGCTCATCTCACGCGTCATTTAATACAAATCGATCTATTACGAGAACCAGCCATTACTCGACTATTACCGAACGCTGGCCAATCAGAACGCTCGGTTTGTAACGTAATTTATTGAGTTTCGAATTTTAAAAACGTAATCCGCCGCCATCTTGGTAATTTTGAAAGCTACGTGTAACTGCTACTTTGGAATGATTACCTTATTATTTTTAATGGCGTATGGGATAAGTGCGTTATTATGATTTCTAGAGTTTTATTTTAAACTGACTTGTAATCTTTTATTGCCATTAAATCTCTAGATGTAACCTAACATAGTTATTTACGATACAAGTGCGGTAAAGAGTAAATTTTAAATCTACACGAGTTGCGAATTACCTATCCGCACGTGTATCGTACAACGTTTTACAGTACATATGGCCCTTTAAACATTTGACATACGCACGAAAAGTATCATTTTTTACGCACTAGTGCGGGAAAATAAGACCATATGCACTGTAAAATATATTTTTTGTTAATGATTAGGTACTTTGATTCGTTGATTACCTGACACTGACACTATATTTATATAAACAACTGATATAGATTACGAACATTTTGACTTCACACTAGAATAAACCCAAATTAAAGGTCAGTTATTTTTGAGCACTTTGGCCGCTCCTGTATATCTGAGGGCGACTGTATCTATTACAATCAAAAGCATAGGTAAGATCACATACTCAACTATACTTATTTGTGCCCATTCGTTTGACATCGAAATCTCACAAAAACACACTTAGGGCCACTTGAACCATCCCACTAACCCGGGGTTAAGCGGTTAAACCGTTAACCCAGTGTCAAATGGTAACCATGATAACTCCAGGGTTAACCGGTTAACCCCGGGTTAGTGGATAGTGCAAGTGGCTCATATAGAGGTAGAAATAATTAAAGATCTCCGATAACCAGCAATCTACAAAACCGAGCCTTAAACGCTTCCAAATTCAAATTACGAATTCATGTTTCATTCTTTTCAAATATGGAAGCGCATTAAACGGCGTGCTCCCATTGGCCGAGCGGCGTAATGGCGGCGTGACGTGACCACAAATGATGTACAATAGGGGATATTACTGCAATGTTCTGCCGCCAGAGTGCAGCAGTAAATTCATAGACTAACTTATACATACTGTGCCTTAAACTGTTTTTTGACAAGTTTTCACAGACAATAAAATATGACATTGATGCATCAAGGCGGTTTGTTAACAAGGGCAGACCGGTAAACGCGAAAATCGAAATTTAGTTATCTGCCTCTTTATCGCTCGAATATGCAAGAGTGATAGAGAGATTAGATAACGAAATTTCTATTTTCTTGTTTCGCGGTAGGCCATGTGTCAATGTGGTTTGTTTACTGTATGTGCCACAAAGGTGCCATCTACGCAGAGCTTTGCCTAATATTCCCTATTGCAGGGGAATACATAACTTGTTGGATTGTTACTCGGTGCTAAGTTTAAGGTGGGTTAGGTTAGATTGGGAACGGAAATAGTAAGAAACATTGCGTTGTTTTTGTCTGTTTATCAGGTTATGGTTTGTAACTTGAGGCGGAATAGTTAAATGTTAGAAAGCACGAAATGTTCTGAAGCAATTATAATAATTTGCACAATGGATGGCTATATAAAAGGCCCTGCTGCTGACAGCTACCGCTCAAGGCAACGTTTTGACACTTTTAACTTTGCAGAACGGGGTAGTGGACATCCACCGACCCGCTGGGTAGACATGGTAACGAAAGCCTGCCAGGCGCCTCTATGATTTAGGATGGCGGAAAATCGTGCAGAATGCAGGGGTTTGGTGGTCATGAGGAAACGAGAAAGAAGATGAAGAAAACGTACAGGACTTTTTCAAAAGCTTACACAGCGTAGTTACAATTTAAAGTAGCGACCCGCCCCGGCTTCGCATGAGTAAACCTTAACAAATTATACACCTAAACCTTCCTCAAGAATCACTCTATTGATATGTGAAAGCCGCGTGAAAATGCGTTGAGTAGTTTTCGAATTTATCGCGAACATACATACACACAAACACTCAGACGCGGCGGGGGACTCTATTTTATAAGATGTAGAGATAAATCAAAAAACCTACTGATAAAATACTCAATATTTTTTGTTTACGTACTAAAAAAACTCACTAAAACGATTTTAATACTAAGAAGTAGTACCAAATCGCTTTGTTGTAGAGTTGGATCAAATTTCTTAGCCACTCTTGTAGATAAATTGCAACTTTTTCATCAGTTTTTGAAGAGTAAAGAGAGAGCTTTACAAGCTGGTGTCTTGTAAAACTTGTAAACATTAATTATAAACACTGTCAACTTTGTAAAACAAATCATTCCGCTAAACAGTAGGTAAGCCATTCTTGCGAATCGCGGCACGACAGCCATTTTGTTGATTATTCGTACTGTAATCGAGTCCTGCACGAATCTAGAATAATAATAGAATCTAGGCCGAATTAAAGGACTGAATAATTGGCTGCGGCAAGACAAAGGGATTTATGGAGGCTATGATTATGTTGATTTTATGGAGCATACTGTTTTGTTATAATGGGTAGCTGAAGTTTAGTCACCGTTGTAATCATGACGCTTTTAAATGACATGACTGGTGTAACCGGTGGCAATGAATTTGAGATGAATTATCAATAAGTTCTCATTTGATTTATAGTTGGTCTAGCAAATCTTGTCAGTAGAAAAAGGCGGCAAATTAAAAAAAAATTAAGCGCGAAGGGTTATCGTCCCATAGAAGATTTGAATTTCGCGCTTTTTTCTAGTGAGAAGGTACTGGTAGGTATAGTTGATTTGTGTGACCAACTATTCCTACCAGTATCCATATAATTTGATGATTTTCGTGACATGAATGATTACCTACCTGTAGGAGACACAAAATATGACAGCTTATGTCAAAACTAAAAACTTAAGTATTCACACCCAGCTACACTTTATAAATAAATTCATTAGGTAATATTGTGTCCATGCAATTTAGGGGCTCGCTGTACCTACAAATACGACTAAATCTTGTTGAATTCGAGCATCAGCATTTCTCAGTGTTAAAATTAAAAAAGTCAGTACAACCGTCTGTGCAAACCATTTACTAACTTATAAATAACCGAAAAGATAATATCAGAATCAAGTCATACTTTCTATCTAAGAAGTTGTCAAGATGATCATAATAGGTATTCATAATCTACAGACAAGAAGGAACGACTGAGCGTAAACAGAGATATTATATTACATTAAATAAAGCGTCAGTCCAGCATTTTCCTTTAACATTACATTACTTTTAAAGCCAGTGTTCCTGATTTAGTGCTCAGGATAAGATTATTGTAATGCGGGTTACATTCTTATCACGGCAGATAGTATTATTTCCATATGGAGCTCCACAATCAGGGCTTCCCTTTGGAACGGAGCGCGATTTAAAGGTTTGTCTTAGAAGAAAATAATGCCTATGGAATGGACGCTATGCAACTACCAATACTTTGACCATACCTACCTACTAACAACCAACACTTTTACCAAAGTTGCTCTAAAGTTGTATTATTTAACGTTTTGATAGCACAAGGTTTTGATTTTCATTTACCATTTAGCCATTAGTCATTTATATGTCGATGCTCATCTGTCTCTCAGAAGAAAACGGGCATTTCTGACAAAAGTGAGCAATATAACATTACATCCATCGTTCGAGATAAGCTTTCTATGTAGTACCTGCGTTTAGTGCGTTTAAAAGGATGACTCACGGTAGACCGGGCCGTGGCCGGGCCGGAACTTTCCGGAGCTTCTTTTTCTATGGAAAGCACCACGTGATCACCGATCAGCCGTCATAGAAAATTACATGTCGGAAGCCTCGGCCCGGGCACGGCTCGGTCTAGCGTGAGTCATCCTTAAATCAGCGATGCTCAACTTCCGGACCGCCGGGCTTTTTTAGGTGGCCCGCCAGCGTCAGGTGATACTTGTATAGATCCTTGCCATCCGATCACCTATAAGCAATTTCATCTTGCGGCCCAGGGGTTAAAAGACAAAACCGTCTTTGTGGATCCATAAAAAAAGGTTACGGAAACCGATATTAATGAAAACCAAAATAAATACGCTAATAAATATAACAATTTGCGTATTTATTTTTGCGGTGGGAAGGTGGGAACATGAATTGCATGTAAAAATTAGGTACGCAAGTAAGTATAACGGGTTAGCACTGATTGACTAGCACGTTATCTTTTCGCCGATTAGCAAAGTAATATTTTGGTTTTAATGAGTATGGCTGGATTAAAACATCCAGAAGAAGACACGAAGAAGTTAAATGAAACTATGGTATGCCAACGTTTAAGCGATAATCTCCAACGTCGCTCGGGTATAAATGACCTTTAAAATGAAATATCATAAGTGCATCTTCATTAAAAACATATTATTCGTTTATTAAAAAAAAAAGCTGTAATTCTGAGCACACAGAATCAGAGCTTTAGCTTTTTAATCAAACTTGCACATAAAACAAAGCCTCCAAAAAGTGGTGACCACATAGCTATTTCGCGTATTCCCCTTACCAAGCACGCTCAGGGTAAACCAATATCAGGGCTAACGGTAGATGTCAATTTTAGCTGGAAAAATCATATTTACTATCTATGTAATAAACTTAGAATATTGATAGGGAAATTTTACCACCTTCAAAACGTAGTCAGCAAAAAAACACTGTTTGTAGTTTACCATGCGCTAGTAGAATCATTAATAACCTACGGTCTAAGTGTGTACGGGAGGACCTTTCCTACCTATATAAGCAAGATTAAATCATTACAAATAAGGTTTTTAAAAATGCTTGTAGGTAAAAAAGAAAAGAATAAGTGTAAAGGTGACTACGATCAGCTATATGGGAAGTGTGGGGTCCTCCCTGTTCAAGAAAAGTTTAGGTATCTTGTGGCCGTAGACCAATATGGGTGCAACGACCATAAAATGCCTAGACGGCTAAACGATAGGTTGTTAAGAGCTGACAGGCGTGCACAATATCTCGAACCACAATGTTGTAATTACTATGGGGAAAGAACATTACACTATATAACTCCTCGGATTTATAATAACATTAGATTTCTGTCTGTAAATGAAAATATTACAAAAGCAGCGTTTAAAAGAAAGTTAAAACTGGAGATGTTGGAAATATACTTACCTAAAAAGTAATAATTTCAAATACATACTTACCTAGAAAATTATAAAATCATTCCACAATCATGTACATATTAAAATATCAATAACAATATAAATAGTTAAAAAATGCATGCTTTCTTTTCTACTAACAATAGTATATAAGTCACGATTGTAAACATTTATCTTAATATTAAGTAAGAGTTGAGGGCGGCGCGCCAACAAACTGGTTACTACAGTTTGGCGCATTTATTGTATATATGTATCATTGTAATTGTTTATATGAATAAATGAATTAATAATAATAATAATAATAATGTAACCTGGTCCAGCGAATCCCTAATAATAGCAAAGCGCACTTATACAGAGTGCTTGGGCGAGACCAGCCGGCTTAGCCAAGGTGACAATCGCTATCGCTTCGACAACGAATCGCTTTGTGTCTCTCTATCACTCTTCCATATAGTCAATATAGTGTGACTGTCACAGTTGCGTTTCGATCGCTACGGAGCGTACGCGATTGGCATGTTGGCTACGTGGCCTGATCTGCTAGCATGAGTTGACTTGCGCGCGACTCCTACATCTAGCGCGACTTCAAGTATGGACGGGCGCGCGAGAAAGCAACTCATGCTAACCGGTCTGAAATATATGGAACACAGCATCTTTCAACATAGGAATATAACAATATTCCCGATCATATTTCGACGCATTTTTTCTTTTAGTTTGGTCGTACTACACAGTGATCAACCAAGCTTCCGACGGTTCAAAATAAATCCGCAATACTATTCGGTGATACCTAAGCCCCGACGGTTGGAAACTCGCAAGGTCACATTGGTCCGCTTTTCTGGCGAGTATCCTTTCGAAAAATCTCTCACGATTAGGTATCGGCGGATAACGCCTTCTTGATTGCGATGTTGTCTTGACATGTTGTCTTGATTATATCTGTTGTGCAAATGTAGGAGATACGATTCAAAACTTGTCAAAAATCGATGAACACTGCAGGTAACCTCTTACGTAAGGTTGCAAAGGGATCACTTCGGACGTAAGACGATTTTGATAATGGCTATCTACTACTACCTATGTACTAAACCAGAAGCACTTCATATTTTAGCAACACTACTGCAACACTTATCATGGCATCTCACTTACTGTTGCTACAATAGAAAGTGCTTCTAACTTTGTAGTCGCAATTTTCTAAATTACCCCGCTTTCGAACTTAACCCAATGCACCTTATCTTTATAAGCGATTGCCACTCGGCTAAAACTGACAAGCGTTTGGAATAGTCAACCTTACCCTTATATAGAGCCGATTAGTTACACACTGTCACAAGGGATCAGCCCGAAAAGGGTACGTAAACGAGGTTCTGCCGACCGTAATCGAGTTAGCGGTATGATTCATGCGTGTTGGTAGCACTGGGGCTTTTAAAAGATGGAACAGCGAAAAATCTATTTAGTTATTGGATTTTTCGCAATATTTTGGGAAATGTGTCTAGTCTCTAGCGTCTAAGCTAACTCTGCACAGACTTGGCAAAGGAAAATTGTGCTGTATAGTAGGCAAACGAGCAGGTATGTAAAGTGATTACAGTCGTCCATGCAAACCCACAACACCAGAGGGGTTATTAGAAATATTAGAACAAATCAAAATTATTTTCAGAAAATATTTTAATTTGTTTTTATTCCAAGAAGTGCATACACTTGGAAACATTCTACCTATGCCGCTGTGGCCCGGTGGTCGAATGGCACAGGCACCTGCCGCGATAGCAGAGGACGCTGGTTCGTTTCCAGCCTGGGGCACTGGAGGCCTTGGTCACTTTTTCTTAGTATGTGACATTTATACCAGAGGGGTTGTAGGTGCGTTGCCGGCCTATAAGATGGAAGTACACTCTTGACGATCGTATTGGTCCGGATATACTGCGGTCGAAAGTTCAATCCACAGTTTATCAGTGCGAGGGTTATGGTGGCGCTTCAACTCTCAGCTTGCCAAGTCGGTATAAAGTTAGTAGAGTACCTACTTACTTAGTTAGACTGTAATAAAAAATAGTAAAGTGCGTCCTTTTAGATCTTAGCTCGTCGTCTGTCACTAATTTAGGGATAAGTACGCACCGCGGTTCTGCCGATAATAATCAGATTAGAGGTATGATTCATGCCCGTAGCTTGCTCCGTTACGCATTGGGGCTTTTAAAAGATGGAAAACACAAGGAAGCGGGGAATCTATGTACATATATTATAGATGTAAATATCAGACGACATAAACGGCAGTCGCTGGCCCAAACTGGATAACGACAGCATCAGACAGAGAGCTCTGGAAAACCTTGGAGGAGGCCTATCTATATCCTATAAAAAGGGGTTCTCATATATTATTTTTATTTTTTATTTCATCGGATGTGTATTATTTTTTGTAACTATGTTTGAGCAATTAAAGGCTTTTTTACTTATTTTTATTTATTTTAAATATACCTAAGACAGGTTCCTGACTTCCTTGTGTTTTCTATCTTATAAAAGACTCTATGCTTACGTTTCTGTCTTAGATATTTTTGAAAACATCTCTAAATCATAAGCACTATGGATGGACATAGTCTACTTTATTTTTCGAAATACATCCCTTGAGATAAATTGTATAAATGATATGAACTGACTCCTACGCAGTTGAACATGATTTATTTCGACGTAAACAATATATCAATATATGGAGGAGACAGTATGAGTTACATAAAAAATATAGATATATATATATATTTCTTGAGGGATCTTCACTTCACTCTTCAGTATAATGTTCAGTAGAGGATTCCTGCTCCGTCTTCGCATTCAAAAGCTTTGATACGTCGTCTAGTACCTCTGATTCTTATGGAGATAGCTCTTATCACAGAAATTTGGATTCCTACGCAGTAGGTGCCGCGAACACAGCAAGTTCACAATAAACTTATAAGTCGTAAGTATATTATTTACGGAATGGCATGATAGTTTGAAAACAACAAAAATCTCGTAGCAATAAGTATATCTTTAATAGAATTGTAAAACATGACTTAAACACATCTTAGAACATATGTCATGTCATCCCACACAGTATTCGTGTTACCAATTTGATAACATGTAACATCATAATAACAGCTTTAGTGTGTCCTACAAATGTATGACTATTTTATTTGAACTTACATTTACGTAACTTCAGGATATTATAAGTAATTATGGGAATTTATTAATATAAATTACTAAAAGACATAAAGAGGAATATAAAACTAAAACTAACTACAATTAAATTAACTAAAACTAAAAATTAAAAATACCTATCAAAATTTGGTGCCCTCGGGAGGGTGCCCAACACGCAGGCAGCATCTCAAGGGTTGTATTTCCAAAAATAAAATAAGTAATTATTATATATACAGAATTATTATAGCGAACTAAGCTTGTTATGTAAGAACTCAACGTACCTACCTAATTGTGTTTCTTACAATGAATTATTCGTTATAAAAAACCGGTCAAGTGCGAGTCGAACTCGCGTTCCAAGGGTCCTTACATAAGTCCGACTCACGCTTGACTGCACATTTCTAATAGGTTTTTCTGTCATCTATAGATAAAGTACTATTATGTGTATTTTTTTCAAAATTTTAGGCCTAGTAGTTTCAGAGATAAAGGGGGGGAATGGTCGGACAGACAGACAGACGCACGAGTGATCCTATAAGGGTTCCGTTTTTTCCTTTTGAGGTACGGAACCCTAAAAAACGTTAATCATCATTAACTAATGTATATTATATATCGTATATGTCGAGGCCAAATCATATAATTTAATCATTGCATGGAATGATATAGATACTTACACATATTTCCTGTTCACGAATCCTAAACTTCATCAACATACCTACATATCCTACAACCTACAAAGACAAAACCAATTTTCTTACAGGGCCAACCTCAGATTACACAGTGGTCCGAGCGATGACAGCGCGGGGACAAAATTTTAATGAGCCAAATGAGCGAGCGTGCGGGTAATCGCCCACTGTGTCATGTGAACCTCTCACGGGCATAATTAACTCGCTCATAAACGAGTGGTTTTGTACGAAATTATGGTTAAACTGCTCTGGACACGAAACTACATATATGTAACTTAAATAGTTACATAAGATATTATCTTGAAATAGCTTTTTTAACTATTTCAAAACTTGATGCGAAGTGATTGAGCCTCTTAGAACGAATGGATAGCCGTCAAAACGAATCGGTTTATAAATGACAGACTTTTGTGGTAACATACAACCTGCTTTTTAGACGTCGGTTAAATCTAATTCTTTTGTTTATCTTTGTATTAAGGATTTTATTAAGAGAATTGAGGATTAAGGATTGTATAAGGTTTTTCAATGTCGCTTAATCAATTCAGAAATCGCAAAACTATTATGTTAAAAATAATTGAGTAATTGTAAAAATCACACCGACGATTCCGAGTAAGTAAGTAAGAACATGTGCGACCATTTTATCTAGAGTGATAAATATTTATAAAACCACAATGATAGCTTATACAGGGTGTCCCATAAGTGACACGTCACAGTGACACTGGACGTAGACCAGGCCAATAGGAACCAAACCAACTCAACATGACCCCAGTAAAAGTGGCACGGTTTTCGAGTTATTGCCAAATTAAGGTTTTTTATGAATTTTGACCGTTTTTAACATTGTTAGTGCCAGTGTGCACTCGGAAAGGTCTCGAAGTTAGTTTTTTTATGTGTAGATATCTAATTCTGGATTCATAAATAAAAAAAACGCCTATTCAGTATTTGCCGAATGCCTAAAAGAAAGAGATGGAAAATGGTTATGTCCCTTTTTAAGGATATCATTGAGTTGATAAAGGTTCAAAGAACAACAAGAATAATACAGGTTGAAGTTTGAAAGGGTAGGTTGAAATAATTTTACAATAGGTGCTCGAATTGTTTTTCTCCGGCTCGTATGCATCGTGAAAGGTCTCGAAGTTAGTTTTTTTATGTGTACGGCATCATGAATAGTTAATTAAGATAGCAGAATAGGTATTTTATCGATAAACAATGTAAAATGCAAAAAAGTACTGATTTAATCTTGTATTAAATTCACAGCGAAACATTAATTTCGACTTTGACCACCTGTCGTGAAAAAAAATGACTAGAAAAGTAATGAGCAAATAACGTCAAAATATTGAACATGTTATGCAGATTCAAAAATGGTATAACACATGTACCTTCCTGCAATAAAATAGGAATTATTATCATCTCCTTGAAAGCCTCATAAAAAATAAGTGAAAACTAGGAAATCTGCAATCCGTTGCTACTTTTAGTAAAAAATAACGATTTATGTTGAGATATCTAATTCTGGATTCATAAATAAAAAAAATCGGGCAAGTGCGAGTCGGACTCGCGCACGAAGGGTTCCGTACCATATAAAAAAAAAAACAAAAAAAAAAAGCAAAAAAGAAACGGTCACCCATCCAAGTACTGACCACTCCCGACGTTGCTTAACTTTGGTCAAAAATCACGTTTGTTGTATGGGAGCTCCATTTAAATCTTTATTTTATTCTGTTTTTAGTATTTGTTGTTATAGCGGCAACAGAAATACATCATCTGTGAAGATTTCAACTGTCTAGCTATCACGGTTCGTGAGATACAGCCTGGTGACAGACGGACGGACGGACGGACGGACGGACGGACGGACGGACAGCGAAGTCTTAGTAATAGGGTCCCGTTTTACCCTTTGGGTACGGAACCCTAAAAACGCCTATTCAGTATTTGCCGAATGCCTAAAAGAAAGAGATGGAAAATGGTTATGTCCCTTTTTAAGGATATCATTGAGTTGATAAAGGTTCAAAGAAAATAAAATACTGCAAGTTGAAGTTTATTCAATTTTATTTAAGAATAGGTGCTCGAATTGATTATCCCCGGCTCGTATGCGCGCTTGGCACCGTCTTGTAAAACTTCAAGTTAATATCCTTAAATTAATTTCGGATATGTTTCGTGCTGCCTCGAACATGCGCCGCCGTAGTTCCTCTTGGGACCTTATTGGCACGGAGTAAACTTTATGGTTTAAACATTTTAAGCATCCCCAATGAAAAAAATCTAATGGGTTTAGGTCCGGGGAACGCGGCGGCCATGCCACTGGTCCCAATCGGCTGATCCATTTGGGAATTTCTGTGTGAGGTGGTCGCGGACATCGCGAGCGTAGTGTTCTGGGCAGCCATCTTGCTATGGTTCCAGCTCCAGAAGATGGATCGGCCAACTGGTACCAGTGGCATGGCCTACGTTCCCCGGACCTAAATCCATTAGATTTTTTTATTGGGGATACTTAAAAGATAAATTTTACTTCAACCCAATAAGGTCCCAAGAGGAACTACGACGGCATGTTCGAGGCAGCACGAAACATATCCGAAATTAATTTAAGAAAATTAACTTGAAGTTTTATAAGACGACGTCAAGCATGCATACGAGCCGGAGAAAAGCAATTCGAGCACCTATTGTAAAATTATTTCAACCTACCCTTTCAAACTTCAACCTGTATTATTCTTGTTGTTCTTTGAACCTTTATCAACTCAATGATATCCTTAAAAAGGGAGATAAGCATTTTCCATCTCTTTCTTTTAGGCATTCGGCAAATACTGAATAGGCGTTTTTTTTATTTCTGTATCCAGAATGAAATATCTTAACATAAATCGTTATTTTTACTAAGTAGCAACGGATTGCAGATTTCCAAGTTTTAACTTATGTTTTATGAGGCTTTTGAAAGATGATAATAATTCATATTTTATTGCAGGAAGGTACATGTGTTATACCATTTTTGAATTTGCATAACATGCTCAATATTTTGACGTCATTTGCTCATTACTTTTCTAGTATTTTTTTTTCACGACAGGTGGTCAAAATCGAAATTAATGTTTCGCTGTGAATTTAATTCAAGATTAAACCAGTACTTTTTTGCATTTTACATTGTTTATCGATAAAATACCTATTCTGTTATCTTAATTAACTATTCATGATGCCGTACACATAAAAAAACTAACTTCGAGACCTTTCCGAGTGCACACTGGCACTAACAATGTTAAAAACGGTCAAAATTCATGAAAAGCCTTAATTTGGCAATAACTCGAAAACCGTGCCACTTTTACTGGGGTCATGTTAAGTTGGTTTGGGTCCTCTTGGCTTGGTCTACCTCCAGTGTCACTGTGACGTGTCACTTATGGGACACCCTATAGAATTCAAATATGTATAAACAATTATGTTAGTCTGTGCAACACGTACATAATTAATGTAGGTATGTTACTCATTGTCATTATATAGATGCAAAGATTAGTTACTATTGTTGGAACTATTGTTGGAAATTAAAGTAACATGCACAGTATACTAATTACAGCTTTTGTTTCATCTAGTTCATATGAATACGTCAATTGTAATTGTAAGCATAGTTGTAACTTAAACAATTACATCTTATGGCTTTAAAAATGTTTGGTTACATAAGTTTTGGTATACAAAAAAGTGCAGTAGGTAAAAAGAAGTTAAAAATAAATAAAATTCGTTTATTGCGAGTAACAAGAGGACTCATAATAACAATAATATTACGTTACAATTAAAATTACATAAAAACAAGATAAATAATATTAATATTAACATAAATTATTATAAATTATAGTAGGAAGTGAAGGAAGTAAGTTATAATCTTACGATCAATAAGTGTTTTTGATACTCAATACACACAGCGCTGTTCTTACAATTAGCTAGATCTACTTACTATACCTATAACTACCTGATTACCTACCTTTGTAGCCTGCATTACCTGATACTGACCAGCGGCGCGATTCGGGAAATGAATAAGAGATTCACTAGATATGAAATAGTAAAGATATGTGACGTTCTACGGCAAAAGGTACCTTATGGTAGCCGCAATAATATTGGAGCGGCGTTAATAATAGCGTAAGCGCCAACCGCCATAAGGTACCTTTTTCCGTGGAACGTCACATATCTTTACTGTTTCATATCTAGTGAATCTCTAATTCATTTCCCGAATCGCGCCGAAGTTCAACTTTAAATAATCCATAGAAACAAATACAAATTGAATATTTAATCCATTCTTTATACCCCAGTACGTTTCTTGACTTACAAGCTAAAGAAAAACACTACAGGGATAACGACAAAGAGGAACATTTGCAACAAATAGCATTAAATGCAGCCATTGTTCGAACCATACTTGGAGGCGTATTCGAATTCAAAAATTTTGATGTGATTAGCACAGTACATCTCGCTCACAGACATATATTATTGGTGCGAGAGGGACGCAGTGAGATCAACATCCAACCAAACCGATAGAACGTTTTTAATTTCTGAATATGCTTCCAGCGCAAAATGCAGCCTAAACCTGTATCCCGATTGCACTGCGCTTTCATCCGCTGAATATAATATGAGTATTCCCGATTCGATTGCGTCCGTAACTAGTGGGAATTGGTACCCGCTTGTTGCGTGAAATATGCATGGGATTTTGTCCGTTCATTTTTTCGTTTGCACCACTGTGTGTGTAATTGAAAAATGTTGGTTGCTTGGTAATTGCGTTCCGTTCTCCGTCTAGGTATAAATTAGCTGGAGGCTATTCGTTTGGATAGGTGTGATTGCTTTGGAGATTCAATGATATTTTGATGGAGATTCACGGGAGCGCGCAAGCGTGATATGTTTTATGGTTTTTGGGGCACCATTTCTTATAACCATTAAGCTAAACGTCTCAATGTTGGACACTAATTCTAATGGACACCTGTATTGTCACATCTGTTGCATATTAAGATTGCAGGTGCCACATATGTACCTACTCATACACATACGGGAGTAGGTAATCAAAATGATATCAAACCTATAGAATAGTGTTTGAAAAACGTCATATTCTTAAGTCCAATTTTACCAAACTTAAAGACCAGATAGCACGAGTAATACGTGTTCTTGTTTCGCAAATGATACTAATGGTGCAGGTTACATATTCCATAGCATGACTTACCCTACCCAAATGCCATTTTCTTCTAGAGAATGGTGTTAAGACCGCCATTTTTACTCTTTTTCGTTAAATGTGCGATACAGTTTAAATAAATAATCATCGCGTTTTTGCGCAATTTTTCCCATATACAAATAAATGATAAATACTTATGTGTCTCTTCATATTACCATTCAACCTCACCCACTGTGCAGTCACAAAGCTGCTGTACAAAACAAACATCTCTTCCCCAGTCGGGGGAGAAAAGACGAATGCCTGACGTCTAATTGGTCCGCCCTGGGAATTCTAGCGTTCCATCACTCGGGCCCGCGTTTGTCCGCGCCTTGGATTTGAACCACTGTGCACTTGATTTAGTGACGAGCAAAATTTTGACTGATAATATTTTTGTGCGCTATTTATCTCTGTGTGCTGAATTTAGAATAAGGATATGAAGTTATGAATATTTTGAAAAGTAAGTACCTACGTAAATGTTTTTTGAAATATTTTGTAATGCTGTAAGTTAAAGTTATTTATTATATAATGTGGATATACAATATGGACCTCTGAAAGTCAAAGATAACCTCTCTGGTGCATTTAATTTAGATTCAATTAAATTTTATAATGAAAGCATAAATAATATTTTAAAATAACAATACTTATTTGGGTCGATCAACTATTTCTTGTTGTTATTCTGTCCCATCAGCCAGGAGACAATAGTAGCATAGTTTGTTACAAGAACTGCTGTACCTTGTTCTACAAACGTGCTTAGTAGATGTCCCATTATAGAAAAGCTTTGTAACTACCAAAAAATTTAAGTTTGGTTCATTAAATACGAAAAAACTAGTATTTTAAGAGTGACCCAGGAGACCGTAACCATGGCAACTAGTGACAAGAACAAGTTGATTCAAGCATTTGTTTAACTTTGTATACCTACTTCATATGAAAATTACATATACCGGGTGTGGCCTGTAACATGAGCAAAAATTAAACTGTAGGCTGTACTCCTCATACTGACCAACATTTGTTCAGCGACTTTTAAAAATAACTTGTGGTTTGATTTTTATTACACTTTAAAGTTTATTCTAAGACGCAATGTATTGCGAATTTTGTTATGTTTAAGGCGTGACAAGCAACGTCAATCACAATAATATGGCTTGGCGATGGCGTCCATTAAAGATAATATTTTCGATTTAAGAAAACGCAATTGGATAGAAAGTTGTGTACATGTTTACATTTAGTATGGAAATCAGTCACATCATTATATCACGAAAATTGAATGTCACCTTTATCATATGTTAGAAAGTCATTGAAAACGCGAGCGAAGCGAGCGCGAAAATTTTTCGATATAAAAAACGCATTTTGATAGACAGTTGAACATTTTTACTTTTAGTATGGAAATCAGTCACATCATTTTATCACGAAAATTGACAGTGCCGCAACAGTAACGTTGCAACAGAGTACCTAATGCTGCTGCAGTCCCTGACCGAATGTCACCTTTATCATATCTTAGAGAGTTATTGAAAACGCGAGCGACGCGAACGCGTAAATTTTTCGATAATTTTTGGTGCCCCTAGACAATGGTGCCCTAAGCAAGTGCTTATTTTGCTTAAAAGAAAATCCGGCACTGCAAATGACAGAGGTCAATGTTTTTTTTTTTCAAAGTACCCACCTTCGTGGCCATTATTAAGTGCTTAAGGAGGCGATACGTATGAATATGGATTTGATATGGATGCGATATAATTACGATTAGGTATAATTCATGACGGAGAAAATAAATAATTTGAAATAATTTTATGCAATTATACGCGTGTTGATATGTGTGTTTATTTTACCACTACGTAACTAAGTATGTAAACTCATTTTTAGTTTTCTTGGTTACTTAATGTTTACTCAGCTCCCCAAAAGATGGCAATGTGCAATGAGGGGCAATTAATTTACTGTCGTTTAATTTTGTTGTATTATTAAATCAACACAATTATTCAATTAAATTTGTTGATATCCGTACGATTAATTGAAATTTTAGAAGAGGGGTCTTCTAAACTTAGAGTTAATTTGGCAAAATCCTTCCTCGGTGGCTTATTTATGTCACATCGAATTAAATTCAGCGTCATCTGTTAGTTTACCAGGCTACTCTATAGTGTTAACACATATTTGAAAAAAGTTTGCCCCTCCTTCCTAAGTAGCGCCATACGATTCAGGGGCAAACTTAAGTCAATCGAATGTTGTGGCTACCCCCCCTTTTAGGGGTTGAATTTTTATAGCCTATAACCTGGCCGGGGATTTTCTCGACAGATTAGTAAAGTTTTCATCAAAATCCGTTGAGCCGTTTTCACGTGATGCGCGTTCAAATAAACAGACAAACAGATAAACAGATAAACAGACAAACAGACAAAAATTCTAAAAACTGTTGGAACGTGTTCTGTTATCAATTCTAAGTATCCCCAGCCAACTTTTTTTCAAATATCTTCCATGTACAGACTTTCGTCCCTCTTCAGCTTTATTATATGTATAGATGTGCCCGCGGCTCCGCCCGCGTGGAATTCGGTCTGTGTCGGTAAGCGGCTAATTTCTCTCCCTCTCCCCTGGAGGCGGAACTTGAAGTAAAGGTGACAGATGGATATGCTAGAGGACTGTATCCACTGTGTCCAGATAAAATATTTTACAATTACCTTATT
Source organism: Cydia splendana (assembly GCF_910591565.1). Taxonomy (NCBI): domain Eukaryota; kingdom Metazoa; phylum Arthropoda; class Insecta; order Lepidoptera; family Tortricidae; genus Cydia; species Cydia splendana. The sequence continues at coordinate 8,352,986 of NC_085980.1, read as the reverse complement.
AAGCCCCAAGAGTCTAGGCTCTTAAATAGAATGAGGCTCGGGGGCTAAAGAGCTAAATAGCCTTTTAGCCTTTTAGGCGTCAAGAGATGAGGCGAGCCCTAAACAAAGAGCTAAAAGGCTCGAGTCCTTTGGATCAAACCGCGAGCGAAGCGAGCGCGAAAATTTTTCGATATAAAAAAACGCAATTGGATAGACAGTTGTACATTTTTACTTTTAGTACTTATGGAAATCAGTCACATCATTTTATCACGAAAATTGACAGTGCCGCAGCAGTAACGTTGCAACAGAGTACCTAATGCTGGTGCAGTCGCCACCCGAATGTCACCTTTATCATATCTTAGAGAGTTATTGAAAACGCGAGCGAAGCGAGCGCGACAAATTTTCGATTGAAGAAAACGCAATTGGATAGACAGTTGTACATGTTTACTTTTAGTATGGAAATCAGTCACATCATTATATCACGAAAATTGAATGTCACCTTTATCATATGTTAGAAAGTCATTGAAAACGCGAGCGAAGCGAGCGCGAAAATTTTTCGATATAAAAAACGCATTTTGATAGACAGTTGAACATTTTTACTTTTAGTATGGAAATCAGTCACATCATTTTATCACGAAAATTGACAGTGCCGCAACAGTAACGTTGCAACAGAGTACCTAATGCTGCTGCAGTCCCTGACCGAATGTCACCTTTATCATATCTTAGAGAGTTATTGAAAACGCGAGCGACGCGAACGCGTAAATTTTTCGATAATTTTTGGTGCCCCTAGACAATGGTGCCCTAAGCAAGTGCTTATTTTGCTTAAAAGAAAATCCGGCACTGCAAATGACAGAGGTCAATGTTTTTTTTTCAAAGTACCCACCTTCGTGGCCATTATTAAGTGCTTAAGGAGGCGATACGTATGAATATGGATTTGATATGGATGCGATATAATTACGATTAGGTATAATTCATGACGGAGAAAATAAATAATTTGAAATAATTTTATGCAATTATACGCGTGTTGATATGTGTGTTTATTTTACCACTACGTAACTAAGTATGTAAACTCATTTTTAGTTTTCTTGGTTACTTAATGTTTACTCAGCTCCCCAAAAGATGGCACTGTGCAATGAGGGGCAATTAATTTACTGTCGTTTAATTTTGTTGTATTATTAAATCAACACAATTATTCAATTAAATTTGTTGATATCCGTACGATTAATTGAAATTTTAGAAGAGGGGTCTTCTAAACTTAGAGTTAATTTGGCAAAATCCTTCCTCGGTGGCTTATTTATGTCACATCGAATTAAATTCAGCGTCATCTGTTAGTTTACCAGGCTACTCTATAGTGTTAACACATATTTGAAAAAAGTTTGCCCCTCCTTCCTAAGTAGCGCCATACGATTCAGGGGCAAACTTAAGTCAATCGAATGTTGTGGCTACCCCCCCTTTTAGGGGTTGAATTTTTATAGCCTATAACCTGGCCGGGGATTTTCTCGACAGATTAGTAAAGTTTTCATCAAAATCCGTTGAGCCGTTTTCACGTGATGCGCGTTCAAATAAACAGACAAACAGATAAACAGACAAACAGACAAAAATTCTAAAAACTGTTGGAACGTGTTCTGTTATCAATTCTAAGTATCCCCAGCCAACTTTTTTTCAAATATCTTCCATGTACAGACTTTCGTCCCTCTTCAGCTTTATTATATGTATAGATGAAAAATAGGGAGTCTAAATACTTCATAATTTTTAAAAGTTGTTGAACAAAAGTGTCCCCGTTCTAGGAGTACAATCTATGTTTAAATTATTTGCTCGTGTTACAGGCCACACCGTGTATAAGTATGATGATTCTTAATTTGTTCAGAATATGTTGACTTTGCGTTTTTCATTTGAAGCACTAGTTGTATTTTACAACTAAACCACTGTGCGCTTTAGGTTAGGTTAGGTTTTTTTATTTAAGTAGGTACCTATTTATCTCGCATATTGCAGATACGTCTTTACAGCATCAAGAACACCAACAACCGTAATAAAACAAAACAACAAAGTTAATTTTCCCTCACCGTCAAAAATCTATGAAAAACATATTCTAAAACGGTTCCAAAGGGTTAACAGTGAAAAGGGTTACAAAGGGATGATACCGTAAAGGGATTACGCTAAAGCCCTTCACTGTTAATTTGCTTATTAATTTTTCTTCGCGATAATCTTCAGTATAATTACTTTTTTTCACGGCAAGCAATTTAGCCGTCATGTTTTATTTTTTAATTACATTTTAAATGAAGGCAGCCCGTTGTATTACACCAGCCATTCTCAAAGTGTGCTCTGCTGACCCCTAGGGCCCCGCAAAGCCTCTGTGGGGGGGCTCCGCGAGATAAAGCGAAAACAAATCAATAACCAGCTCTCCTATATCTCTGGGCCACAGTTAATTTGACAAACGAACATTTTTGATTTGGGGTGCCGTCAAATATTTTGCTTTCCAACAGAGTTCCGTCGCCAAAAAAGTTTGAGAACCGCTGTATTACACAGTAAGTTAAGGTAGCAAAAATCTAGTTTTTTGCTCCTTAAGCCAGTTGAGGGTAGAAGAAAACATTATCACACGATCAAATAATGTAGGTTAAAGTCGGGTCGTTCAGTGACTGGTCCAGGCAGTTTTGTAATTGGTTGGTTAACCAATAAATGTTATAACACATATAACTACCCGAAAATGTACAAATTGTTTGTTTACTTTTATTTAAATACCTAAAGATACTGACTATTAGTGACTGGGACTTGAACTCAATTCTTTTACCATCGAAGCTGTCCCATCTCTTAAAGAATTTTAATATCGTCAGAATCCTAATCTGTATAAAGGCACATAAACATCAATATAATATGCCCCCGGGTATTCCCGTAAGTGAAAATATACACAGTGAAATACGGCCCGGTTTATAGGCCATCGCGTTATGGATTGGCCATAAAATATATCAACGGGTATTATATACCCATATATATGTATGCACGTGTTTTAGGGAAGATATAAATGTATATTGATAGGTTACATATATATTTTAGTGTTTTTTTTTTAAGTAAAGTTTAGGGTACGTAGCGAATTTTGAAATGTGTAGGAGAGCTGGTTCTTCGGTAAAAGGAACCTTATGGCGGTCGGCGCTTACGTCACGTAACATCTCATTAGTATTGGAGCGTCGTTGACGCCATAAGGTACCTTTTCTCATGGAACGCCACAAATTATAGTGACATGATTTGTGTAACCCAAATCTGCTATAAAACATCGTGTATTTGGTATGTAAGTGCCGAAGTATTGATTTCTTTTGGATTAAGTAATAAAATCATGGTTGTTATGTTATGCGTTGTTATTAGGTCATAAAAGTTTTAAGATAGTCACAGAAAACTTACGTGATGGTTTAACATTTACAATCTGAGTCCAAAGACAAAGTTAGGTACTCAATAGTAGATTGTACAACAAGGGCATGAAGTGACCCATTTTTACCCGAGGCAATTTTTTTCTGCCAAGTCAAACATTTCGGAGCATTTTTGAATGAAAATCGACTCCTATTTTATGTGATTTACTAAATTTAATGACAGTAAATACGGATTTCTAATGAATTGTAGCAAAAATAAAATAATATAACAAGTTTTGTCATATACACAATTTTATTGCTCAGTAAAATTGTGCAATATGTTTTAACTGTTTGGCTGTTGAGACCGATTACCTTAGTCTTAGAATTTTTTTTACTTTTATGCTCTAGAGCATAAAATGCGATTTTATGTCGTCTACGCACGACATAAGGGTGCACTTTTTGAGCATGAGAAGTGAAAAAGATATTGAAGACACATTTTACCGAATTCAGTAACTAGAGTACCATATACGTCCAGATAGCGAAAAAGATGTGCTGTGTGTGTTGTGTGTGACACAACACAAGCTAGTAAATAATGTAAAACATGGAAGATATTTCGATTAGTTGAAATTATCCCGCAGCCGAAATTACCCCGCTGCACCTTACTGAATTCGGTACATTAGGTATTTTGTACTGGCGCTACGGAAAATTATTTTTTCTTGAATATTCAGACTGTTTTTCATCAGATCTTAGAAATGTGTGAATTCAATCCTTTTCCCGCTTTAATCGCGGCTCCTATCTACTCAACAATTGTCTATCCGGCTAAAAGCATAAAAACCTGTTAAAAAACCCTACGCTTTTCGCGCCTCAATTTCAATAAAAGAAGGTATAAAATAAAAACATAACCGAAAGGGGAAACAGGGGCAAATATCGCTAAGAACATAACCCCTTATCGTATCATCGCATATCGAAACGCGTCAAATTTTCATAACGCAGAGCCTCCCCGAGGAAATGCGGTGAGGAGAGTGGGGCGAGTTGGACGTTTTAGTGTATCGATGATCGTTGGGAAATATGAAAAGAGCAAGCGTCGGATACGTTTTCTGAAATGTTTTCGTGTTAAATTTATTGACGGGTTTCTAGATTCTAAAAGCATATGGCTTAGAAAATATGGCAAAACTCTGGCGAATTAGAATTCATGGTATAAAATGTACTTTTCTCGTATATTGTAAGTACTTAACTACCAGCCAGTGGCGGCGCGTCCATAAAAGCCGATTCCCACCGGCTTGCCTGTTTTTGGACGTTTGAGAAGAGTTGTAAAGGAAATATGTAAGCCAAATTAGCCCCGGCTTGCCTATGGATATGTTTGACGCGCCGCCACTGCTACCAGCTTAGGCATATTGTCATTGGCAATTGTTGCTTTGTAAGTAACTAAGAGCCTTGTTAGTTTAGGGCTATTTTATAATGTTTGATCGCATAATGTTAAGTACATTTGAATAGACATTGCACAAGTAACGAATAAATATATGCATCTAAGTTAGGTACTAAATTATGATTTAAATTGATAAAGACACCATATAAATTTTTAAACAAGTTGTATTTATCAATTATCATGTTTTAGCAAATCATTTATATATGTACTATTTTACGCTATTCTTATAATCTGTAGGTCTGTATTGTTCTTTTTCGCCCGTACTTAATCCTCCGACGGTAATCGCAACGCAAATAATCGTTTTTATTTGTTCTCCGGTTATAACATTAATAAATACATGTAGGTATTATCTACTTAATATTTCATATCAATAAATAATAATAAATATAAAATAAATGTAAGTAATATTTACATATTACTATTTTATTTTTTCTAAAAGCGTTATTTCTTTCATACACCGTCGGCTTTTCAGAAGGATCACAAGTCTTACCTAAGGCACTGGTTCTAAGCCTTCACTGAAATAAATGTAGCGATCAAAATTTACCATTTAAAAAAAATTGCGGTACTTACATGTATTAATTGTACAGCGTAGATCAGATAAACCATTTTTATACTTCAAAATTAAGATTGATCTCATGTACCTATTTATATTGTATACCCTCGCGTCCAGTTCCAGACTTTAATCAATTCTAAGAGTAGACTGGGAACTACTTAACAAAAACGTATCGGACGCTCGTAATTGAAGGTGTCTGCGGACTGTGGTCCAGTAATGGGACGAGGAAACGGCCCATTACCGGAACGACCGGCCATTGCGACAATTACCCTCTCTATTGATTCGGTCGCAAATCGGTGATGGAAAGTACTGTTACGAGTGTCTAGGATTTGTTGGCGCTTAATTGAACAAGCTGTGGGCTATTTGGGAAACGTACGATCTTGATCTTGTTCAGCAATGGATGGCAATGGCTAATAATAATGACAGCTTAGACAGCTTGTAAATTTACTACAAGAAATGCACGATAGAGGGCGCCGTATGTATATGTGAATTTCTTTAAAAAGATGATGTAGCATGAATAGCAAAGCCTTAATTGAATTAAATTGAACTGTTGAATGGAATTGCAAAAAAAATATCTTGGAATGCCTTTTTAGGGTTCCGTACCCAAAGTGTAAAAACGGGACCCTATTACTAAGACTTCGCTGTCCGTCTGTCCGTTTGTCCGTCTGTCTGTCTGTCACCAGGCTGTAGCTGTTCGTACGTTCGTTTGCATTGAAATCGCGCCGACTATATCGCTCACGTCTCACGTAGAACGCTACCTTTACGGCTACCACCAGTTTTGACATTGACATAACGCTCACGTTTACGTAACTTACTTTCTATGCATCTCGCTCGTACTCGCATATGCGAGCAATAGTGGAAGCGAGATGTACAGAAAGTAAATTACGTAGACGTGAGCGTTATGTCAATGTTGAAACTGATGGTAGAGGCTCTATCCAACTATTACTTAGTATGTACGTAGCAGTGTTCTGTGGCTGATTACCATTTTAGTATCTAGAAATTAAACTTAAACAGGAATTAATAAGCAACATAAATGCCTGCAGCACTAGTCAAGGTCTAAATAATTTGTAATTTTCCAAGCTACAAAATTAAACACATGTATTAACATTCTTTAACATGAAGCCATGAAAATAATGGCTGATTATTATTAGTACCAAGTACAATCTTGCATGTAGGTACATACTTTATGAATATTAATTAAGTTGAAATAGTAAAGTTAATATAACCCTAACCCTGTATCTGCCATTGGCCATTTCTGGACTTCATTACACTTAATTTAAACAGAAATGTAGAAACAATGTAATATTATGGTTCCATTGAATATTAAGAGTGGCTTTCTTTATACTTATAACTTGAATACAAGCAGAAGCCTTTTTTTTTACTCATTTTATTAGGACTTTATTTATGTCACTTTTATCATAAAGATACAGCCTACTACTACCTGTACCTACGAGTTAAAGTACCTACTATTTCCCAATAACTATAGCTTTACAAAAAGAGATATGTACAGTCAAAGAATTTCATTTTGTGACCCATTTCGTACCTTGTCACAGTGACAATCAATATTAAAGTCTCTAGGGACCTCATACTATTGTCACTGTGACAAAATACAAAATGGGTAGGAATTTATATTCTTTGTACATGTATAAATATGCCAATGTGTATTAAACCAATTAGAGCGCGGAACAGGCAAAATAGATGGTTTATTGTCTGTTTCAAAAACCGACCCATAGAGAAACGAAGTAAATTAGAAATTAAAAATTTATTTTGTAAGTATCGGTAAAAGGTATAATTTTATACCTGTAGCATACATAATTCTTTACTTTTCAATTAAAAAGTGTAGAAAAACAGCCGGTAGGTAGGTATAGCACCACTAAACTTACAAAAGTATTCATCTCCGTACGCTTGAATAATGAGGTACCCTAAACAAAACGCAAGAACATACTAACATAATAAGTTTTAATCGTATTTTTTTGCGTCAATAAGATCAAATGGTTTGGTCTAATATTTTTTTCCACACGAAAATAATCATTTTATTATTTGTGTAAAACTTAGTAATAAATAGCAAACAGTTGTATTAAAACAGATTTGTATTTAAAATAAAAAATATGTAATATATAAATCATTAATACAATAATTTAAAAACCCATAAAATGGTGGGGAAACATGGTGGAAACATAAAAGCTTATATACGGATAAACTTGTTAGTAAGTAGATGTCTTTATTACAAGAACCGTTGAATCTATTAAAACTATTTCTTTTTTTAACATTTATGCGTATTATTAAGATGTAAGGAGTGTAAGTTGTCCGTTTTAAAACTTGCGAATTATTACGCCTACACACGCTATCACTGGTACAGTCGCCATCGGATATATCGGAGCGGCCGAGGTGCTCAAAAATATCTGAACACGCACTTTAACGTCTTGTCAATAGAGGCGTGTTCAGATATTTGTGAGCGCCTTGGCCGCTACGATATATCTGATAGCGACTGTACCTACAGCTATCCTTTGGTCACGGTGCAATCATTATTAGCTGGTGGCTTATGGTATCAAGCTGTTAATGAAATAAAAACAAAAATAAAACCAGTAAGCGAAATGCGTAGGTATATCTCTCTCCTTCTCAAACCTTTAAGACTGAAGAAAATATGCATCAGTAGCTCAGACTAAAAGTCTGTACTTAATATGAAATCCATACAAACTTATTTGCATGTTTTGTGGTAAAATAATCCTATGGTACATTTTACAATTTTGCCAAGGAAATATTAACATTACATTTTAGAAAATATCGATTGAAAAGATACTTGATCGTCGGCCGTCGGCTACCAACACCTTTTACCGAAAAAATATATCTCCTATGCACTATTTTGCCAAAATTGACCCATTATCTTTAAGTATTTCCGGTGTCAATAGCATACACTATACCAAAAGCACATAAGAGACAAAATATCTACTTTAATTTTAAACTTAACGTTATCGGCACAAGATTAAAATCTCAATGAAATATATCTCGACGTGTAACTTTTTACTTTTTAAAGTGGCCGTGTTGATGCTGGACATCCGAGTGGGACACTGAGTAGGTGGTCGCAAAAAAATAAAAAAAAGGAAAAAAAAGCGGAACTCACACGCGCCGTCCCGCTATTAGCGCAGTTCGTAAATCACAGGCAATTGCCTTTCGAGTGTGATGCAAATTGCTTGTTTTTGTAATTCGATGAACTAAGGTTAGCTATTTTTGAGGAAATTTAAATTTTTAATGAGTTGATGACTGCGGTGTACCTACGTTATTACTTTAAAAAATTGCTGTCGTCATCAATTTTAAATTTACCTTAATTATCTAAGTAGGTACTTACATGAGGTTAAATATTCTAACCCAAATATAAAATCGAATGAGAAACTTGGTATTCTTATTTCTATATGACATATTTTCAAAGCGTGAATTATTAGTCCTACATTTTTTAGTCCACAATTAATGGCAAAAAACTGAATCAGTTTATATTTGATATTACACATAAAAACGACCCACTTTTCGCCTATCCCCTTTAATCCAGAATCCAATTGAGGTAGCTATATTTCCGGTGACTAAACACAAAGCGGAACTATTACACTGGCACTACAAAAACTCATACAAAAAAGGGTCGGCGACAAATTACAGGGCGCCAACAATCCCGACACAAAAAATGAAAAAACACACTTACGCGCCTTTCGTGTGTCATCGCACGCGACGGGGACGAGGCGAGCAAAATCACGTTAAAGTATGCTTGTTTCTTATTTCTGGGAACCTAATTCGAGAGTTGTTTTTTTTTTATTTTTAGGAAAATATCTTTATATATAAACGCGAGCGGCTTTGACGGTAGAAACAAATTAAATTATGCTCAAACAAAAGAGCGTAAAAAAATAACACTTTTGAATCGACAACATATATCCGCAAAATTCGTATTGTCGCGTATTTTGCATTTAAAAGTGAAAAAATTTCGACAAACAATACTAAAGGCTCAATTTGTTGGTTGACATTTGACAGCTATGCGTTGCGTTTAGAAACTGCAAACATGCTTACAAGTTAGGTTGGTCGTATTTTTTTTAATAAAAAGCAAGACGAATATTACTGTTTATTTGATGACTTTCCGGTATGTATAATGGTTATTATTTGCATTAAGTTTCGTTTCATATGGATATGTATACCGGTATAATTATTACATAAATTTGTTTTTAAGCCAGAACGTGCGATAGTCTGTTACGGCTTTTAAGACGATAGCAACACTGCCTAGACGTCAACGACGGCTGTTATTCGAAAATACTTTATCCGGTACTCCAGACGTGATAAAAACCTGTTAAATAGTGTATTGTGTGTGTTAACAATAAAAAATAGTCACCGAACATAGTGCAAAGTGCAAACGCCATCGTAACGTAACGAGATTTGAACTTCAAAGCGTTCCATGGGTGTATTGTGTTTAGTATAAACATCGGTCTCTCAGTTGTATTTTAATATTTCAGAATGATTCCAAATATTCTTACATGTCAAGGCACTACTAGCTACCTGGAAATGCAAGTGAAAGCAACCTTGAAGCAGCTGTGATAAACTAATAAGTGAGCGAGATGAAAATGACGTTGTTCAAAGAAACTTTGAGTTAAGTGCCAGCTGACTGTAACACACTCTAATTAAGTACATTGCCAGTGTGAAACAGTGCAAAAAGCTACAGTGTATTGTGGACATATTTAATAACTGTGCTTTAGACTATGAATCAAATTTGAGGTGTATCGGTGAATTGGAAAGTCAACTGCATAAAGCTAATAAGTTATCTCCGGAGTCAATGTAAGTTGAATATAAGATTAAATATAATAAGATATATAGATAGTATATATGTCGCAGTCAAAAGTGTGAACTGGTCAAAAGAACTTTTAACCGACAAAAACAGGCAAAACTGCTTTTGACTGAGCATGTTGGTCAAAAGTAGTTATACCTGAAAATCATTGGTTAATAGTAATTGTGTTGTGACTGTTACTATCAGTCAAAAGTACTCGCAGAGATAGGTAGGTTAGGGTTATTTTTTTGCTACGCCCAAAAAACTAAACTGTTCCCAGAGATAGGTAGGTTAGGGTTATTTTTTTTTTGCTACGCCCTAAAAACGAAACTGCTGCCAGAAATAGGTATGATTTTCAGGTAAAACTACTTTTGACCAACATGCTCAGTCAAAGCAGTTTTGCCTGTTTTTGTCGGTTAAAAGTTCTTTGGCCAGTTCACACTTTTGACTGCAACAGGTTGGGCTGGACATATGGCAAGGGAAGGTAAAGATAAGTGGGATAGAGAGGAAGCGGAATGGTATCCTAGAGATGGAAAAAGGAGAGAAGGGAGACCAATAATGAGGTGGTCGGATGACATAAAGAAGCATGCGGGACCTAATTGGATAGGGACGGCAAGGGATAGAGAGCTGTGGAGAGAGCTGGGGGAGGCCTATGCCAAGAAGGCAGACTGAAATAATTATTAAAAAGCAATGACATAAAAATTATTTAATAAAGTTACTAAGGAAAAAATATTGAAACTAATTGATATAAATGAAATGTGAATTTATTTAAATGTAATATGTGCTGAAATTTAATTTTTTGGTCAATAAAGGCTATTCTATTCTATTCTATTCTAATTTGACAGGTGACAACAAAAAAAATATTAATTCCTGCTAAAATTTCAGAGTCATAGTGAAGCATAGTACATAGTACCAAAACAAGGTTGATTTTTAGGGTTCTGTAGCCAAAGGGTAAAAACGGGACCCCTATTACGAGGACTCCAATATGTTATTAGATCAAAACAAATTATTTTCAGAAAATATTTAATTTAGGCTTAGGGATGGCGAGGCTCCATAAACCTTCAGTAAGTAGTGCATAAGTATCCTTGGAAAAATTCGACCTATGCCGCCGTGGGTGGCCCGGTGGCAGAATGGCACAGGCACCTGCTGCAATAGCAGAGGACGCTGCTTTGATTCCAGCCTAGGGCACTGGAGGCCTTGGTCACTTTTTAGGGTTGCGTACCCATAGGGTAAAAACGGGACCCTATTAAATATTAAGACTCTGCTGTCCGTCTGTCTGTCACCAGGCTGTATCTCAAGATCTCATGAACCGTGATAACTAGATTAACTAGACAGTTTCAATTTTCACAAATGATGTATTTCTGTTGCCGCTATAACAACAAATACTAAAAACAAATTAAAGAAATATTTAAGCGGGGCCAATGCAATGCTAGGCTGGATATGACTGATGAAATGAGTAAATTTTTATTAATATGTTTTAATATGACATGTTGGTGGCAAACAAGCATACAAGGCTGTTAATGCCGATGGTAAGTGGGAGTTTAGACTAGACCTCTGCTTCTCCAAGGGACTCACATTGCTGACCGAGTAAATTTTTATTAATATGTTTTAATATGACATGTTGGTGGCAAACAAGCATACAAGGCTGTTAATGCCAATGGTAAGTGGGAGTTTAGACTAGACCTCTGCTTCTCCAAGGGACTCACATTGCTGACCGAGTAAATTTTTATTAATATGTTTTAATATGACATGTTGGTGGCAAACAAGCATACAAGGCTGTTAATGCCGATGGTAAGTGGGAGTTTAGACTAGACCTCTGCTTCTCCAAGGGACTCACATTGCTGACCGAGTAAATTTTTATTAATATGTTTTAACATGGCATGTTGGTGGCAAACAAGCATACAACTCATACAAGGCTGTTAATGCCGATGGTAAGTGGGAGTTTAGACTAGACCTCTGATTCTCCAAGGGACTCACATTGTTGACCGAGTAAATTTTTATTAATATGTTTTAATATGACATGTTGGTGGCAACCAAGAATACAAGGCTGTTAATGCCGATGGTAAGTGGGAGTTTAGATTAGACCTCTGCTTCTCCAAGGGACTCACATTGTTGACCGAGTAAATTTTTATTAATATGTTTTAATATGACATGTTGGTGGCAAACAAGAATACAAGGCTGTTAATGCCGATGGTAAGTGGGGGTTTAGACTAGACCTCTGCTTCTCCAAGGGACTCACATTGCTGACCGGTTACAAATCTATTACACTCATACTAGGGTTCCGTACCTGAAGGGTAACTAAAAAACGGGAACCTATTAGCGATTCCGACTCGCACTTGGCCGGTTTTTCTTAGTAGGTATATGACATTTATTTCAGTTTTACTTCATTGTCCGTCTGTCTGTCACCAGGCTGTATCTCATGAACCGTGATAGGCCTAGGCAGTTGAAATTTTCACAGATGATGTATTTCTGTTACCGCTATAACAACAAATACTAAAAAGTATGGAATCCTTCGTGCGCGAGCACTTGCCCGGTTTGACATTTCAGGCTCCGTCACACAGGCGCGTTTCGCGTGCGGCGCGTGAGCGGGGCGCGCCGCTTTTTCATATAAAACGCTCAGGCCCGGCTCTGAAATAGCGCCGGTGTGACGGAACCTTTATTTCAGTTTACTCCACTGTCCCTCTGTCACCAGGCTGTATCTCATGAACCGTGATAGCTAGACAGTTGAAATTTTCACACATGATGTATTTCTGTTGCCGCTATAACAACAAATATTAAAAAGTGTTCCGTTCTTGATGGGTGAGTCCGACTCGCACTTATTCAGTTTTTTTTTGTAAACGAATTTAATATTAACGGATAGGCATTAATATTAAAGAATGTAATAGTAGTGATAATTTCCATACTTTCACTTTAGTGCCATGAAGGGTAGGTACAAAAGGGTTCCCTCTTTTGAGATTGGAACGTGCGCTAGGTTATAAATGCGGCCTTCACAGAACCGATCTGCGACCAGAAAAGTGGGTCAGGTTAGAACTGTGATCCTTATAGAACCAAACTGCAACCAGAAGTAAGTTAGGTTAGAACTGCGACCCTTACAGAACCGAACTGCTACCAGAAAAGCGGATTAGGTTTTTTTAATTACATATTTGTTTTTAGATATATCGGAATAGTAAATTAGTTATGATTGTATGTTACGGATTTAAAGTTTTCTGAGATGAGATAGGTTTGTAACCACCTTGATGAAGGTATGAAGTCTAAAAGTAAATAATTACTTAATTCAAAATGAGTATTACCTATTACTATTATTTATTTTACCCGAGCGAAGCCGGGTTTTCATCTAGTATTAAATATAATATTATATCAAGCCTATATATTTTTGTCATTCTCACACAAATTATTAGACATTTTAAAATAAACTGACAACTGATTCTATCCAATCATTGTACTATACCGATAAATACAAAGACTGATTATGGAATACTCAATATATATTATGTATATTTTTTTTACTAATTGTGTCACTGAGATTGGTAACAAAAAAATTAAACCTTAGATACTTACCGAAAATCGAAGGAATCGTTGTAAACCTTATTAACCTTATCAATTTATTAATAACAGTTATAGTATGAATTTATTTAGAAATCTTATACGTTTTTTGCATTACAGAGGCTCAATTTCAACTAAAATAAATACGATAACTTATATCGACCGGGATATGGACCGTGATCGGGAGCTCGAAAACAATACAAAAGGTAATCACGATCCATATCCCGGTCAATATAAGTCTAGTGAAACTAACCGTGAATCATTCAAAACTGTTACATATCGTCGCCCCATCCCAAACCAACATAACTGTAAAAAACTCATTTTTGAGGATAGCGATTTAAAGCTTAAAAAATTTTTTTTTTTTAAGTAGTAGTTGCAGTTGTATTGGTATAGTATACACACAGTGTTTTCAAAATGCATGTATTATTAACATAAATAAAAATAAAAAACTTGGCGAAAGTGATTCATGCATTGTTGCGCTTGCGTATGTTTTATCTCCAAACTTTTTTGCTGTTTACACTCAAATTCTTTTCTCCGACAGCACTGTTAACAAAATTTACGATCCTGGCCTTATTTTATTTAAAGTGAGTTGTAAGATAACAGTTTTACGGTTAGTTAAGTAAACAACCAGTTAAGTGTGGCTTTTAAGTAGTTATCTAATGAGGGCCAGCTAATAAACGAAAGTGAAGGATCGATATGAGGGACATGTTTTAGAAGAAATATTTTTATTTTAAGTGTTCTCATAGATTTCTAAGAACTAAGAATTCGTTGAAAATATATTTAGATAGTTGTGGTACCTATTTAAGTATTTGACAACTTAAAAAATTAATCTTTGGTCTTAATAAAATCTTAAATTACCGAAACAAAATCCGGGCCTCTCTTAAGTTTAATAATCGTTCATGCTTCTTTTAGAGGATCATCACAGTTCAAAGTCCGTTACAAAATGTAATGACACATTTTCCGCATATAACATTTGTAACTATGTTATAAGTTTATAACACTTATAACTTATTAATAATATTTTTTTTACACAACTCTACATTAAAACTTATCTAAAAAAGCTAATATTAACAATGTATCAATATAAAAAACCTTTCGAGGAAGTTTGACAAATTTGGTAAAACACCACAAATATACCTAGAAGGTGTGGTAACTGAACCAGCTAACTGTAAACAAGTCAAACGTTTAACGTGATTGGTCAGCACATAATATAAACATCCGTCAACATTGATCAAATCTGATAAACAAAATGAAGCAGACACCATCGCCGTCATTAAGATACGTGACAGCGACTGCTTACAAGGCTCGGTAAGCAGTCGCTGTCACCGCAAATCTGTCAAACCAACAGGGAAGTGGTCGGGCTACTGGAGCTTCAAGTAAATAAAACATAAATGAGCTGAGTAAAGGTGGTATAACCGCAGAAGTTTAAAATCTAATGCCTGTCTCCATTTCTAAGGTGTTTGCTTGTGCAATTGGGTGAAAATAATTGAGAAAATTTGGAAAATTTGATCGTTTAAAATAGCAAACAAGATCATTTCATCTATTATTCTTGCAATTATTAATGCGACAGTGAATATTGTTAGAAGGTCTACATCAAACTAGCACATAGGTAAAAGATTGATTTGCGAATAATTGGTCGGATTTGTGGCAGCATAACTTCAATTGGATATTAATCGTTTTGGTGAAACTTGAAGGTCCAAAATTGTCGTGTTGAAAATATTATTGAAGACGAGTATTTTATTAGTAAAGTGGTGAGGTAGACTACTATTAGGGAGGCTTTGAGGCTACTCCAGAAATCAGTCTAGTGATGAAATGTTTTGGCGACATTATTTGTTACCAATAGCGATTCGATTAATAGGATTATAAGGTAACTAATTACAGTGAAAGCCAATGTATCGTTTAACTATCATAACATACAAGGGCTTATGATTGTCGACAGCCGTGTAGCGATAGATCAAGTGTCAGTAGTCGAGTTTAAATGCTGACACTGTGACAATCCACCGCGACTTCGAAAATCAAAATATATCATCTCTCTCACTGTCACTGGAGAAAGAAGGTGAAATGAATGAATGGACGAAGAGACGGATACTAGTGAATAGTAAATTAAAATGACTCGCTGATGATGTACCGGAAACAAGCTATGACGATAAATTGATACAAGGCTTAACACTTTAGCTCACAAGCTTCTAAACGTCATGTTTCCTCACTTGACAAAGTCGGGTCCCAATGAGATCTAATTTACATGTTGAAGACAGAAGAAGGCTGATTAAAACATTACTCACCATTCAGTCTATCCTTAACGACCTGATGCGCAAACGCCGCCGCAGCCGCCTGCCGCATAGGATCCAGGGCCACTCCCCACGCTCCAAGCGCCCCTAGCGCCCGATGAGCTGGCACCCTCACAACCCCCGGGTTCCCAAACCCATAGCCCCCCATACTCAACCCAGGCCTCAACAACCCAGCTGAGTACAACCCAGGAGGATGTGAAAAATTCAAAGGTATCTCCTTCTGATCATCTTTCGCACTTTCTGATTCCGTATCCTCACTTCTATCACTCTCTCCTGAATTCCTCCGTTTCTCTATATCTTCGAAATGCTTCCCTAATAATCTAGATATACTGAAAGGAAGATTTACTCTAGGTTGCGTAACTGTCATATGGTCGTTTGGGCTTGGATATCTTTCATGATAGCTGTGTTCAGAATTCTGATCATCAGATGCTATACTTCTGTCATGTCCTGATAGCCTGCTGTCTGAGTCTACGTTGATCTCTTCTTGATCATCATCTGAATGCACTGAAGACATGGTTATAGTTTTTCTTAGTCTTTACAAACAAAAAAACACTGGCACTAAAAGTCGCTTCACCGACAGGAAAACATTTTGAAATTCGAACACCGGATTTAAATTTCGAAAAACAACTGAAACGCGCGTTCCAAATTTGAATCGAGCTCGGTTCGCGCGACCGCCCGCGGCCGAATCGTCACACACAATATCAAACAGAACGAGCCAATCAGCGTTGCCCCCTCTCTTTTCGATACTGCGATAGTTGACCGCACAAACGCCTCAACTATGCCCGTTGAGTGGAACAGTTTCGAACAAAAGCTTAATACGATTTCCAAACATAAAAACTCGTTTGGACTCACTAACTTAAACAGACGATTCGTTCCGTCCCTTTCAAGGGGAGTCTCGCTTCAATTGGTTCCCCCCTACACATCCATTATTGCTGCATTTCGTGCCTTTTGCTTATCGAAATAAGATCTAAAATGTGTATGACAACTCTAGCAGTTGCCACGTTCTAAGCAAGGTTGTAAAAGGTAAAGTTAACCAGAAACCGTCCGTAAAAGCGAGACGCCGCACACCTAATTGGTAGGCTTAATCGCGCGCTAAAACGAGACAAACATATTTCTGTCAATGGGCGTGACCTTTTGTACTGTAACGCGTCGTTTAAATCTAGTTATGGCCTGACAAATGGTGTACATATTAAGGGGGGGCAATGTTAGGAAACTATTTTTGAATCTTTTAAGACAGTTAAATTATTTATGCTGGTCGGTCGACCGCCCTCCTATAGTAGACAATGCACTTTATAATAAAATAGATCCCGAGTTCCATGTTATGGCCTGAGATAGGACGGATAATGTATAGAGGAAGATAGCTTCTTTATGGAATTGACTCCGACAGTTGGACTGGAAAGGGTATATTGTTTGCGAATAGCGATTTGCTTTTACAATAATTCTGCCGATCGATTTGAGGATGAAGGTTTATGATTATTTGAGTTGTGGCACTTTGGCGTGGTGCTTTTTTAGGGTTATGATTGTACTGAATGTACTAATCGTAAACAGTGCAGGTACTTATTGTATTGTATCTACTGGGTAAAAGTGCTTATTAAAAAAACTAGGAATAAACTGTTAAAATAATGTAGGTACCTAGTTATTTTGTTTAATTATTTACTTGGTTTGCTGTTTTTAATGTAATTTAATTTAGCGGCCTATATTATAAAAATAAGTAAGTAGGTACTTTTTCTGGAGGCAAAATAGTAAACAGTTACAGTATTATTGTTCTTATTTAATAAAAAAAAATTGGACATTGTAAACAATTTCGTTATAATAGGTACATTTAGGGTAACCTGGGTACGATTGTGCCAGTTGTTACTACATGTACTGCAAAGTGGTATTATCTACCTATAGCGCCGCATCTGTTTGTGAAGTGTGATAAAGTAAAATATAAAATGTGAATAATATGCGTAGGTACTTAAACAATTCTTCTTAAAACCTATCTATTCACTAGCATTGCATTATTTTGGACTAGGTTATAGACACGTATAATTTATTAATAATTATTTAATTATACACCTAGCGATGATTTTAAATCGGTAAAAATTATCACCAGACATAAATTACCTATTAATTATGATAATTTCAAGTGTGATCAAATGTCGCAATGGCACAATGTGAATAGGAACTGCATTATGTTACGACTAAAGGATGACTCACGTTGTACCGGGCCGTGTCCGGGCCGGAGCTTCCGGCGCTTACTTTTCTGTGACATGACAGGCGAACACGTGATGCTTTGCATAGAAAACGATGCGCCGGAAGCTCCGGCCCGGACACCACCCGGTCTAACGTGAGTCATCCTTAACATGCAATGCATGCATGTGAGTCATCCTTAACATGCAGTTCCTATTCACATTGTAAAGAGCTTGTAATATGTGTGTAGATAAAGCAGTGTAAGTAATGTAGGTATACCTATATTAGGGATGTTGCCTGTATTTAATATAAATAATTTCACACCATGCACGAAATAAAGCACCAGAAAAATAAAAAAAAAGCCTAAACCCATCCTAGACCGCAGTTATTTTCATCCAAATTTAATATATCAGAAAGAAATATAAAGAGTAGGTAGCACGACTGTGACGTCATTGTTCTGTTTTTCATCTAGATTCTATAGTGGCTAATCGTTTTGACAATTCGTAAAAAGAAACTGATTTGACTAGTCAGTCAACTACCCGATAGGCATTAGAGATGCAACGGATAGTTGTTTGGCCGGATACCGGATACCGGATATCCGGCCTGCCCATCAGCCGAATATCCGGTATCCGGCTGCCGAATATACGGCCGGCGGAACTATACCTACATTTCGGTATTTCAGGTGCGCATTGTGCAGGTTTCGATATTTAATTTATTTTAAATTTTTATTTGACCTGTTTCCTAGTGAACATTCGCGCGAACTCATTTCTATAGTTCGTTTTTTTTAGCATTAGAAATAAGGTAAACAATCTTGATGCGTCTTTTAATTGAAAAACACATTTTAAAAATAAGTTACGGCAAATATGTAACAATTATGAATGTAATACGATCATTTATATTCTTCTGCTTTCATAAGTAATAGTTATTGATTTTTAAAAAGCGTTTTTCAATTATTAGACATGTCAAGATCGCTTACCTTTTTTCAAGTTCTTTCTAATGCTAAAAAAATGAACTATAGGTTCGAAATGCAAGTCAGTGGAATGTTTAAATTGTTTTATTATAATATTTATAATAAACGAGTACGATTATGACCGTGACTGTTTCTTAAAACTAATTTTGTTTACTCAGAAATCAAGCAATGTTACTATACGTTATCCGGCCGGATAGTAGGTCACTATACGGTATCCGGCCGGATATTAAAATACTGGCCGGATAGGCCGGATACCGGATAGTCACCGAATATCCGGTGCATCTCTAATAGGCATGCATACAGACTCGTGTGATGCTTTTATGAAAGTCGGTTATTTCTCAGAGAACTCAGACTTTCTCCTTATTCAGAGAACTTTACGGGCCCGATTTAGTTAACTTATGTTTTATCCCTTTCTTTCAAATACATAAGTCAAAATGACAGATAAAGACAAACGATTCATAGCTAATTCAGGCCAGTAGCGCGTTTATGAATAACGCCATTATTGTTTAATACCGCCAGCCAACATGAAGATAAAATTCAACTTTGTCATCAGAGCTGGTGCATGCGGTGGTATTGTATATTTATTTTTATTAATATGTAGTAACGTACTCATATACCGGCAATAATCAGAAACTCTCTGTGAAAATACGGTTCTTGAGTTAAGATCCATCAGCTCAATGACAGAAATACACACATAACAACCTTCAGTTTGTCAACCCTTCAGGTACGGAACCCTAAAAAGAACCCTGCAGCATCCTAATTGCGGGGCATTCCACAAAAAGGTCTACTATGTCGGTGACGTGACGCGTATGGGAGCTACCTTAATAAATAACTTACAGAAATATGTATTACATAAATATTAGTGTCCGACCGAAGGTTCGGTTTCGGTTTCGGTTTCGGCCAGTTTCGGCCAAAAATTCATGTTTCGGCTGTAGTTTCGGTTTCGGCCAAAAAACGGCCGAACCTTTCGGCCGGGCCGAAACTTACGAAATGGTACTTCGGACAAAGACCAAAAGTTGGGGAATAAGTAGGACAACAATATTAATACATATCTACATATAGGTACTGATTCATGTATAGGTACAGAAATTAATTGGTTTATTATAAAACACAATTCCACTAATCAGAGGGCCACTGGACGGTCGACGCAGTCTTAAGAGGCTGTCAATACCTATAACGCGCACACTGTCTAATTGTATCGAAGTGAATGAGATAGCACTGTCGCACGTAGCCGTTGGCCGAGTATCAGCTCGGCCCGAGTCGAACAATGTCTTTTTCGCTCTTATATAATCATTTTTCTATCTACCTCTAATGGCAAATTTTAAGCGAGGCTAAAGGCTACGCTCAACTCGGGCCGCAAAGTTGATTTTCTCAATAGTTAATATTTTGCGAAGCTGAACAGCTGACTATTGATTAAAACGAATAAAAAACCCTTAAAAGTGTCCCCAGTACAGTTTTTCATACGAATGCTCGACTTTAGCCTCACTTTTTACCTCAATTTACCATTTGGTTTGTGTTCCACATGTCCTCTACTTCAGCTTAGCCTTTGGCCTCGCTGCGCCATGCTCGGCCTGCGGTCTCGCTTTTTAATACAATGGACATTGGTTGGAGTCTGTGCTTAACTACTTATCCTGAAGCCTGAAGCACGGCTTTGACTTCGCATGAAAGTTCGCCTCACTGGGGCACTTCGGACTTTTAGGCCCAGGTGTAGATCGGTACCCGGCCTTGCGATATTGTTAACAAAAAACTTCGCGCTCGCTGCGCTCGCGTTTTTGGTTGACCCTGTATCTACATGTTAGCTTGACTGGTGAATGAATAGAGTTAGACCAAGAAAATTCTGCAATGATTTTGATAGCATACGCAGTGCTACTAGTACAAATGTTATTTATACGTCATAATTTCATAGAAGTTTTGACGTTTAAAGTAACACTTGCACTGCATGTGTTATCAAAATCGTTGCAGAATTATCTTGGTCTAACTCTAGTAATTTTCTTAAAAAACTGCTTAAGTAACATCAATTTCAAGGACATTGGGTGTTGACACTTGACAGCCCCATAATATGGGTGTAAAAGCGGTTTTATGACATTATTTCAACGATTTTAACAAGTCTACAAAAGTTTCGGTTTCGGTTTCGGTTTCGGCCGAAACTAGAGCCAAAGCCGAACATTCGGTTTCGGTTTCGGTTTCGGCGAAAAAACATGTTTCGGTCGGACACTAATAAATATACTCGTACTATAAAATTTAAATAGCAGGAGTTCTAAGGTCCCGTTTTCTAAGGGGACCTTGCATTTTGGAGACAAAGCAAACCGCTTGGAACAGGTGTTCCTGGGGGTGACCTGAGCTGATTAAGCCCGGTTGCCAAGAGGTTCCCCCCAGCAGGTGGGCAGGGGAGGGGGGAGAAAAGTGCCTCCGGCGCGCCTCACTCTAAGCTTAATATCTGCATACATCTCGCAAATATATCAAGTTTGGTGTCATTTTCGTATAATTCGAGGATTTAGAATTCATTTCTGTGATTAAATTTTCACTCACCCATACAAAAAATTCGAAAAATTCAAAATTCGAAAAAAATCTTTAGATTTGTTTTCCAAAATTCTCTACAAAATGTATACTATGAGGATTTGCTCTAGAAAAAAAATACCTGTGAATAGCCCAGTTATCCTATGTTGTCGCCGTGAGATGACAGCACTTGGTGACGTCGATTGACGTCACATCCGAACGAGCAGAGTGGGGCCGACGGGGTTCTCACGCCACCAAGTTGCAGTGGAAGGGAGAAGACCGGCGCGCCACACTTTTGTACTTGACTTCGAGCGAGAATGTTGTCTTGATTATTATTGTACTTTGTTGGATCAAATTAATTATATTGATTATTTATTGCGACCCTTGGCTTTCATTTTATATCAGAAGTGCTCGAACCGCGCCATGGCGCCAAAAAGAAAAAGTAAAGAAATAAGTCGTAGAAGTAGAAGTAAAAATAAAAATTCTCATAAAAAGCGTAGATATAAAGACAGTTCGACCTCGGAGTCAGGCACGTCTCGAAGCAGTTCGTCGTCATCATCAAGTAGCAGCAGCTCGGGAGACAGCAGGCGACGGCGGCGGAAAAACAAGCGAAGTCGTAAGCGCTCCGAGACCGTGAGTCAGAATGCATTATTATCCTCGGTGATTCCTGAGTTTGATCCTTTGATTGATGATATATCTATGTGGCTCAATGTTGTGGATGCTAATGCTCGGGCTTTCGGATGGTCAGATAAAGTAATTAAATATCAGGCGTTACAAAAGTTACGAAATACTGCGAAAACATGGTATGATTCGTTACAAAAAAATCGTACGTGTTGGACTTCTTGGGACTGGAAAGATTGGCGCAATGAAATGTTAGACACTTTCCAAATAAATCGAAATATGCATACGTTGTTATCGGATTTAATGAGTGCTAAACCCACCGAAGGGCAGTCCTTGTACGAGTTCTACTTCCAACAAAAAAGTAAGATTGATCGGTTGCGGCTATCATTTAAAGAGAAAGATGTGATTTCAATTATAGTAGGGACTATTGGCGATAAAAATATTTGTACAGCGGCTGAAGCTGGTAATTTCCAATATTGTGATGAATTAGCTTCATTTTTACATGGCAAAATATATTCGACGGTAGAAACGAAATTGTTAAATAAAAATAATGCAATCAATGTTCCGTCTAAACAGCAAACTTCTCGGTCTAACAATAGTGGGTCTGTTTTTAGAAAAACAGACCAAGCCAGTAATCAGGGCTCGTTTAGTAACGAGCATTCGCAAACCAAAATTACTTGTTTTTCTTGTGGTGAAGTGGGGCACAAAAAGATTGATTGTAATCAAAAAGACTCCTTGAAATGTAACTTTTGTCAGAAAACGGGACATTTAGAAGCGGCATGTAGATCTAAACCGAAAACAAAGACCGAAAAGTCTGCTGAAGTGAAGTTTATTAGTACATCTAACACTAAAGAAAAATTTTACAAAGAGGTGTATTTAAACGATTGTAAACATCAAGCTTTTATTGATATGGGTAGCGCATGCTCGTTAATGGAATCAAATTTAGTTGCTAAGTTGAATTTAGTTCCGCGGCGGTTAGACGGACCGGTTACGCTCACCGGGTATAAAAAAGAGATATGCAGTGAGGTGACGGAAGTGGTATCAGTGATGCTCAAATTGGATAAGGTCCAGTTAGAGGTAGATTTTTATGTTATAAATGAGCTATCTGGATGTGACACGCTAATAGGTAGAAATTTTACTGAAAATGAAAATATTATGTACACTCGAGTGGGTAATACATTGATGTTCCAACCAATAACAAAAGAACAAATTTGTTTGATTGAAACATCGATGTTCAAAGCCGATAATGCTGAGCATATTGAAATTCTAAATGATCTTTTTACAAAATATCCGAAATGTGTAGCAAATGACTTATCCAATTTGGGGAAAACATCATGCGTTGAGCTTGATATTGAAGTTACCACGAATAAGCCCGTGTGTCAGCGACCATATCGTATGTCGGAATCGGAAAAGAAAGCTACACGGGAAATAGTTGACGATTTATTGAAAAATAATATTATACGCGAGAGCAATTCACCGTACGCGAGCCCGGTTTTATTAGTTGATAAACCTAATGGTCAAAAACGATTGTGTGTCGACTATAGACAATTAAATAAGATAACTGTAAAGGAAAAATATCCGATGCCAATTGTAGAAGATTTGATAGATCGAATGCGCGGTTGTAAATATTTCACGTCCTTAGATTTGAAGTCTGGATATTATCAAATTAAAATTAAAGATGATTCTATTCCTAAATTTGCATTCATTACATGTGATTCAAAATATGAATTTTTAAGGATGCCGTTCGGGGTTTGTAATGGGCCTGCAGTTTTTCAGAGGTTGATGGACACGGTATTGGGTAAACTTAGATTTGGACGGGTTATATGTTTCATGGACGATTTATTAATAGCGACGGAGACACTAGAGGAAAACATACAATGTCTGGAGTCCGTTTTGAGTATTTTACAAGATAATGGATTAACAATTAATTTAGAAAAATGCAATTTTTTTCAAAACAAGATAAACTTTCTTGGTTATGATATTTCGGGCGAAGGAGTCCGACCAGGCACAAAAAAAATTGTCAGCAATCAAAGATTACCCAATACCAGAAAACGTGCATCAAGTTAGGCAATTTCTAGGGTTAGTAAATTTTTTTCGAAAATTTGTAAAAAACTGTGCAGTTTTATGTAGTCCTTTGACGAAACTGTTGAAAAAGGGTATCACATGGGAATGGGGCGATGAGCAAAATAAAGCTGTAAACACATTGAAACATGAACTATTAACAAACGCGCTGCTTACTATATTTGACCCCAAATTACCGATTATTTTATATACAGACGCGTCACGTGATGGGATCGGATGTATTGTGGTACAGGTTACTAAAGATGGTGAAAAACCAATTTATTTCTATAGTCGACAGACAACGGACGAAGAAAAAAAATACCACTCGTTTGAACTCGAGTTTTTAGCCATTGTTGTGAGTTTAAAGAAATTTAGGCATTATTTGTTGGGAAATCAATTTAAAATCGTGACTGATTGCAATGCGGTAAGGTATACTATTATGAAACAAGAAATAAATTCTCGCATAGGTAGGTGGGTGTTACAAACACAGGAATTTAATTTTGATATTGTGCATAGGCCGGGGAATCAAATGCAACACGTAGACGCGTTAAGCAGAAATCCAGTCGGTAACTTCGCAGCCCCTGTTAATGAAAGTGTGATGGCAATTAATGTGTTGGAGTCTGATTGGCTATTATCAGTACAGTTGCAAGACCCTAGTATATGTTCAATTAAAGATATTTTAGCGTCAGGCGAGGCCGAGTCGCATAAGCAAATTTTTAACTGCTATGAATTGCTAGGGAATAAAGTGTATCGTAGAACTGAGTATGGTAGGAGATGGGTAGTACCCAAACAATGTATATGGCAGGTAATAAGGGCTAATCACGATGATATAGGGCACTTTGCTGTGGATAAGACGATTGAACGCATAAAGAGCAAATATTGGTTCTCTCATATGAAGAAAATTGTAACGAAGTATGTAAATAATTGCGTAAATTGTATATATGGTAAAAATGTTCACGGGAAAAAGGCTGGTAAATTGTATCCGATACCTAAATATGCTAGGCCTTTCCATACGTTACATATAGACCACTTGGGGCCCTTTGTTAAAACAACACAAAAGAATACCTACTTATTAGTTATTGTTGATTCGTTTACCAAGTTTGTATTTATAGCCCCGGTACAAAACACTAAAAGTAAATGTGTCATAAACGAATTAAAGAAGATTTTTAAAGTATTTGGAAACCCCAAGAGAATTATATGTGACGCTGGAAGTGCGTTTACCTCCAAGTTGTTTCGTGATTTTTGTATTGAGGGTAAGATTAGGCAACATGTCATAGCTACAGCGATGCCACGTTCGAATGGACAGGTCGAAAGGTACAATCTTACAATTTTGGAGGCTTTGCGGAGTAAAGGAGCAGATACCGATAACAATAAATGGGACACTCATGTTACTGATATCCAACAAGGTATCAATTCCACAATTAATAAGTCTACCGCCGCTGTCCCAAGTGAGGTATTTTTTGGATATCGATTGCAAACTGATTCCGACAACCTTGTTGACGATATTAAGCAAGCAGTAGATGTAACGGCCTTAAGAAAGAAAGTAGATGAAAACATAAAAATTGCTGCAGAAAAACAAAAACAATTATTTGACGCGAAAAGAAAAGAAGCCCGAGTATATGCCGTAGGAGAGCTAGTTGTTATTAAGGTACCTAGTCAAAGCAATGACGGACAGAGTACGAAATTACTTCCTATTTACAAGGGACCATTCCAAGTTGTAGAGGTACTAGGTCACGACCGGTACAAAGTGGCAGACATGCGAGGCGCTGAGAGGACCGCAAGGCGATACGAGGGCGTCACGTGTGCAGAGAATATGAAGCCCTGGGTTCGTATCGCTGACGCACAGGTTGACGAGGGCACCCCGGATGTGTAAACCGGATGTTGTCAGGTATGCTTTGTATCAATCATTAAAATGGTAATAAAAACAAATAACATGTTTTTTGAAATAATTTTTATTACATGAAATATAGTTTACAATTATTGGACATCATTACATATTGCAGTAATTATTCTATGGATTATCTAATTATAAAAACATAAATCGTGTCTAATGCATAATGCTACGAATATGTGTATGTTACAGTGAAGATTAGCATGAGATTGGCCGCTGATGGAACAATAAAGCTAATAAAAACTGTGAATACAATATCGTTCATAATGCGTACATGATAAGTGTTATTTTTAATGTGTGTACTTGAGTTTATTGACCGATGAAGGAATAATAGACTCCTGAGCACACATTAGAAGAGTGAGCGTGTGGGTGTCAAAGCTAGCCGATGACGGAATAGCTAGGACACGGTGGCATACCTCACTCTTTGAAAGAGGTAAAACCTTACAAGTATGAGGATGATGAAGACTAATTTGTTATTTTCTTCGCAGCATATGCATCAGACTTGAACGCATTCGGGACGTAATGCGTACGTAGGAGGGCCGGATGTTGTCGCCGTGAGATGACAGCACTTGGTGACGTCGATTGACGTCACATCCGAACGAGCAGAGTGGGGCCGACGGGGTTCTCACGCCACCAAGTTGCAGTGGAAGGGAGAAGACCGGTGCGCCACACTTTTGTACTTGACTTCGAGCGAGAATGTTGTCTTGATTATTATTGTACTTTGTTGGATCAAATTAATTATATTGATTATTTATTGCGACCCTTGGCTTTCATTTTATACCTACTATACAGAATAGTAAACTTGTCAAACATTTTTTTTCATAACTCTGTTAAAAAAAAATGTTTTGTGTCGCGCGGCGTACCTGCATTGTAAGAGCGGTATGCAACGTTTAGGATTTTTAAGTATGTTTAGATGATTTCTGATAAGTTGTTATTCTTCTGGTGGTAGATTACATTAATAAATGACTTCTGGACGTGATATATATATACATATATAAATTAAATATATAAATAAAGATGTTGGGAAAACTTTCGCTAATAGAGTTAAGTATTATAAATGTGATAAAATTAACATTGGAGATGTTTGACAAAAAATGCGGGTTAAAATAAGATATATATTGTTCGTAATTGCCATTACATGCCCATGGGACTGTGCATTTTAGGTTTTTTTAACGCAGTTGCACCTCCTTACGCATTTTGTTTTGCAGCGGCAACGATTAAGCTCTAAACAAGCAGCAGCCGCCGCAGGTAGGCTTGTCCATATGGGCTCCCAATAACCATGTTGTTTGGACCAGCCCCAGTCAGCAGGGCATGGTGGCTGTTGCTGAGGGGCTATAATCTGTCCCCAAACATAGACCAAATCCTACACCCGAACATGCGACACAACTGAAAACCGCCGTGTCGCCGAAATAATTTTCAACCAGGTTGACAAGGTGCAGAAAACCCTAGAGGAAAAGCAAACCGCTCTATGTGCGTTCCTTGATGTTGAAGGTGCTTTCGACAATACGCACAAAGACCATACTCAATGGTATGAAATTAGAGGGAGTAGACGAAACCACCAGATGGGTACATACCATGCTCTCGAACAGAGTAGCCACTCTGACCATCAATACTATATATAGAGCATGAATTTTATACCACTAAAGGGTGCCTACAAGGAGGCATTTTATCCCCACTATTATGGACCCTAGCAGTGGACCAACTTCTTACAATCATGTCAGGCCAAGACTTTGATACACAAGGATATGCCGACGACCTTGTAGTCATCGTCAAAGGCCCTTGCCTCAACACAATATCCAACCTAATGCAAGGAGCTCTAAACACAATATTCAATAGAGAAAATGACTTGTCCATTAATCCGAGCAAGACTGTAATAGCCATTTAACCATTCACAAGGAAACGGAAGCTCGATAAACTCACAAAACCAAGACTTAATGGACAAATAATACCGTTCTCGGCAGAGGTCAAGTATCTAGGGGTCACCTTCGACCAAAAGTTAACTTGGAACCCTCACCTGAGAAACATTATACAAAAAGCGAAAATGGCCATGTGGTCATGCTGTCGAATGGCAGGAGCAAGATGGGGCTTAAGACCCAAATTGATATGTGGTTATACACAGCGGTAGTGAGGCCAATTGTCACCTACGCCTCCGCAGTCTGGTGTAACAAAACCAGCCAAAAGACAGCAATAGATACTCTAAACAGCCTGCAACGCACGGCTTGTTTAACAGTACCAGGCGCCTACTCCTCGACACCGGGAGCGGCCCTAGATGCACTGCTGGACATCATACCACTCCACTTGCAGGTGCAAAAGGAGGCCAAGCAGTGCGTCTACAGAATATACACGCTAAACAGGCAAAAATGGCGCTCTCAGGCGTTAACCAATCTAAAGGCCTGGGTTTTCGCGAATAGAACCCCTAGCATGCCCACTGATGACACGCACACCAAATGTCATCTCATCAAACTGTACACAGTAGATATACCTCCTAGAGACAAATGGGTCAACAAGCAAATGTACGTCGAAGAGGGAAGCCACATCTGGTATACAGATGGTTCCAAGAAAGGCAATGATGTAGGATGTGGGATCTATGGTGAGAGATCTAAGCTCAGAGCTAGCGTCAGCATAGGCACACTGGCCTCAATCTTCCAGGCAGAAGTCTTCGCCATCAACAAATGTGCGGAGATCAACCTGGATAGAAACCTAAGACACCAGCATATCTACATCAACTCAGAGAGCCAGGCTGCTCCGCTGGCACTAGAATCCCTTGAGTCAAACTCAAAACTAGTCCAGAACTGTAAAACAAACCTATATGCACTGGCTTACTCCAACAAAGTTACACTTAGATGGGTACCAGGGCACTCCGACATTAACGGAAACTAAGAAGTGGACGAACTTGCTAGAAAGGGCGCAGACACACCCCTGGTCGGCCCAGAACCCTTCTGTAGAAGCACAAAACGAGATGCATATTCTCTGCTCAGCAACTTAGAAAAAACGAGAGCAATCGATTGGTGGAAGTTCGTTAAAGGACAAGAACACTCGAAAGCTCTGATCAAAGGGTTCAACAGCAAAACTGCTAAGGAGCTTTTAAGACTCAAAAGGCACAAAACCTGCGCGGTGACCAGAATGCTGACTGGACACTGCAAGTTGAACAAACATATGTTTCAAATTGGGAAGAAACAAGATGCAACATGCAGGTTCTGTCAGGAGTCAGAGGAGACTGCAATGCACATTCTCTGTTCTTGTGGACTACTAATGTCAACAAGAAGTACCTACCTAGGGCGACACGTAGTGCAACCCTATGAGGTACAAAACATTACGGCCCAAAGAAATTGGAACTTTCTGGATGCAACGGGCATTAGTAATGAACTTAAAGGGCCGTCACAATAGATCAATGCTGGTCAATGCGACACTCAAAGGCCCACAACACCACAGTATAATAATAATGTCCCGCGGGGGCAGCTTGTGGCGAGTTGACGGTGAGTGGCGACACTGCGGACCCCTATTCCAGAGGGCCCTGTCATCTGGCCCTCGCCTCTGTGCTTGCCTTGATTGGCCGGCCAGAATGGAGAAGCAAAAGGGGGACCTATGCTCCAGGTTGGAAGTGTAAAATGTCATAACGCCGGCGGCCTGCTAAACGGATTACCGGGATCTGGCTACCGCAGACTCACCTCTCGACAACCTCACAGCCACTCCAAAGTGTTGCCCTGTTGTCGCACTGTGCGTGCGGCCATTGCGGGGCCCACTCAATGAGTTGGCGAGTCACCAACCACCTGTCATTTACAATTTTGAGACTGATTGTCACGGCAGACGTCCGCTAGTCTCTCCCATAGCCCATTATCCGGTCCATCCAACTTTCAAATCTATAGCCCATGACCTTAGTTCCCATCGCAGCACAAAAGTGCTGCACTGCAATAGTCTTTGCACCTGGCGGGGACCATCTCCGGATGTATCACATTGTGCGTTCGGGGATAGTATCCACCACATGTATTCCTTGCTTTTAGATTAAAGTGCCTTAAAGGGCCTCTGCGCTGTTGGCTTCGGCCCCACGTACGCCTCCCAAAGGTCCGGGACCCCATGGTCCCGAGATATGGAAAAGACATACAAATAATAATGTTAATTTTATCACATTTATAATATTCATATTCATATTCATATTCATTTATTCATAAAATTACAAACTTTACATGTCAAAAGGGTTATTAATTAATTAGGTCAATTTCAATTAAATTACAATTCATTAAAATAAAATAAAACAATATAAAAATTATCAATACAATTCAAATAAATAAAATATTAAATTAAGTTTCGATTAAATCATAATTATTATATTCTGACATGTCATAAAATGCATTTCTAGTCAGCCATTAATTTTAATTCGGAGTAGAATGTCAGGTCATTTTCAATATTTTTTATTGTGTCGGGTAATACTTAACTCTGTTGGCGAAAGTAGTAGTAGTAGTAGTAGTAAAATACTTTATTGTACAAAAAGAAACATAAAACATGAAAGAACACACATCATTAGTACAAAGGCGAACTTATCCCTTTCAGGGATCTCTTCCAGTTAACCCTTGAGCAGTTGAAAGTTTTCCCAACATCTTTATTTATATATTTAATTTATATTTGTTTATATATCACGTCCAGAAGTAATTTATTAATGTAATCTACAACCAGAAGAATAACAACTTATCAGAAATTATATAAACATACTTAAAAATCCTAAACGCTGCATACCGCTCTTACAATGCAGGTACGCCGCGCGACACAAAACTTTTTTTTTTAACAGAGTTATGAAAAAAAATGTTTGACAAGTTTACTATTCTGTATAGTAGGATAACTGGGCTATTCACAGGTATTTTTTTTTCTAGAGCAAATCCTCATAGTTTATATTTTTTAGAGGATTTACGAAAAAAAAAATTAAAAGATTTTTTTTGAATTTTGAATTTCTCGAATTTTTTGTATGGGTGAGTGAACATTTAGTCAGAAATGAATTTTTCATCCTCGAATTACACGAAAAAGACACCAAATTTGATATAGTTGCGAGATGTATGCAGATATAAAGCTTAGAGTGAGGCGCGCCGGTCTAACGCGAATTTTATTCAATTACCTATAAATGTGAGTTTAAAATACTTTATTTTTTATTTCTTTAATGTTGCCAAATGTTGCCCAAGACCAATGATGGGATGAATTGGCAAGGATTTTTTTTAAACTTTAAGAGGGGTCTAACACGAAATTGTAGCTTTTATATTATTTTTTTTACACATTTTAAACAACTGCCATGAATAATTCACAAGGATACTTTTTATTTTTCTCAAAAATGAACGGCAAAGTCGACTTTGCCGTTTAAAAAATAGGTCGCGAAGCGCGTAGTTTATGGTCAGTCAAAAATTAAAAAGTTAAAAACATTGCAGTCTCGATTTTGGGACTGCAATGTTGCATACAAATTCCATTATTTGTCGAGTTCCAAACTTTTTAAAAGTTGAAATGACCATATCAAATGAAGGCACAGGCCCATTAAACAGCCAAACAGATGATTAGTACCGCGACTATTTAGCTGTCTCAAATAGGTTGGCGTATTTTCGGCAGAAAAATACACTTCAATTTTTTTATTAAAAAAATAAAAAGGCGGCAAAGCTAATTTTTTCAATTGTTTCTACTTTTTTCCGTGAAAATATATACGTAAGAACGTTGCTTTTGTAAAATATTTCTATGATATTTATATTTCTTGCACCATTTTTGAGAAAAGCACTATATATGACTCGGCTGGAAGGCTACTTGCTGGCTTCGGATTAAATTAAACGAACTCCCAAGGTCGTCCGTTTAAAACGAATCCTCAGCCTGCAAGTAGCTGCTTCCGAGCCTCGACAATAATGTACTATTACCACCTTAGCTCGATAATATTAGTCGTTAATCGTTATTACCAACATTTCATTGGTGTTTATTATTTCTGATTAATACCTTAAAAAGAAAATCTTTTAAAGTTTTGGATTACAAACAGTGTGTAAACTTTTAGCTGCTTATTTTTAATTTTTTCAAGAATTTTTATAAATGAACGTATACCAAATAAATAAATAATTCAGCCTATATACGTCCCACTGCTGGGCACAGGCCTGCTCTCATGCGCGAGAGGGCTTGAATTATAGTCCCCACGCTAGCCCAATGCCGCTATAGGGATTGGGGACTTCACATACACCATTGAATTTCTTCGCAGATGTATGCAGGTTTCCTCACGATGTTTTTCCTTCACCGGAAAGCTAGTGGTAAATATCAAATGATATTTCGTATATAAGGTCCGAAAAACTCATTGGTACAAGCCAGGATTTGAACCCACGACCTCCGGATTGAAAGTCGGACGTCATATCCACTCGGCCACCACCACGTATTCCAAAGGGAAGTTTAAAAAATTGGGGTTTGATATGGGATGAGTTAATATTTTAAATCCTAATTTAAACAATGTAATTACTAGTGCGAAACTATTAATATCAAAACACAACCATACACTCATCTCATTTTACAAAATAATCCTTTATTTATCCTTTGTACGTATTAAGCCCCTTTACCTAATCCCACCTAGCCCCCCCTCCCCCCCACTGACGCGACATTGCATCGGCAATGACAATCAAAATTCAATTCTTTTAAAACATTAAGGCCCTTTTTAGTTGCTTAATTTAGATCGCTGGGACCCTGGGATTGGGACTCAAGGGTTTAAAAATTAACATCAGTCAGAGCCAACTGTAACCTAGCACAGTGCAGCTGCAATGCGCCCTCTATTGTTGAGTAGCGTAAGCCCACGCTAGTATAGTGACATCTGGCGGGAAGTAGCAGTACTATAGAGTACGTTCCTTAGAGTTGGTTGGTGGTGAAGACGATGGCGCCATCTGGACTATTCTGGACCCAATTGTTCATTATAATGATGGTTTTATGACTCATAAATGAATTATTATGAGTTTATTTAAAATTATTATAAAGTCGCGTTTGTTGTTATGATTATCATGAGAAAATCCGAAAATTCCAAGAATTATTTATTTATCGTATGGCGGTTACACACTGGTTAAAAAATATACATAATATATTACAGGAGGTACTTCCTTTCAAAATTTACAATTATGCAGATATGAACTCGCATTCTTCGTTAGGTTTTTGAAATCTTCAGCGGGTCCGTTGTATTTGGTGATGGGGCACTCGAACACCATGTCGTCAGGAGCAAAAGTCACTAATTAGTGACCAACTAAAAAAAATTAAACAAAAATCGACCTTCTTTTAGTACTAATATGGTTCACTATCGCTATGAACTTGTGATGGTACTTAGTGACTTGCTAGTCACCCGACGATGTGGTGTATAGTCTGTTCCGCATTTGCACAATCGCACGCCCCCGACTCGCTCCATGCCCACTTGTGCCAACGGTACGAGAACAATGATGTATTATTATAATAATTGTACAATATTTTATAGAAATACATAATTCAGTTTATTACCTACCTACCGATCTCATCATTAATAAACTAAATTAAAACTGTCGAGTTCTTTAAACGAAAAATTTGGACCGAATTTTATTTCACATTGCGTAAAAGATTTCACTAATTTCATATGATCACCTGTCTTTCTCGGTAAAAAGCATGTGAAAAGAGTCAATTTTGATTAGCAAAAATGTAAAAGTACCTACTTACTATCCGGGTTATATACCTATAGGAAAATCTGTGAGGTAGGTAAGTAAATCATAATGAAAATCGATCAGAGTTTCGGCGGCGCGTGAAATTGTGCGCAGAGGCAAATGTTTTATGAACAAAAGTATACGTGATGCTACGTTGGTTTCTGTTAGCTCTAGGTTTTTATACAACTAAAGGTCACTATGGTAAGTATTTTAATTTTATTACAAAAGTACTATTATGATGCAAGTGCGAAAAATGGGAAATTAGTAAATAGTAAAACACCTATATTAAGTATAGCCCAAGTAGTCAAATATATCGCAAGACCTTGTTTCTAATACTAACAAAACTATGTTTCAATATAGGGTCATTGCGCTAGTTTTCGTCCACTTGACGAAATTTGAACATAAACCTACATTGTTGCACAAATTTGGATTGATTGCAATCCTAAATGTCTAAACAATATATCTATCTACATAAAAATGATATTTTGCAAGTAGCAAATTGCAAATTAAATATTTTGCAAGTAGCAAATTAAAAATGAAATATATGCTAATCCGTCAATTGGAGTGGTGGTGGATCCGTTAGATTAAAACTAAAACTAGAGCATGGACGGAAACTAGCGCAATGACCCTATTTGGCCACTTTGGCAGTCACTACCTATTTGATGCTAACAACAGTTTCCTCTAACTGTAATTAACCTGCCTACAAATTACAATAAATGCCAATAAAATCTTATATTAAAATATTCATTAGATCCACAACTTCTTACTGTTGGACCGGAGCATGACACCCGGCGGATCTTGAAAGGAACGGAAATTTCTGACACCAGACCTTATATGGTGAGATTTTTAATCACTAACGTTCATTCAATCATTCAATCACCGCTCCATCGCAGAGAATCGTTGGATGAGAATAATGCACGAATCATTGAAGAGATCTTCATCATCATCATAACTTAAGAGCTTTGCTCTTGTCGGTGGAGTAATCGCCAATCATTTCTTTCTTGTGCTAGTCTTTTGATTTCCTCATATACGACGCATTATTTTTTATTTGGCTGAGATAAGTAATTCTAGGTCTCCCTTCTTCTCTTGTCTTTTCAATCCTGCCTTCCAGGATGTCTCTCGTATTTCTTATTGCATTTAATAAGCATCCTCCAAGAAAGAAGAAGAAGAGATCCTTAGGAGCGACTATTTCTAGAAGTGTACAACTGTTAATTTAACCTTTTAAACGCCAACAACACCTAATGGCGTCATACCTAGTCGTGCTCACAGCGCCATGGACACGCCATAAGTATTATGCCGTGCGCTATCAAAGTAACCTTCACACTTTCAAGTGAGAAATAATTCTTGGTTCTCTCTTAGGTATACCTCCGGCCTGCCAAGATGACCCCGGCCTTGGACCCCAACTGGCTCTGCGGCGGGGTGATCATCCACCCCCGCTACATCCTCACGTCTGCCGCCTGCATTGAGGATGTCACCCACTTCTATATAGTGTCCGGAACCCACAGGTGCAACACAACTCATAACTAAATTTTCCGCGTACCTAATTAGAGTTACCTACAGTTCGTTTTTAGCATTAGAAAAAAGGTAAACAATCTTGACGTATACTTTTTTGAAAAGCACTTTTGAAAAATAAATCACGGCAAATATGTAACAATTGTGAATCATATGCGATTATTTACATTATTTTGCTTTCATAAGTAATAAGTTACATATGTCTTTGGTAATAGTTACTGATTTTTAAAAAGCGTTTTTCAATTAAAAGATACCTCAAGATCGCGTAGTCTTTTTCTAATGCTAAAAAATACGAGCTATAGACCAAGAAAAGCCTGCAACGATTTTCATAGCACACGCAGTGCAACTGCTATTTTGAACGTCAAAGTTCTAAGAAATTATGACGTATTAAAACACTTGCACTGCGCGCGTATGCTATCCAATCGCTGCAGACTTTTCTTGGTCTAACTCTAGTACGACTGTGAACTACGTAGGGTATAGTTATACCCTCTTGTAACATACTCAAATGTTCTGTCTGTGATAAACAATGAAAAGATTATGAATCTTATGAAGATGATGATTTGAGATTCTATTTTAACAGATGGGTACCGCCAAAAGAGACCACCGAATGTATTAAGCATGGTGCCGTCAAAGCAATTTGGAAATGTGTTCCAAAAAGTAAGTTACAATTATCAAACCTAAAGGTAAGTAACGGATAGACGATTACTTGAACTTAAAAATAAAAAAAAGACTATTTAATACTTTTCTTCTCATTGAAGCAGTTTTCTGATATTTTTTCAGGGTTATTAACTACATTCGCATTCGTTTTTTTTAAGATCTCATCCTCATTCTAATTAGCCGTCATTTATTACCCAGGCAATAAATTTCACTGAATTCATTCAATTCTAAATATACATGGTAAACTTAAACTCCATACAGTAGTAGGTATGCATACAGTAGTAGCAGTAGTAGGTAATTTGACAGTGTACCTCGTGAAGCCCTGTGGGTAGTTCTGAGCAAGCTTGGATGTACGGAGAAGTTTGTAAGACTAGTTAGACTCCTGCAAGTCCTGCATGACGACATTGAGTGCTGCGTGGCTATCGACGATGAACAATCGGACTTCTTCCCCGTTACGTGCGGGGTGAAGCAAGGTTGCGTCCTAGCACCCACTCTGTTCGCTTTGTATTTTTCAGTTGGAGTCCGAGAAGTCTTATCGACATGCTCCGAAGGTGTTCGCGTCCGCTACCGCACTGACGGCAACATTTTTAACCAGGCCAGATTCAAAGCACGCACAAAAGTCTCATACGCAGTGATCACAGAGATCATGTATGCAGACGACTTGTGTCACTTGTGTTTTGTGACTGAGTCCCCGGAAGGCATGCAACAGCTGATGTCCAGTTTCGAGGAGTCTTGCCGCAGATTTGGGCTCAAGATCAGTGTCAAGAAGACTGAAGTAATGTCACTGGACGTCCACAGTCAACAGACACTGGTCGTTAGACTCGGCGAGGACCAGCTGAAGCAGGTTGACAAGTTCCGCTACCTGGGAAGTGCGATCTTGATGCTGAAGTTAACAGCAGAATCGGGGCTGCGGCTGCAGCTTTTGGTAGGCTAGATCACAAGGTCCTCAGCTCACACGACTTGAAATTGGCCACTAAGATCTCCGTGTATGGCAGTCGTGTTGCCTAACCTCCTTTACTCTGCTGAAACGTGGACCGTTTATCGCCGCCATATTCGTATGCTGGATCGATTCCACCTCAGATGCCTACGTAAGATACTGAAGATCCGATGGTCCGATCGTGTTCGGAACACCGAAGTACTGCGTAGAGCAAATGTGGGTGATCGAGGTATACCTCATGCGATGTCAGCTTCGGTAGTGCGGTCACGTTTCGCGGATGAACGACCGGTGTGTGGCTAAGCACATCTTTTACTCTGAGCTTGAGGAGGGCAAGCGGAAACAGGGCGGCCAATTCCTCAGGTACAAAGATGTGCTTAAGCGTCACATGAAATAGTGTGGCGTAGAATCCTCACGATGGGAGCAGCAGGCAGCCATGCGTACGGAATGGCGGGCTGCAATAAATGCCAAGATAACAGATTTTGAATCTCGGCGGCGCTTAGAGCTTGATGCCAAGCGTGATAGAATAAAAGCCAGACCACCTGCGGCAGGGTACTGCCGCTATAACTATGTTAACGGTATGCTCACATGCCTGCAATGTTCGCGAACTTTTACTAACAAGATCGGCTACATCAGCCACTTGCGAGCACACCAACGAGAGCAACGGAGTTGACAGCAGTCGCCGTGGCCGAACTGGGCCGTGGAGTTATTATATATACACACAAGAAATTTAAGCCATAAAACTATCAAGCAACTTGTCTGTCTAATTGACTGCTGGCAGGCGTGGCTCACTCCGCAAATTCGTCGTTTTGCAACAGGTAGCTACAAGTACATCCGTTCCACACCAATTTTGGTGGCTAGCCATAAGCCACGCGTGGCGCTGTCGCCACCTAGCGGCCATATATCTGTCCTGATCGTAGTCGTAACAGACGCGTTTTGTTAGAGAGTGAGTTTTCTGTACCTAGTACTATTATTTATTCTGTGCTGCTGGGCACATCCTAGATCATGACTTCATGAGGGCTCGATAGCCACTGTAGGTTAATGGTAAGTACGTACATTTTAACTGAATTGTCATCATCTACTTTCAAACTATCTAATTTTGATCCGAAAACTCTCTATGTTCGTTCGCGTTAAGAATGTAGTATAATCAACATTTTCCGCCGGCCTGACGATGCTCGTAACGAATCAAATCGTTCCTAATGAGACAATATGCCTTCAACTGGTCATTCATTGTACTCATTGTGAACTTGACTTTCTAATTAGGAACGATTTGATTGTTTAAGGGCGTGGCTAGTCCGGCGGACAATGATGATTTTACTGCATTCTTAACACGAACGAAGTATAAAACTAATTCTGATCCAACAGCCTACCGTTTCGACGGCAACCAGTTCGACAACATCCAATGGATGGCGAACGACATAGCGGTCGTAATGACGGCGGAACCGATCAACTTCGAGAAGCGCGTGATTGGCTGCGATTTCATCCCGCAAATGATCAGGTTTAACAACGTGAGCGACGAATACGAGGCTCCAGAAACCTCTGCTTCTGTCGCAGGATGGGGTACTACTGGAGACTTTTCAGACGTAAGCACTTAGCGGCTAGAGAAGCGGGTTGCGGTACCCGATGTACCTAATTGGCGATATCAAAGCTACACTACTCCTCTGGCTCGGTTACCAGCAGGCGTATTATGGATAGCTTTATCCATTTTTATCCACGTGATAAAATAACTGTCACTATTTAACACCGTGGGATAGATAGTGACGGACACCGTTTTATCACGCTGTCATGTACCTAGACAAGAAAGACCATGTCGACCATCATACCTGTACTGGAAAGGATGGGAGAGGATCGAGCTGTGAGAGCGTATGTGAGGCAACCGGGTGGAAAACTGCCGTCCGGACGTCCCATATACCGTTGGAGTGACGAAACCCTAAAAGACCTGTTAGCGTCGTCCCTACAGAGTACCCAATGGCCCAGAATAGGGCAGAGTTATGTTCTCTTGTGTTTCCGAGGCCAAAGTCCTTTTTTGAGTCTCTGAGCCATTGAATAAGTAATTAAGCATTTGACATGCGACAGTGTGGAACTGCCATCATGAAGTCAAATTAAGTACTATGAAAATAAGGCGTTTATTGTGATAACTAGGTATACGGAGAATCCACACTTTGTCGTTACCAATCCTGTGCAGAGTTAGCTTTGACAGACGCTAATCATTTTCAAGCCCTACAGAAAGTTTTCATATAGTAAACGAAGTTTCCATTCTTCAAATAGGAAATTTCCATTCCCATAAGAAATTATGACAGAAATCTTTCAGTGTACAGTCGACGTAAAAATATGTTTACACTTTTGCACCTCACTCCTTTGTAATAAGGCGAAAAATATAAACATATCTTTGACGTCGACTGTACATAGTTTTGGAAACTTTTCATTGGCAGAATCATTTGGTAGCCGAATGGTAAAGCGTGCTTCTAAATATATTTAAATGGGTGACTCACGTACGGAAACGTTCGTATTTGTCATGCTACTTCAATCAACCTCAGTACTTTTAGTAGTACCGAGACTGACGGAAATAGCAAGACACGTTGGTACGTTTCCGTGAAAATACGATGGAAAATAATTATGCACTACATCTAGGTATATTTTAAGTCGAAGGGTGCTCGACATGTTTCACTTTTTAAGTGACCCATTTTAATATATTTCATATTTCGTTTAGTAGTACCACTGTATATACCGGGTGTGGCCTGTAACACGAGCAAAGAATTAAAACATAAATTGTACTCCTCAAACGGTGACACTTTTGTTCAACAACTTTAAAAAATTATGAAGTATTTAGACTCCCTATTTTTCATACAAAATAAATATTATCTTCAATGGACGCCATCGCCACGCCATATCATTGTGATTGACGTTGCTTGTCACGCCTTAAACATAACAAAATTCGCAATACATTGCGTCTTAGAATAAACTTTAAAGTGAATTAAAAATCAAACCTTAAGTTATTTTTAAAAGTCGCTGAACAAATGTTGGTCAGTATGAGGAGTACAGCCTACAGTTAAATTTTTTGCTCATGTTACAGGCCACACCCGGTATATTGTATGTAAATAAATACTTGATTGATATATTTCAAATGTATGTGTCTCGCGTGCTTCTAAACTGCAAACCGTAGGTTTGAACACTTCTCGTATACTCATAAGCATAACTTATGTTTTAAGTATCATTTGATATTTATCAGTAATATTAGGTCATTACCTATGAAATTGGCGTTTTGTTCGGAGAATTTCAACGAAACACGAATTTCCATACAATTAATTTTGCGGATATTTTTTTGATGGCTAATTCAAACCAAACAAAATTTTTCCAGTAATTTTTGACACCTTTAAGGTATGTTTTCAATATCTCCATTTCTTGAAAATTGGTACCATTAGAAAAATATAAGTAATTTTAATACTCGAACCGACAGCACATGAAAAGACCTATTTTCAAGGCTTAATTCTGAACACTTAACAATAAAAAATAACAATTAATTGTATGTAAAATCGTTGTTTATTGAGTGCACTGTAGTTTTATTGTAATTGTGTATGTACTTTTGTAAAAAAAAAAAAACTAGGATCAGACTTATATCTATGAACAAAAACGCCAATTTCATAGGTAAGGACCTAATATTTCAATATACATTTAAAACACAATCTCTCTGCTTTGCCTTAAGGTTGACTGGTAGAGAATGCTTTTGGCATCAAATACGCCTTTTGTACGATACGCTTGTAATTTATAAATGTTCCAAATATAATAAATAAATAAATAAATATATGTCCCAAACAGCCTGCCGACGCCATTGATTTCGGCGACGACGCCACCACTGAGATCCCGGGGTTACCCGTAGTTGACATCCCCAAGCCGGTTAAGATCCCCAAGCCGGTTGAGATCCCCAAGCCGGATGACATCCCCAAGCCGGTTGAGATCCCCAAGCCGGATGACATCCCCAAGCCGGAAATTAGTGATATGACCCGCTCTAGCAACTCAGTTGAGCTCATGGAAGCTGACGTGGAAATACTATCGAAAGGTAGGGTACAACAATTTGCCCTTCTTTTTAAAATATTGTAATTTAAAAAAATGTTTAAGATAATATTTTAAAAAGTCAATCAACATTTAAATGTTAGCCACAGTCAGCACCAAAAGTAGCGGATCAGACTACGCGTCAAAAGTATCTGGCCATTCTTTAATAACTTAACATAACGCCGTGTGCCTGCTATACGGCCACAATTCAAAATTTTTAATTTTCTGGATTATTGCAGATTCGTATTCAAAATTGTTCAATATACGACCTTATTTCGAGAGCCATAGCATAAAAGGTCTTTAAGAGCCTTTTTCTCACAAGTGGCCTTATGGATTTGACCATAAATTGTCAGACGATTCCCTGCAATACAGCCACTTGCCAGTCTGCCGCCTCCTGCTCCCGCGGCGTTCGCACGTGAACTTGACGGCCCTTTTGAGTTGTGGCTATATAGCACACGTTTTAAATGAAGCTTTTGAGTTGCGTCCTAGAAAATAATAATTAGATAATGTTGCTGATTATAAGCTAGTTACACATATTATCGCGTACAGTGATCTTGTTCCTATCAAAGTTGATAAAATAAAGGGATTTTAACTATTTTGGTGTTTTTATTTATATTTGCATGGTAACCTTTATCCAATAATTTTGTGTTTAAATTTGGCCGCATCCCAAAATCTTTAAAAAACGTGTCTGCAATACGGCCATAACTCTAAATACCTGTCTTTCGGGCCTTGTGTCTTAAAAATATACATTTCTTTTAAAAAGTGGCGTGGTCATAAGGAGGGTTATATCATTCCGAGTAAAAAAAGCTAAATTTTAAATTCATAGACCTAAAACTAAAGGAGTAAGATCCTATTAAACACCCTGAACTATACTCTCACAACTTTGAGAGACGCGATTTCTCGAAAAAACGGTTTTTTGAGATGTGGCAGTGTAGCAGGCACACGGCGAATTAAAGGTACATGTCTCGATATATAATGTTTTCTTATTGTAAAAGTATTCCATCCGCTACTATTGAAGCTGACTGTACTGTATGAATATGCAATGTTGTTTGTAAATGTGTCGTGAATGTCGTGAAACCAGAACCACAGTTTGTGGTCCTAAGTGTGTTGCGTTGCGTTGCGTTACATTACTTTGCGTCACGTCGTAAGTACATTTATTTGTATATGCCACACTGCGTTGTGACGACGCGACGCAACTAGCGATGTGCCGTTCTCGAAATTTTCCCGAGAACAGAGAAATCAATCGGAAACATTCTCGGAAATTTCTCGGATATGTTCTCTGAGAGAAAATGTGTTGTGGGATGTGTTTTCGTCGCAAAAGCGTTTTGTTTAATCGCTTAGTGTAGGAGATAAGATAAATACCATGGAAGCTTAAAGGCAAATACTTGGCACCATTCATAGCAATATAAAAAATACTACTAATTGATAAAAAAACAGGAGTAAAACAACACAAAATTATTCAAACAAGTTATTCGTTAAAAAAAATTAAGATTGTTCTTAACTTATTTATGCTACTTATTAGCATCGTTATCGTTAATTATGGGTACAACTTTACTTAGCCGTTTTTTCTGGTATTATATTTTTATTTAAAAATTACACATATAGTTTAATTAGTGCTTTAATAATAAGTAACATTTCGTCCTGGGAGATCACGTAAAGCATATGGTTTGGACAATATTTACCTAATCCTCCTGAGTAACTACAACGATTTTGGACAAATACTACAAGAAAATTTGCGGTTTGCGAACAAGACGAGATATTACACAAAAAATATCGTACTATGTAAACAGCAATTACATATGATTCGTAAAGCGAAACATCTGGGCATAGTCTAATCATTTCTTTTAGTTGGAAAAAAAGTTTTGGATCTGTGCATGGTGGCCTTTTAGAGAATATGGCATGTTACTTACGACAACCCCGACTTTGGTATACAATACAGGGTGTCCCATAAGTGACACGTCACAGTGACACTGGAGGTAGACCAGGCCAAGAGGACCCAAACCAACTTAACATGACCCCAGTAAAAGTGGCACGGTTTTCGAGTTATTGCCAAATTAAGGTTTTTCATTAATTTTAACAGTTTTTAACATTGTTAATGCCAGTGTGCACTCGGAAAGGTCTCGAAATTATTTTTTTTATGTGTACGGCATCATGAATAGTTAGTTAAGATAACAGAATAGGTATTTTATCGATAAACAATGTAAAATGCAAAAAAGTACTGGTTTAATCTTGAATTAAATGCACAGCGAAACATTAATTTCGACTTTGACCACCTGTCGTGAAAAAAAATTACTAGAAAGGTAATGAGCAAATAACGTCAAGCTATTGAACATGTTATGCAGATTCAAAAATAGTATGACACATGTACCTGTCTGCAATAAAATAGGAATTATTATCATCTTTCGAAAGCCTCATAAAAAATAAGTTGAAACTAGGAAATCTGCAATCCGTTGCTACTTAGTAAAAATAACGATTTATGTTAAGATATCTAATTCTGGATACAGAAATAAAAAAACGCCTATTCAGTATTTGCCGAATGCCTAAAAGAAAGAGATGGAAAATGGTTATCTCTCTTTTTAAGGATATCATTGAGTTCATATTCGGCGGCATATTCGAGACAGCACAAAACATCCAAAATTAATTTAAGAAAATTAACTTAAAGTTTTACAAGACGTGCATACGAGCCGGGGAAAAACAATTCGAGCACCTATTGTAAAATAAAATTATTTTAATAAATTGATTAAACTTCAACCTGCAGTATTTTATTTTCTTTGAACCTTT
This sequence comes from Cydia splendana, assembly GCF_910591565.1. Lineage (NCBI taxonomy): Eukaryota > Metazoa > Arthropoda > Insecta > Lepidoptera > Tortricidae > Cydia > Cydia splendana. The sequence goes on along the minus strand of NC_085980.1, from coordinate 8,309,270 downwards.
ATGAACTCAATGATATCCTTAAAAAGAGAGATAACCATTTTCCATCTCTTTCTTTTAGGCATTCGGCAAATACTGAATAGGCGTTTTTTTATTTCTGTATCCAGGATATCTTAACATAAATCGTTATTTTTACTAAGTAGCAACTCATTGCAGATTTCCTAGTTTTAACTTATTTTTTATGAGGCTTACGAAAGATGATAATAATTCCTATTTTATTGCAGGAAGGTACATGTGTCATACCATTTTTGAATCTGCATAACATGCTCAATAGCTTGATGTTATTTGCTCATTACTTTTCTAGTATTTTTTTTTCACGAAAGGTGGTCAAAGTCGAAATTAATGATTCGCTGTGAATTTAATTCAAGATTAAACCAGTACTTTTTTGTATTTTACATTGTTTATCGATAAAATACCTATTCTGTTATCTTAATTAACTATTCATGATGCCGTACACATAAAAAAATTAACTTCGAGACCTTTCCGAGTGCACACTGGCACTAACAATGTTAAAAACGGTCAAAATTAACGAAAAACCTTAATTTGGCAATAACTCGAAAACCGTGCCACTTTTACTGGGGTCATGTTAAGTTGGTTTGGGTCCCCTTGGCCTGGTTTACCTTCAGTGTCACTGTGACGTGTCACTTATGGGACACCCTGTATAACCATCAAGGAGCGTTTCTATTGACCTGCTCTAGCCATGGTTTAACGCCATGAATGTCCGTTAGGCTTTGGATTTCGGTCGATTCTTTTAGCTGTTTCCCTCATTTCACTTGCGTCAGAAATTGACGGGAATCCAAAATGTTGCATAAAAAGTAGCTTTCATGTAAAAATAAAAATTCACCACATTTATTCGGTGGATGTTCAATTGAGCAATCATGAAAAAGACACTTAGATGGCATATTTTGGCAGCATATTAACCTTTTGTTTCTTTAAATCGTACCAAGGAATCGGTGAAATGGTCTCAAATTAAGCTCGATAGGCTTGTCCAAATTATATTTGCTAGACGGTATTAAAATCATCATAAAGTCCCTAAAATAAAATAAATGTAAAACCTTCTTATATCAGATATGGCTTAAAAATACCTCCAGATTATACCTTAAGAACATACTAATACAAAATAATACACACGTCAACAGTTAGACCATGCAGGTTTTATCTATATCCATAATTAACGATACGGTCCTTAAGAGAACGTTCTCGAGAAAGTTGAAAATTTTCCAGAAATTTCTTCGGAAAGGAATTCTCAGAAACGAGAACGTTATCATCGGCACATCACTAGACGCAACGCAACTCACTTGTATCAGTTATTTTATTTCATGTATAATTCATGTTAATAAATGTATTTTCTTTTTTTTAAAAGACAGCTGCAAGAGCCTCTGGCTGCCGCGGTACCACGACATTATCGACCAACACATGATCTGTGGGAAGAACATCTTTTACGACGAGCTGCATCTGGAATGTGAGGTATTATTTGAGACCAAGCTAAGTTGGCAGCGATTTGGACAGCCCAGATTTTAACGTCATAATTTCATAGAAGTTTGACGTTTAAGATAACACTTGCACCGTCTGTAGTCTAACTTTACCCTAATATTTTGACGATTAGGCTATTCTCATTTGATAAAGTCACTTCAATAAAAGTCACTGCCGTGGCTCTAATGGCCACCCCACACCAGCGTCTCTCGAGCGTCGGACGCTAGTCAACTCAATGGCTGTTGCTCGACGCAACGTTGAGGCAACTGCGCAGCAACGCCACTTTCCGCTGGGCGGCAAACGCTCCCTCTGCAAGAGCTATCGCTCTGTTAAATGATATGTCTCTGCGGTTACCTGACGTTGACATTTTTTATCATGCGTCTTACCAAGTTATTAAATGCATGTATGAATTTTTGAATTTAATTTTATTAGCTTTATTGACATATTATTTTGATACTTAATTGATAATTGAATTGTTTCTGTTTTTGTACCGTTGACATGTAATTTTTATAGTGTAAGTGTAACATAGCATGTATAAGATTAAACATTACTTATAAGCGCCTTGGTTCATTAGACTGTAAGCTTATTTGTGAATAAAATTGAATAAAAAATTCCATAGCGCTGACTAATCGACGCTCGAGCGTCTATTAATAGACGCTACTGCGGGGTGGCTCTAATGAAACTACTTACCGTTCGCCGTCAAAATTGCCGATTGTATTGCTACCGCAAATGTCAAAAATCCGCTGTGCGATTTACACATTTTATAAAATACAGACATTAATTATACATGTATACACCATACATAATACATTTACTTAAGGCTTAAGGAATATCAACACCGCAATTAATTTTTGTGGAGAGACTGTGCAACACGGCATTGTTAGGTCAGCCGCGACCACGACCAGTGAAACCTGTGTCGAAACGTCGGTAAATCAAGGTAATTGAATAAAATTCGCGTTAGACCCGTCTATATTATTTATTCTTCAAAAAAAACTTATTCGAATTCTAGTTAATAAAAAACAAATTGATAGCTGCAAACCCTACTTTAAAGAGCATAATATTCTCACCCTTCCATGTATATATATTTTAGAAATGTGCAAGTTTGTTAGAAACTACCCGCGAGTTATATACTAAACGCGAAGATGTAATAAAAAATCGTACAATGCGCTACAAAAACAAACTTTTACTACCAGCCTCCCGACTTAAGATGCTTTCAACTGGGCCTTTTGTAATGTCAATAAAAATCTATAACAAATTGCCCGAAGAATTAAAATCGGAAACAACTGAAACAGCATTTATCCGCAAGCTGAAACAATTACTGATTGAGAAATGCTATTATTCCTTAAATGAATATTTAGAAGACAGTAACATTAGTATTAAGTGAAATCTATATGTATTTTTATCATTGTATTAATTATATAAGTGCCTCCCTTCTTATTTTTTGCTGCGCCCAACAGGGTACATAATGTGATCTGTAATTATAAAATGTATATACCACCTCTGTAACCATTATGTGCAATAAATGTATTGAGTATTGAGTATAAATGTGAGTTAATATTGTTAGGTAACTTCCCTACGATACGAACCTACTGTTGTACAGTGTTGTTCCATAGTTGCTCTACAAAATTTAACTGCGGTGTGGAGGCACCTTTACAATTATACACTGTTAGGATGTATTTCAACTAAGGACCTAAGCAATGTGCCTTCAATACAAGCTTGGCCTAATGGTGAAGTTGGTTTTACCAGAGTTTAAACTCTTGGATGTCTTGGTATACTTTTCAGGAAGACCAAATGGAGTGTAGAGAGTTAGTGTATACGCCGGAGGACGGCGGCACCGTCCGGAGAGATCGTGGCAGAAGATTCGAACTAAAACAATTGTTGCAATCGTTGAAAAGGTTGAAAAGTTTGAGACGAGCGAGGCAAAAATCATTGAGAAGGGAAGGAAAAGAAATTGGAGGGTTTTGTGAGGTAGATGAACATCTTATCTTATTGATTAATATAATAACATATGTGGCTTATGAGGCTGGTCTCACGTGCCCTCAATATGCGCGGGGGTTCACCTCGCTTGGCTACGTCAGCCATTTTCGGGACGCGAACGCCGAGCTAACTAGGACTCGAAATGGTAGCCATAGCCAAAATCGGCTGGAAGGATCAAAGATCAGAAATTATGTAACCTGATCGACCAGCATGATTTGCGTTCTCGCGCGCGACTAACTGCCCGATTCAAACTTTAAGATATATCAATTAATAGATCTAGAAACGATAAGGATTAGATATGTCAGTGTCAAAAGTGACGTTTTTATTTGAAGAAACGTCACATTTGACCCTGACATTTATCTAATCCATATCGTTTCTAGATCTATTAACTGACGTATCTTAAAGTTCGAATCGGGCCGTAGGGGTATATTAACTAGCGCGATTTCAAGTATGAAGTCGTACAGCGCCAGTCATGCATTTAAGAAGTAAACAAATTGGGACTAGAGTAAACGAAGACATAATTTTGTAGGTGTAACTAGATACTCATACTCATACTTAAATCATCCAAAATTCAATAGCAAAATATTCACGGTACTAACAGCGGTAGACTTGTCATCAGATTTATATTTGTATAAAAATCTATGAAAGAAAAGAAAATGCTATAAAAGTCAATACTTTTATAGACTCAACACCAGTGGCCTATTTTATAAAGCTACAAGTTACAATTTACAAGCGGAAGTCTCTTTCTAACCCTATGTGTTAGAACGAGACTTCCGCTTGTAAATTGTAACTTGTAGCTTTATAAAATAGGCCACTACTCGTTGTCAGATAAGTTAAATAAGTACAAATGTCGTGCCAGCTGTCGTCTACCGAGACTTCCGGTTCGAGCGCCATCTTGATGGCACGCGTCGGGATCAATTGCTTTGTTTTTTGCTCATTAATATTGTTCAAAGTGTAATATCGATAGCCTATTATACAGTAAACTAATGTGGTAGTCTGCAGTGAATGGAGAATTTATCTTGAAGCACGTTTAACCATCATTTTGGAGTCAACGGCCGGTTGTCCAAGTGTTTCTTGTAAAGCCCGCTATCGCTTTACAAGAGCTATATCACCGTACACTGTCTTGGACTAACCGTACAATTTCAATCGTTTTACCCTGCTACTACGACCTTCACACTGGCGAAATAGCCCCAATGGGCTGAAGCCGTAAACCGTAGTGGATAAGAAGACCGTCGCAATCTGACAAAGATCCAAGATACTTGCGAAAGACGATAAAACCATCCAACTAAAATAAAGTTGAACAACCATATAAACGATAATAGAGGTGGGTCCAAGCAGTATTGTTAACCAGTATCAATGTTGTGTCAATGTTAACCAGTATCGTGGTACTATTGAACTCCAAACCACTTCAGCCGCTATATCTATATACATTTAGAGGAACAGGACTAGGAGTACTATGGCGGTCAGCAAAATATAATCAGCGCGTGTTGAGAACTTAGTATAGGTTGGAGCACGTGCTGATTATATTTTGCTGACCGCCATAATACATATATGACTTTTATAACCCATCTAACCTTTCAGAACGATCACGGAGGCCCGCTGATCACGGGCAACGGCAAGAGCTCAATGGTGATCGGCATCATATCCGCCTACAGAACCCTGAACAACTCCAAGCGCTGCGTGGGCCCGTTCCTGTACACCAGCGTATTCAACAACAGGCACCTCATCAACTGTGCTATTAATAGGCAGTTGGGGTATGTCAGCTGCCATAGCATCGTATACAACAGAAACAGAGCGTGCAAAAATACCTGATACAACGCGTACCGGATAGAATCACCCCGACAGCGAACGGGCCTAGCTGAGTTTCTTGCTGGAGTCTTCTAGGCTTTCAAAGAGTCAAGATTGTTAACGTAAATTATGTAGTCACAGTGAATTTACTGCAATATTTTGACAGATGTTTAAAACTTTTACAACGCCATTTGACTTTGATCCTTATTCTTTCACAGATATGTGTTAAATTTGTTAAATATCAAAAAGTACGCCATCTACTCGAGACTAGGCCGATATGATTGGCAATAGGAATGCAGTTATTTTTTGTCACCGTGTATAAAATATATTTAAATGGGTTATTCAAGATTTCTTTAAATGGTTATTTATTTTTTACAGAAAACAATGTAGGACTGTATTAAGAGATTCCAGTACGGTGCTAGACCAAGAACATATTAATTGGGGTCGCACATACAAGGACGGCAGGTATTTTTTTTTTGTAAACTTACCATATAGGTATTATCACGCACTTACTTACTTCGCTGGCTCAGCGACCCAAAGTAGATCTTGGTACACTTGGCACTTGGCACTTAGTGTCGGAGGACACTAGATTTCGCCATTCGTTCCTGTCCTGTGCGATCCGACGCCATTCAGCCGCATGGATGTCACACAGGTCTTTCTGGATCTCATCGATCCATCGGTACCTAGGCCTTCCAATCGGACTTCTCCCAGATGGTCGCCCAAGATAAGCTCTTTTGGCCGCAGGATCCTCTCCCACATGGCCGAGCCAGCGAAGTCGAGCAGCGTTGCTCACGCACTTAAAGAATTTTTATTTAACCATCACTCCGATATTCATGCTTCAAATTTCCTACCTGGGCAGGTCTCCCAAACTTCTTCTACATACTTATTAGGTATAATTATGTAATGGTACAAGTACTAATTAATATACACGGTCTTGTCTAGGTCTGAGAACTCTAAGAAGAAAAAACATCACGGCAAGAGGAAATCACGAAACTCCAACCGTACCATACCAAGATATGGTCATCACATGGTCGCTGTTAAACTAGTACAAAATGACCGTAAAATCAATGAATACGTAAAGGAAAATATGTCTGAAGCGCTTCTTTCCGGCCAGGGGGTAAAGGAAAATATGGCAGAAGCGTTTCTTTCCGGCCAGGAGGTAAACGAAAAAATGTTAGAAGCGCTTCTCTCCGGCCAGGAGGTAAAGGAAAATATGTCAGAAGCGTTTTTCTCCGGCCAGGGGGTAAAGGAAAATATGACAGAAGCGTTTATCTTTGGCCAGGGGGTGCCTGCGTACAATATGATCAGACGCCACGTCCCGCCGCGGAAACGCCGCGGCCGCGCGCGTTTGGGTCGCCGCGGTAGCGCGAGTGTTGTTAACTTTGGCAAGCTTCGGAATCATAGTTCCATCGCACTGCCGAAGGAAAAATCTCTTAAATCGAGGAATTAGGTACGGCAGCCGCGCAGTGAATAATAAATGTTTTGTAGCTTAGCGAGCTTTCATTTAACCCGAACCAAGACAAATATAAGTGTTTTTTATCTCGATTCCCTCCCATAATTGAAAATACTAGAAATTAGAAATTATAAACTTAAAAAAATTTGAAATACTTCAATATAATATCAATCGTATTCTAACCTACTAACTAAAATGCCAACAACATGGAAAAGGGCTACAAATAGCTACTACTACTACTACCTACCTAATTAAAAGGCATTTCTATTTATGGTTTAGGTATCATAGTGAGGTTTTCCGGGTCAAGGTCCGGGTCCAGGTCCAAGTGAAGGTCCAGGTCCAGATAAGAGCCCGGATCCAGGTCCAGGGCCAGCTCCGGGTCCGAGTCTAGGTCCGTCGGGTCCGGTTCTGAACCGGGTCAGGGTCCGAACCGGGTGCGGATTTAAATAGAGATACCTATTTGCCAAATTAGCGAGTGGCAATTTGACCAAACATCTTTTTGGAATATAATATTAGCCAATAAAAAACGTTTGCTAAATAAGTTTTTGTCCTAATAACATTTGACAAAGTAAAATCATGCCAAATGATAATTTGACCAAATAAATTATATGCGAAGTGTAACTTTGCTAAAGGTTCCTTTGGGAAATTAAACTAATATTACGATAAGATTGTTGGGAAGTGAAATTTGGCGAAAGGTATTTGGCCCAAACGAAAGTACACCAATTTCATGTGCAAGTTCGATAGTTATATTTTTTATTATTATTCAGTTTTTGTTTTTTTTTAATGGTGGAGCCATGAGGAACTATTAATGTTAATGCAAAATTTAGAGACTTAGTCAGGGCAAGTTGCTCGTAAAGACGCTGACCACGGGGGATAAGTTCTTAACTGGCGACTACGTACGGGAAAGAGAGCCTTGGAAATACCTCCTACAAGCTGTGACGGTTTGCTCAGGATCGTAAAATAAAAGAACTAAAGACAGAAATTGAACGAGGATTCTTGGGATAGGTCTTTGAACCTGCAGAGAACACCTTTTAGCCAAGCTAAATTATGATGAATAGCGCAACCAAAGGAGCAAAACTAATATTGTTTTTCACCTGAATTTATACGATACTAATAATCTGGCCGACTAGCCGACTAGTCGGCCGACTAATCGGCCATTCGAGCGCCGATTAGTCGGCTAGTCGGCTAGTCGGCCAAATCAATAGTCGGTACATCACTACTATTTTCTATTCAAAGGTGTAGGTACAAAAACTTTTTGTGTTAGAAATTGGAATTTTTTATATTGTTTCTACTCAGAATCACGAGCTTTTTCCATTTTTACTAAGAAGTGTCCCCAAAATTTTTCGTCCGTTTGGTTACGGTTTTCAATACAACCTTGGGGACACCATACAATAGTGTGAAATTTTGGGGACACCATTTTTCTCGTATATTGGGATCGAAAGAGCTCGTGATTCTGAGTGGAAAAAAAAAGTACAAGTTGGGGGTACAACTTTAAATAGAAATGCCCTAAATCCTTTATAATAATTATTTTAATTCCATAAAAGTTTATGATACAATGAGAAAACATATCTAAAAGGCAATAAGGGAATCTCATCAAGGTAAACTTAACATTTTCAAATAACAGGATTTTCTAAATAGGTATACCTCAGATAAATATTCATAATCATAATCATAATATCTTTATTGCGTTCATGTTGGTACAAATAAATACAGGTGGAAACTGGTGGTATTTAGTAAGAACCGGCTAAATGGATCGTTATTAGGGTCATACCAGGAAAGACGCCGCCCCAGTGGCATGATAGCTCTCCTAGTGTGTATTTCAGTATTATTAGTGTCAGTTACATGCAAAGGATTATTAAATTGTAAAACTTTATTGTGTTGTTGATAGAATGGCATGCAAGCACGTTTTAATTTTGAATTGACGTTGGCATAAAGGTCTAGAAAATTAATTAGTATTATGATACCGGTGTATAAACTAAAGGAAAGAAATGAAAAGGGATATATATTTATACATATTTATTTATATTTATATGTGTATATATATTTAGCCCTCTATCTTTGTAAATAAATGATTTTATACATTAAAAAAAAAAAAGAAGGAAGGAGAGCTATTATGTTAAAACTAAATATACTATGTACCTACATATATTTATACATATTAAATTTCTCAAAACAAGACCTAATGAGACCAAAAATTAAACAAACAGCAAGCAAAAGTCTTATGTAATAAAATACGCTTTAGCCGACCATAATTCTGAAAGAAACCTAATTATTATCCTGCTTACTTCCGCAAATAAATTAAAGAAACAATAATGTTTCAATCGACCGTGAAATTGTGAGTTGGGTGCAATTATATTGTGCTCTTTTCTGATTTAGTAACTGGTTTGTCACCTTGCAATGATTTATGATTTTAGGAAGTCGTTTTTGACGTTACTATGCGCGTCATGCCATATTCTAATAGGTAAGTCTGAATTTCTTATCTTTTGTTCTTTGTTATTCATCAACATCAAAATATAAACCTCACAAGCCGAAGCTAAAAAAAATAATAGTACCTAGTGCATGATCGCTCGTGTCATCTACTGGGATGTAACTGAAATAATAAATTTTCAGTTTCAGATGCATCTGTAATCAACGTAGGCACAACAGTGCCTCCAGATGTAGGAAAAATACTTGAGGATACAAATCTGACTGAAGTCAGCGAGATTCTCAATAAATCTAGGAGAATTATCTCTGGCGTAGAGTCCGCGGCGAATAGGCCTTACATGGTGAGGACTTAGCTAAGCTTAAAATATACTTAATATACACTTATATGTATACTTAGTATTTAATTATACAAAACCCTCGGAGTTTCTCAATAGTTGTCTCTTTGAACGATCAACCTGTAAGGCATTGTACCAATAGCTCTAATAATGGTTATAAATATTACATATCTCACCCGTCGTTATGTACAGTATGTAAGATTTAAACTGGCTGGCTTGTACCACTGATGTCAGCACGTGCATATTTTGAAGGTAAGATAAGATAAGCCCAGACCTATCTGTATTTGTAGTATTTCTGATTCGATATTTTAGTTTTATCGCTAGCCTGAATCTCACCCTGATATATCTTGCTTTCATTTAAAAGTACCAAAAAAATATCTTCTTCTTCAACCTGGGGTTTCCCCGGCCTAGCGCCAGGGTCCATTTTCCTACTCAATCTTCTCCACTTTGCCCGGTCTTCGCCGTATTTAGGATCCAAAAAATCTCAGGTGTGATATTGTTGTCTTCCATTCGGCTATCACGACGTCCAGCCAGCGCTTCATAGGCCAACCAGATATGCCAGAATTTTTCTTTTTCCATTAGGTATATCTCCAACTACCGGCAAACAACCCAAAGTACCGAGACTACCGCCGATGGCTTTGTGGTGGCGTCATTATCCACGAAGAATACATACTGACCTCCGCGGCGTGCATTGAAGACGCCAGAAACTTCTACGTGGTGTCTGGAACGTACAAGTGAGACCGCTTGATGTGAACATGAAGCGATTCATTTAAATGTTAGGACAGTTTAAGGCTGCCTCTTCACGGGAGCGGAGCGATGCAGCCAGCGGAACGGTGATTGAGGTTAAAACCCACCAATAGCGCAAAGAGGAGCGGAGATTTTCATTTTTTTAGGTTAAGGTGGAATTTTACCTCGCTCATCTCTACTGCCTCGCTTCCCTAACATGGACAGGCAGTCTAATGGGTGATTGAATCTGATTTCTCGGTGCAATTATTACAGTTAAAAAGATAACTAAATCCATTTATTATTTGATAAGCGTCACACTTACTTTACTTACTAGTATAGCAAGTATAGAAGACAAAATGCTTTATTTCGCACAAAAACTAATAGTAATTACCCATCAGAAGAAGAAATAAATCCCGACGATGTTTTCTAAAACGTCTATATTAAAATTAACAGGCACAGCGAGGACTGGTCGTCAGCTAACAACTTGTGCATTAAAAATGGCGCAAAGAAGGCGATTTGGAAGTGTGTTCCGAGAAGTAAGTACTTATTTTGACACTGCTCAAGACTGATACCTTTTTCTAACAGAGAATACATTGAGGGTAATAATGGGAACACTAATACGAGTAGGTAAAATTTATCCCGTGTTCAAGTTACAACAATTTTTATTCAAACGCACTCAGCCTCACTCAAACAAAATTTGGGTATTAGCAAATTAAAAATCAAAGTCATCAGATATAAACGGTATTCTGAGTTATTTTTTCTTGAGTTGGGGTGCCTATCCTGGAATTATCCTATCATACTACCTTCTGCAATGAAGTCTTGGATCAACTTGCCGCCACCAATCAGAAACCACTGCAGTGTAATTTTCTGACAAGTAAAAAAAAGAAAACTTTATTTTTATAGAGAACTAAATTACAATTATTAACTACAGTAAGCACTAATCTTATATTTTTAAGATTATATGGACTGAGGGACATGGGGATACAACCCCTATTCATATTATTGAATTACAATTAAATATTTTTACATGCTACTGAGTATTTGTACATTTATCTCTATCAGTGCTACACTGCCGTATTCGAACTTCAAGATATTCACAAGAGACGACACGTACTAGATCCATTCTACATACGTTATAGTTTAGATATCAACTAGTTCTCTTTTGCAGCGCAATTCGGGCAACCAATGTCACTTTTACGTTAGATAGAGTAAGATATCTATTAGATGTGAATTGGATCTCTAAGTCATATCCTGTGGAAATCGTTCAAGAGTATCTCCAGAATCGCGCAAATGTCAAATGTGACAGGTTAGATCTTAAACATATCGTTATCGTATCTTGGTGATGTCTAAAAGATATCTAATAGATGTCTATTTCAAAATCCGAATCGGGCCCACACACACACACACACACACACACACACACACACGCGTAGATAGGTATGTATCATTTTAAAACGACTAGTTATATTGCTCTGAAGCGTCTCCCGAGCGTCGGCGCGGCGTCTATTAGTCTACTTTACGGCTGCTGCTCGTCGCAAAGTTGGCGCCACTGCCTGTCGTCGTGATTTTGCATGCGCTGACTGTGATTACATGCCAACGCTCAAAAGACGCTAGTATTAGGGTCAGTTGCACCAAACTGTTCATATCGTTAAAGAGTTCGCTAAATTTTTATGTATGGAAAGTTTCATAGTAAAGCGCCGGGGCACGCCGGCTGACGTTGATCAGTCTGTCAAATGTGGTTGGTGCAACTGGCCCTTAGTGGGGCTACCTTAACGCGAACGAACTTAAAACCCATTTACTACACAGACTACGTGTTCGACGGTCACGAGAATGACAACATTCGGTGGATGAACAACGACATCGCGGTCGTTAGGGTGGAGGACGAGTTCGACTTCGAGCGCCGGGTCAAAGGCTGCGACTATGTGCCCAAGCCCATCTGCTACAACAATCGGGTATGCCATGGTATAATAATATACTCCGTCTGGTACTCTCTTCCCGTTTTTTCGTGGTCACGTGACTGACACAAGCCTACGTCATCATGCGACAGCGCTATATGATAATATGCGATAGCGCTACATAAAGTGGCAATGTTATTGTGACGTAGCACTTGTGTCACTCTGGGAAGAGAATATGTTTTATTAGACTATGGGGTATGCAATACAGGGGAACGATTTTCGAATTTCGATCGCTCGATTTCGTAACTCGAAAATCGGTGGAAAACGGCGAAATGCAAATTTTTGAAATACGAGCGATAGAAATTAGAAATTGAGGGATATGGACCACTCGTTTTCAATTCTATCAGTAGAATTTAAATGGGCTGCTATTTAACTGATCACCAGATTTAGTAAAATTTAATACCAAAAAAATCTATTTTACCACCCTAAAATCATGAATGATCACCAAAATTATAACCATTTTAATGTGAAATGATTACCAATTTTATTACATTTTACTATCCTTTTAAAGGAAATGACACCAAACTAATCATTATTAACCCAAAAATAGTCAATGATTACCAAATTTCAATCCCCATTTTAATGTGAAATGATAACCAAATTTTTACATCTTGCTATCCTATTAAAGAAAATTACACCAAAATAATCATCGTAAACCCAAAAATAGTAAATGACCACCAAAATTAGAACTCCATTTTAATGTAAAATGATAACCAAATTTTTAAATCTTGCTATCCTATTAAAGCAAATGGCTCCAAAATAATCATTGTAAACGCAAAAATAGTAAATGATCACAAAATTGTAACCACATTTTAATTAAAAATGTGCAAACATTTAATATATCGTTATCCTATTAAATTAATTAATCCACTTCGTCACCTTTTTCTAGTAGCATTTTATTTCTGTAACAGTCGCAGTTCTTACCTAACCCACTTTTCTAGTAGCATTTCTTTTCTGCAAGGGTCGCAGTTCAAACCTAACCTAACCCACTTTTCTAGTAGCATTTCGTTTCTGTATGGGTCGCAGTTCAAACCTAACCTAACCCACTTTTCTAGTAGCATTTCTTTTCTGTAAGGGTCGCAGTTCAAACCTAACCTAACCCACTTAACTGATAGCAGTTTAACTTACTTTTCTAGTAGCATAACGAAATGCTACTAGAAAAGTAGATTAGGTTAGGTAGGTATGCGGTGCGGGCTACGGGGGGTTGAGCGGGAGGGGCTAGTAATTTTGGCATCAGTTTACTTTATTTGGTAATATGTATACATTTTTTGGTAATCATAGTGGTTTATTTAGGTGAAAATATCGCATTAATTAGGTCTTCAAGATTTGGTGATCATTAATGATTTTTGGTGATCATTCAATATATTTGGTATTTGAATACAATTTGAAGTGCAGTCGTAATTAAAGTGGTGGTACTTTTGTATTTTTAGGCCTTATTTTTTTGGTGTTCAGTAATTTTTTTTGGTAAGCATGATTTTTTTATTTAGGGTACCAAAGTATTTTTTGGTGGTCATTATATTTGTAGCCATTTAAATGCCTACCTAGTAGTGGAGATATTATTGAACGAAATACACGAAATCGAGCGGTCGAAATTAAAAAAAAAATCCCCCTAGGTGAAATTTTAACAACTGTTCATACTCTACGTAGGTAGTGACTTTATAGGTCATACTGGACAACTTTTATTATGGGACCAATGCAGAAATACATTCCGGCTGATGTGATGCCGCTGATTTCTATGGGACAGCCAAATTTATTTTTTGCGATTTCGGCATTGGCTGCATTACTTATAAAAGTTGTTCAGTATGACTTATAAAGTCACTACGCAAAGTATGAACGGTGGTTAAAATTTCGACCTGTATACATATGTCGGCGGTCGATCGGAAGATTATTCGATTAAAGAAAACAGAAGATCGGAATTTTCTAGGCATATCGTGAAACGTGAAAATCTTTGTCTCGCTCCTTGAGTCGACGGAGCCCCGTCCCGTAGCGGGGCTTCTCTTTCTGTTTCTAAAACCACTCTATGTAGAAGGAACCAATCATCAATTACAATGTCACTTCCAGCAAGGACATTGTGCACATAAGTGAAAAAAAAATCGAATTTTAACACGATTTACTCGTATACCAAAAAAAAAGAAATTCAAAGTGGCGGCCATTTTTTACAATCTTATTAGACTATGAATTCATATTAAGATATCTTTCGGATCCCCAGATGTCAATTCTTATCACGATTAGAGCAAATTTTCCATCAGACGTACCGTTTTTGAACTACAAGCAAAAAAACTGAAAAAAGATAAAAAATAATCCACAACTCTTGGAATGGAGCAAACTCGGATTGCACTAATTTAGAACCAAGTGAAAGCATTAAGACGATTTCCAGCTTGCTGGGAATTAATTCCTGAAAAAATATAATTTGACTAGCCTAATTAGTAATTACCTTTAGCACATTATTATTTCGCGGATTAGCAAAGCAATATTTTTTGTTTTAATTAATACGGACTTTTCAAATGAAAATTATATTTGTAGGTATGACAATATTAAGTAAGTAGAAATTTCAACATAGGTATTGGTATCCCACAGAGTTCAACGTTCGAGAATCCGGGCAACGCGGGCATCATCGCCGGCTGGGGTAGCACAGAGAAATATGACGATGTAAGAATCTTTCGTCACTTATGTAGATATTTTGTTCCTGAGTCATGGCTGTTTTCTACGATTTAAGTATTTTATATATCGTTGTCTGAGTACCCACAACACAAGCCTTCTTGAGCTTACCGCAGGGCTTAGTCAATTTGTGAAAAAATGTCCTATAATATATATTTATTTATGAAAAAAAGTTAAAAGAATTAATAGGACTATGTTCTTCAACTATATTAGTTAAGTTTGTACGCAGCACGCATACTTCAGAGTTATTCATACTGATACAACAATTCTGGTGCACGATACCAACAGTTTTGTGATCTCATGTCAACTTCCATTCACATTATTTCCAGTGGGTAAACTCCAACAGGCGGGAGATGAACATGAATGTACTCCGCGAGACCGAAGTGCACATCATCAGTAAGAGGAAGTGCAAGCGGCGCTGGGGATCGCGATACGCCAACATCATTGATAATTATATGATCTGCACTAAGGATCTCGTTCCGGACCTTAGTGAGGTTTGCGAGGTTAGTTTCACCTTGATCAGACTTTTGTGATACCTGATGATAAATAAGTGCAAGGTCTACCAGGGAAGCCTCAAGATGACAATTGTACATTGACAAACGTCAAACGAAAAGAAAAACAGTTTAACCGCTTAACCCCGGGTTAGTGGGACGATTCAAGTGGCCCTAAAAGATAATAAATACATCCCTAGTTTGAGAGGTGATACTGAGATGAGATAAAATTTCGTGAGAGTTAGACCAAGAAAAATCTGCAGAGATTGAAAGGACACACAGTGCCAGTGTATTTATACGTCATAATTTCATAGAAGTCTGACGTTTAAAATAACACCTGCATTGAGCTGAGCCTTCACTGCGTGTGCTGTCAAAATCTCTGCAAACTTTTCTTGGTCTAACTCTATCAGCGCATGACCCGATATCTTTTATTTTAGGAAAAATACGTGGACTGTACCGACATCATGTACTCTGGAGAGTCGGGCGAGAAGACGCTGCGAAGACGAGTTATCGACCCCTCGTCGCTGGTGCTTCACAGTCCCTTCCACAACGAATCATCGCGCAGAAACTCGTACAGCAGCGGGGGTTTCTGTGAGGTTAGAATTTACTTCTTCTTTCCATCCTGTTACCCCCTGCCAGGGGTGCGAAACTCCCCCCTTCGGGCTAACTCGGTTCCGTTCGGCATTGCTCCGAGCAATTATTAGGGTTGACACAACTTAACGTCCACAGATAAGATAATGGCTTGAATTTTGCAAACCCTAAATAGCCGAAAGGGATAGTGCCATATATTAGAAAGAGACAGCATGATTCGACCCTGAACCGCTCTCAAACTTCGGTTTTATGAGAAGTTTCCTTTCTGTATGGTAGTACTATTATTTATTCTGTGCCCCTGCTGGGATGTAGGGCTCGAATCTTTTTCTTCCATTGACTCCGGTCCTGGGCAGCTTGGGTAGCCTCCTCCCACCCCATCCCCAATACACCTAGGGCTGCCATCTCCAAATTCACCGACTTGGACAAAGACTTAAAAAACCCAGACATTTGGCGTAAATTGTATTTTTTCCCCGGACGTGTATTTACTTATAAGGTTTGTGTACACAATAATGCCGGTAAATAATTAAATTCAATGAGGTGTTTCCTCACATAAAAAGTGTCCGGACACTTTTTAAAACCCCCCCGGACGGCCTCCAAACTAGGACAAATCCGGGGAAACCCGGACGGATAGCATCCCTAAATACACCCATAGAACGGCGCCAAGTAGATTTAGGGTGACCATGTTTCCGTTTGCCTTTGCGAGAACTCTTATCTATCCACCATATTTCACTGAAATCTGACGAATAAAACAATCGACAACAAAATAAAAATTGGCCCAATAACGTTTTCTATAAATATTATACAGAACGATCACGGTGGCCCCCTGATAGCAGATGACGGTCACGAGCCTCTGGTCATCGGAATCATCTCGGCCTGCCTCGTCAAGGAGCGCACCAACAAGTGTTACGGACCCTTTCTCTACACCAGCGTCTATAAGAATAGGGTGCTGATCAACTGCGCTATTTTTAAGACCAACTCGTAAGTAAAGGCTTGTCGAGACGGGGACAATTTTTCGCCAATCTGATTAAATTGTCCGATCAAATCAGGCCGTGCGGACGCAAGCGCCAATTTGGCTCGTCGAATTCAACCGCCGATTATGATGGTTATTACCGATAAAATAGGGTGCGGACTGCGGACGCAAGAATACCAATGTGACGCTGGGGGCATTTCTTTAATTTTTCTTTCTTCTTTCTTTCTTCAGCGTGTGTTCGCCCACCGTTGGGCATACGCCTCTCCAATCTCTCTCCATTTTGAGCGGTTGTTAGTCTCTCTTATCCAGACTGGTCCCACAGTCTCCTTTATGTCATCGGACCAACGGGCGGGTGGTCTGCCTACACTTCTTCTGCCTAGCCGGGGTCTCCACTCCAAAACGCACTTGCTCCACCGCTCGTCGTGAAGTCGGCTCATATGCCCTGCCCAGGCCCATTTTAGCCAGGCGACCCTGTGACCTATGTCGACGACTTTTGTGCGTTTTCGGATGAGCTCGTTTCGGACTCGATCGCGAAGTGTTATGCCGAGCATGGCTCGTTCCATGTTACGCTGCGTCACTTTGAGCTCGTGGATCATCCCAGCAGTCAGTGTCCATGTCTCACAAGCGTATGTCATGCCCGGTAGTACGGAAACTGTTACGTTCTTTAATTTAGTGCAATCAAATATCACTATAAATTTAAAATTGGTGAAATGAAAGTGGCTTGATTGGCGTTTGCGTCCGCACCACCTGATTTGATCGGACAATTTAATCAGATTGGCGAAAAATTGTTCTCGTCTGGACAGGCCTTCATTATGGAATAAAGAGTTAAGTTTTCGTTCGGAAAGGTAAGTTTTAAGGGCGTTTCGAGCGCTGTCGCTATCCTGTTAGCATTACCTAACCACTTCCATATTGAGATTCAAATCCTAAATAACCCAAAATTGAGGTTTGGACCGCAATATTATGGGAAGCTTCGGATCTTTAGAAACTGTTACTGTTATTAACTACTAGTGTAGTAAATAAAGGTAGTGGACCCCGCAGTAATTCCTCAGCCAGAAAAAACTTTACAATATGATAAAGTATCAATAAATAAAAAGTATTGTATAAATATCCAAAGAATAATAATAATAGTATTTAAGTAAATACCTAAAGTCTTAAATCGTTAATATTTTTTACGGAAAAATGCTCCGTTCAAACTTTCGTCTTCACCGGACATATTCATGTAACGGTAACGTATTGTAACAATATATGAAATATCAAAAAAAAATATCCCAGCAGAAATACCAATAACTTATTTGGTAAAAAAATTTTGGACGGAGGAATTACTCGGTTAAATATATAAACAGATTTGTATTTTTACGTATAAATACCTAACTTAGGAGTGTTTTTAGGGTTCCGTACCTCAAAAGGAAAAAACGGAACCCTTATAGGATCACTCGTGCGTCTGTCTGTCTGTTTGTCACAGCCTATTTTCTCGAAAACTACTACACCAATTAAGTTGAAATTTGGTACACATATGTAAATTAGTAACATTAGTAAAAGTTTTTTATAATTTTAAAAAACATAGGTTCGAAGTTATTTAAGAAAATAAAATAGCCAAAAAATGACTATTCCGAATTCCGAAATGACTCCGAAACTAGTAGGTCTAAAATTTTGAAAAAATACACAAAATAGTTATTTACCTATAGATGACAGGAAAACCTATTAGAAATGTGCAGTCAAGTGTGAGTCGGAATTATGTAAGGAACCCTAGAAACGAGAAACATATGTGTACCAAATTTCAACTTAATTGCTCCAGTAACTACTGAGAAAATAGGCTGTGACAGACGGACAGACAGACAGACGCAAAAGTGATCCTATAAGGGTTCCGTACCCAAGGGTAAAAACGGGACCCTATTACTAAGATTCCGCTGTCCGTCCGTCCGTCCGTCCGTCTGTCACCAGGCTGTATCTCACGAATCGTATTTCTGTTGCCGCTATAACAACAAATACTAAAAACAGAATAAAATAAAGATTTGAGTGGGGCTCCCGTACAACAAACGTGATTTTTGACCGAAGTTAAGCAACGTCGGGAGGGGTCAGTACTTGGATGGGTGACCGTTTTTTGCATTATGGTACGGAACCCTTCGTGCGCGAGTCCGACTCGCACTTGCCCGGTTTTATTTCCTTTTGAGGTACGGTTACCCTAACAAACATTAAACAACTTGCTCTTTTACAGAAATGACTGCAGCAAGATGTACCGATCCAGTATAACACACACGGAAACTGTGCTGAGTTGGGTTGATCATCCTGATGGGTAAGTTCTTTCATTTGGTAGGTACCTACCGTAATAGTATAAAACTTTGCCCTTTAACATAACTTTACCCACCGCGTCACAGTTCAGTAAAAGCGAAATAACTTCACTTACTTCATAAAGTGTATCTGTACCTACTTTTAAGTTATTCCGCTTTTACTGAACTGTGTCGCGGTGGGCAAAGTTAAGTTTAAGGGCAAAGTTTTATACTTTTATGGTATATTCGTTTTTATATACCGTCATTATAGCCAACTTTGCCTCCAGGGGAAATTATGCCCAAAACGACAATAGTTATGGCCACCCTGCTATTTTTAGTAGCAAATAGGTTATATTCGTGACAAAACTATACCTATTTATACCAAACATGTGCATAACTTGACTTGGGAATTTTCAGCGAGTTGTCAAATATAGGGTAGGTATATTTCGGCGGGCAAAAAATTGTTAAAGCATGAATGCATATCGTTTCTAGATCTATTAATTGACGTATCTTAAAGTTCGAATCGGGCATGAAATTAAGACATCTATTTTATTTGATACTCATGAGATATTATTCATTTTCAGACCAGCCAAGAACGAAATTGCTGCTTTACGTAGAGCGCAAGAACGTAATACAAATGCAACACAATCAAACGAGGAACACTTGGCAGACGGAGATGCCAATGCGACTAATGGGTTAAATGGAACTGTTGGGGTAAATGCGACCGCTGAGACAGCAGGGTCAGATCCGGTAAAAGAGGTACAAGCGGCGACGGGGGCGCATGCTACACACGGACAGACGAAATTTGTGGACAAAGCACAACAGCATAGGGGCATAGTAATGAGGTCCGGTTAATATACATATTACAATATGAATAATGGTTAATAAAATATTTAAAATTTATTTCAACATGTTTTTAATCATGGGTTAATCCTTAACTCCACAGTGACAACACTGAACTGAACTGAACTGTATGTAACTGAACGGAAAGCAATTACTCAAACCCGTTAATGTTTAGGTCGTACTAAGCTACTTTTACTAAGGGATAACCCCGAAATCGCGAAAAATAATTGACTCTCCCATAGGAAATTTCAACATCAGACCAGCAAAATGTATGAAACATCCATTTTTTTTCCGCGTTTTCGGGGTTGGTCCCATAGTAAAAGTTGCTCAGTATGACCAACATTAACAAGTTTGAGTAACTGCTTTTCGTTACATACTGTATGATGGCACAATTAAAACAAAAACGCATCTCTAATAATAAGAATTACGGTTCAAAATCGAATGACTAGAAAGGATTAACAGTTTTGAATGATTCACGGTTAGTTTCACTAGACTTATACAGTGTGGAAAGATAAGTCGGGCCCTGGAGGGAAACTACCTTAAATCCTTAAGCTGGCTCATTTTACTTAAAGGAGACATTCCTTTATTTTTAAAAAGACACAAAACTGCATTTAAAGATTTTTCTTTTTTTTTTCTTCAATTTGGCTTGTCTAAAAAAATCTTGAGTACTAAATATTAGATTTTATGGATATTTTATAAGACAGACGAGTGTCAGACCTAATGTTTCTTGGAGAAATGTTATCATTAACATTAACTGTATCGACTAGTAAAATAAAATTGCGAGTGTTTATTTTTTGAAATTTTTAGTCGGTTCGAGTCCTGGGCGAGGCAAGCGAGTTTTAGAAAATCTTTGAATGAAGTTTTGTTTCTTTTTAAAAATAAAGGAATGTCTCCTTTAAGTAAAATGAGCCAGCTTAAGGATTTAAGGTAGTTTCCCTCCAGGGCCCGACTTATCTTTCCACACTGTATAGACCGGGATATGGACCGTGCTTACCTTTTGTATTGTTTTCGAGCTCCCAATCCCGGTCGATATAAGTCTAACATAATAGTGACCTAACATACACATACATACACATAACATAACATATACATAGTAACATAGTAGTGGTCGTAATAGTGACTATATTAGAAAGATTGTCAAACGGTTTAAGACATAAAAATCAATTAGCCTCCTTTATAGATTCTTTAATTAAGCACTAACTTAATGAAGTTCATCAATATTCATCATCATATACATCGAGAGTTGTGCATTTTCCCGGAATTTTGATAATGATAATACCTACATACCTAAAAGTCATTTAAATTCAAGATACTTAATTAATTTTTAAATAAGAAACCAATCAAATGTTAAACTAATAGCCGTGACATATCGGTAATTCTTTATTCCTCTACGTTCCCCACATTACAGGCTGAGCCTAGTGTGGGGATCACTGTACTGCATCTCTTGGAATGCTAATTTCTTGAAAAAAATATATTTTGAATTGTTTTTTTATTTAATTTTTTTCAATGGTACGCTGCAGTAGTAGCCCACGAAGGTACTTAACACCTAAACACATATTATCCGCTCTTTATTCCTAAAAAAACGCTTGTGGCCTAGCGGTAAGAGCGTGCGACTTTCAATCCGGAGGTCGCGGGAAACCCCGGCTCGTGCCAATGAGTTTTTTGGAACATAAGTACGAAAAATCATTTCATATTTACCAGTCGCTTTTCGGTGAAGGAAAACATCGTGAGGAAACCGGACTAATCCCAATAAGGCCTAATTTACCCTTTGGGTCGGTAGGTCACGCTTTCGTAAAAGCTAGTGCCTACACAAATTCTTGGGATTAGTTGCCAAGCGGACCCCAAGCTCATGAGTCGTGGCAAAATGCCGGGACAACGCGAAGAAGATGATGATTCCTAAAAATAGAGTTGCCTGCATATAGGCTAAACGGACTTACGGGGCTAGAAAGGAGAAGAGGAGTTGTATGTGCTTAAAATAAATATGTTTGCCCTTTGAACAGTAAGGTACTATTAAGAAAAATCTTAATTGAAACACTCCCCACCAAAGAAGATCTAGCACTCTCTATCGATATAATGTCGGCATTATAGCCGTTATATTAGGCCAATCAAATTAGACCCCAAAAAAGCTTTTTGATGATTTAATTCCTAGCGAGCTGGAAATCGATCTTATGTTAGTCCTAAATGCATGTAATCCGAGTTTGCGCAATCCCAGTAGGCTTGCTCCTTTTCAGTTTAAGTTCACGCATTTTGGACCAAATGAAGGTATTAAAACGATTTCTAGCTTGCTGGGAAGTAATTATTCGAAAAAAACTAATTTGATTGGCCTGTTAAGGCAGGTATTAATATGCGTCCTGCATTAATATGCAGTATATTTACAAGTAGACATTGTCTTATGTCCTTGTAAATCCCACACAACATAATTGAGAAACGAATCTTAGCCCACATCCTGGATTGTCAGTAGATATAACCGTTCGGTGTAATAAAATTACTACTTTTGACTATTTATTATGAATTCCCGTGAATAACAATTATGAGAAAAGAGTACCAATAAAATTAGGTACTTGGTATTTTTTTAGGCACAACGTAGAAGTTCAAAGCAACGTCGAAGAGCCAACAATGGATAAATACGGTTTTTAAAATATTATTTGGGGTGTCAATAAAATAACTCTAATTTCATTATATTCTTTAATTTCCAAATTAATCCAGCTGCATATTTCAGCTATAACTTACAATTATAAACATTTTCATTTCAGTTTTTATTACTCGAATCCCAATTTATAATTATTTCAAGCCGTGAAATAACTTTTGATTATAATTCTTTCTTGATCTCGAAACTTCTTTCCATGTGAATATTGTGCATCGCCATGAAGCCTGTTTTCTTAATTGCAAGTACAATACTATTGCTTTCAGGTAATGTATTTACTGGATCAATATTATAAATACATATTTTGGATTTCACGGGCCTATAAATCCCGGTCTTTTGATAGACTTGCGTGGGGATATAGATCCAGCACGTAGAGGGCTATTGGAGAGCTTTAATGTCATGTTGAACGCCTGAATACATATACCTACCTACCAACAATTAGATCGTCGTCAATCGTGTATCGGGTAACAGTTTAGTTTCAATTTTCGTTATGCAACTATGAACTATTTTTTATTATAGGTACCTTAACTTTTACCTACATAGGTTTCACGTATTTTGAAGTAATTAAGATACTTTTTAACTTTCCGTAAATGTAAAATAAAAAAATTCAGATGTACGGGCTATTGAAGTAGCGACGCACATACCGGCATCGGTAGCAAAAATTATCAATGATACCCGAAGAATTATAAACGGCTGGGAGGTCACAGAGGGAAGACCGTACATGGTAAGTTAAACGCAGAAATCAAGAGATTCTAAAATCTCTTGGGTTAACAGTTGAGAAGCTGTTGTAAATAACTATAATTAAAAATTATAAAGCCTCTAACATGCATCACGTCCAATAGTCGATCAAACAACAAGATAGCTCTTTGTAACAGTGCTGACGTAACCATGCAGAAATCTATTACAGAAAACATTCTTTAATTCGTACGCACAAATGCTCAAACAGACACCCTCAACCCTAATAGCATAAGTATTTGTATATTGTCAAAGTAACTTTTGCATTTTAAAGTCGCCCCATTTTATAGCCTACAGCCAGGCGTGGCTCACTCCGCGATTTCGTCGCTTTGCTACAGGTAGCTAAAAGTACATCCGTTCCACATCAATTTTGGTGGCTAGCCATAAGCCACACGTGGCGCTGTCGCCACCTAGCGGCTATATCTGTCCTGATCGTAACAGACGCGTTTTGTTAGAGAGTGAGTCTTCTGTACCTAGTACTATTATTTATTCTGTGCTGTAGCACAAATAATAGAACTAATAAATAAATAATAGAACTAGGTACAGAAGACTCACTCTCTAACAAAACGCGTCTGTTACGATCAGGACAGATATGGCCGCTAGGTGGCGAAAGCGCCACGCGCAGCTTATGGCTAGCCACCAAAATTGGTGTGGAACGGATGTACTTGTAGCTTCTTCTTCCTTGTCGTATTCTCATGGCTGAGGGACGTGACGAATGTGGACACTTTTCACCAGCGCTCTCCAAGCCGCTCTGTCTTGGGCCCAGTGTATGCTAGCCTGCAGTGTGGCGTTTGTCTCTGACGTTATTCTGTCCGCTTGTAGCTACCTGCTGCAAAGCGACGAAATAGCAGGTGAGCCACGCCTGCCTACAGTCCAAAAGCTGTTTCCTGTTCCATTTACATTGACCATACAAACTTCGTTACAACTATGGTACTATTTTTAAGGTGCACCTAAAACTACCTAAGAGCAACGTAAAGCAACAGGCCTACAAGACCTGGTTATGTGGAGGCGTCATTGTCCATGAGGAGTACATCCTCACTTCAGCAGCTTGCATCGAGGACGCTGAGCATTTTTACATCGTTTCTGGAACTTACAAGTAAAGTCACCTTGTATTTTGTATCCAGATTAAGTGCTGTGGCAGAAAAGTTCTTCCAGGACTCAGATAGAAATGTCCTCCAAGGTGGATTGGTAATCGTCTAAACGTATTTAGATATTTTAGGTCTGCTGGTAGATAGCAGCGCTCGACCAGCCATTGAGGTAAATCTATGAGGTGGCTTATATCCAGCAGTATTTTGGATTATATGATGATACCCTACGAAACGCATACGAAATACATCATGCGTTATTTGCTTTATTCACAGGTATTCAATAGATGATGACAAATACAACAACCTATGTATCAAGAACGGTGCTAAAAAAGCTATCTGGAAATGTATTCCTAAAAGTAAGTTGACATACAAAAGGACTAACCATTTAGCATGACATGATCATTTTCACATAGGGATACCTGTAGCATCTTTGTAAATGAAGTCAGTTCATATTCTGGGCAAAAGGGTATTTTAATTATATCTTCTCTGCTCGCCTAAATGCTTCAGATTCTTGATGAATATCATCGTCCTCCTGTGTCGCCCTTCATGATTGCATAATCTTCGTCAATGATTAAGTATTAATCTATCATGTACTGCCTTATTTTGCATCTCTACAGAAGGGTGCGCAGTTCACCACTTATAATTTTCTTAGAATTGCTAACGTGATAATATTCAGATTACGTATTCGACGGCCACGAGAACGACAACATCAGATGGATGAACAACGACATCGCCGTAGTCAAGGTGGAGGACGGATTCGACTTCGATCGGCGAGTCCGCGGCTGCGACTTCATACCGAAGCCAATCTCGTATAACAACCAGAGCGCCACTCTGGAGAACCCTGGGAATATCGCCTCTATCGCTGGCTGGGGAAGCACATCGAAATACAGCGACGTAATATCTTTTTCATTATAATCTGTCCTCGTTGCAACCTAAATTAGCTCGGATGCCCATTAGTTCTTCGGCTACTCTTCGACTCCGTAAAATTCACTTACAAACGACCGGCTACTCCTTAAAATTTAGTATAATTTTATAGTATAATCCATGAGCTATATACCGGTGTTCCGGTGACCTTAGTCCAAATGTCATTTCTATCCTACAGGGAAATGTCTCAGAATACATAGCTTTCTCATTCTCCTTTGGACGTTGAATGACTATGACCCGCTTTATATATTCCATTGTGAACACCCACGTTTCGCAACCATAAATTTTGATCTTCAGGCAGGGATTGTTACAAGAGCTCCTGAGGATGGCCTGTGCTAACACAGTTTAAAAGTTTTGAGTGCTATTCTTACTATGTTTGTATCTTTTAGTGGGCGACGCGAAGAAAGGACTTGAGCGCGCAAAACCTCCTGGAGACCCGAGTGGAAATCATATCCAAGAACAGGTGCAAGAAACGCTGGGGGACGCGCTACGCTAACATCATCGAAAACTACATGATTTGCACAAAGGATTTGGGACAAACCATGTCTGAGATCTGCAATGTAAGTTTTTACAACATTTATTATCGTTATCAAAGAATTTTTGACATAAATAAGTATCCTGTTGTATATCTTTTTTTCTGGTGACTACGACGAGAAGGTGACTCGTGCATACTGCTTAGTGCATTTTTACTTTTTGATCAGAGAATTTTTGACAAATTTTCGAATTGACCTTAAAGGGACAGTGTGCCAAATGTAAGCGATACTTAAGGTATCTTAAGTGCCGATCCTTTACAGGAAAAGTATGTAGACTGCCAAGACATCAACTACTCGGAGGAAGAAGAAGGCAGAAGATTCGTAGAGAAGGTGCCAACAAACTTGGTGATGCACTCTGCGTACGACCACCATCATACTAATGATACGCATACGAATGATACGAACACCGCTGTGAATGTGACAAGCGAACGGAGATCCAAAGGAGGGAATTCGGTTGACGGCGGATTTTGTGAGGTATTTCCTCCAGTGTTTATATAAATATGGTGTTTTCATAAAAATATTTAAATGAAGCAGCGTAGGCAGACTTATAAGTGTATCCTCATATTGTTAACCATAAACAGCAGCGTTAGTTAAGCCCTGGTGGCCTGGCGGTAAGAGCGTGCGACTTTCAATCCGGAGATCGCGGAGAGAACATCGTGAGGAAACCGGGATAATCCCAATAAGGCCTAGTTCCTCTGGATTGGAAGATCAGATGGCAGTCGCTTCCGTAAAAACTAGTGCCTACGTCAATTCTTGGGATTAGTTGTCAAGCGGACCCCAGGCTCCCATGAGCCGTGGCGAAATACCGGGATAACGCGAGGAAGAAGAAGAAGAAACAGCAGCGTTAGTTAA
Organism: Cydia splendana; assembly: GCF_910591565.1. Taxonomy (NCBI): domain Eukaryota; kingdom Metazoa; phylum Arthropoda; class Insecta; order Lepidoptera; family Tortricidae; genus Cydia; species Cydia splendana. The sequence continues at coordinate 8,282,546 of NC_085980.1, read as the reverse complement.
TTTGCTTATAAATAATCAATTAAAATACAGCATTGCATGGACTGGCAAAAAACAGGAACATTAATGGTGCATTAATTAATGGCGCTTCTTTTCTCTAGACAGTATTTAGTGATTAGTTGCAAACTTGATAGGAATAACTTTTTTTAACCGACTTCCAAATCCCAAAGGAGGAGGTTATCAATTCGGTTGTATGTTTTTTATTTTTAACCGACTTCCTAATCTCAAAGAAAGAGGTTATCAATTCGGTTGTATGTTTTTTTTTATTTTTTATATTTCCGTCATTACTGAACCGTTTTTGAAAATTCTTATTTTGATTATACAATCAAAATAAGACGGGACCAATCTGTATGCATATACATACGTATATGCATACAGATTGGTCCCGTTTTTGTCAAAACCCAGTTCTGATGATGGGATCCATGAGGAATCGAGGGAACTCCTCAAATATTAAAGGCATATATGTAGTGATTTTTGTGTTTTTATCAACAAATCAAGCATATACATTCAAAAACGTGACATTTGACGAAGTGGAACTGCTGATGATGATCAGAAGGGAACTCTTCAACGACGCATGGTTCACGTTTGGCGATTTGTCCTCTTCGTTATGTTTGTTAGGCAAGTTAAGTTTTTAAGGCACATTTTTGTCAAGCTCGAGTTCTGATGATGGAGAACGGAGTTCCGTTCTGATTATCATCAGCAGTTCCACTTCATCAAATGTCACGTTTTTGAATGTCGGTTTTGAATTTGTTGATAAAAACATAAAAATCACTATATGTATGCCTTTAAGATTTGAGGAATTCCCTCGATTCCTCATAGATCTCATCATCAGAACTCGAGCTTGACAAAAATGTGGCTTAAAAACTTAACTGATGATGGGATCCATGAGGAATCGAGGTAACTCCTCAAATCTTAAAGGCTTGCGTATAGAGATTTTTGTATTATCATCAGAAAATCAAGCATCGAGGGAACTCCTTTAAAAACTGTCACAATTGATGAAATGAAACTGCTGATGATGATCAATACAGAACTCTTCAACAACGCATAGTACACGTTTGGTGATTTCGAATTTCGATTTTGACTTGGACTGGGACCCGAACTCGGACCCAGACCCGGACTCGTACCCGGATCCGGTTCGGACCCGGACCTGGACTCGGACTCGGACTCGGACCCGGACTCGGACCCGGAAAACCACTATGATACCTAAACTAAATAAACCACTATGATTACCTACCATAAAATGTAGGTATAAAGTATGATGCGGGAGGGATTTGGATCCCTCCCGCTCAAATCCCCGTACACCGCACCGCATGCGCCGTTAAGTGGGTTAGGTTAGGTTTGAACTGCGATCCTCACAGAACCGAACAACAGTGGGTTAGATTAGGTTAGAACTGCGAGCCTTACAGAAACGAAATGCTACTAGAAAAGTGGGTTTGATTAGGTTAGAACTGCGATCCTCACAGAACCGAACTGCTATCATAGAAGTGGGTTAGGTTAGGCTAGAACTACGACCCTTACAGAAACGAAATGCTACTAGAAAAGTGGGTGGTTTTACCTCCTTTACTACATATGATTCGGTCAAATTGTGTTTTTTGAAAAACTAATTATAGCCAGCCTTTTATGAATGTAGTATGATACCTTTGGGTATGGTGCTTTACGCACGCTAGCGTCCCCTTCCCTCACCCTGCCGCAACCCCCCCTTTTTGCATGAAATATGTCCCGGTTCACAGTTTTTTTTTCATTTTTTGGGGAAAGTATACAATATAGGAATAAAATGTCAATGAAAGAAATAATCCCTATTAAATTCTTAACAAAAAAGGTTATATTCATTTTGACGACGCACCATATTCATGTTATGGCTAGATGAACTTCGACAAAATTTAACCGTTGAAAAACTTGTTGAAGTTCAATATAACAAAGTACGTAATAGTACTGAAAGAAATCCTACACGGAGAATAACCTTGCAAGCTTATTTTCCGTATAAGATTTCTTTCAGCACTATCACGTACTATGTTATATTGAACTTCAACAAGTTAATACATGAATATGGTGAGTCTTACCAAAAAGTTGCATATAACCTTTTTTGTTTAGAATTTATTAAGGATTATTTCTTACTTTGACACTTTATTCCTAATTCTAACACTTTTCTCAAAAAATAATAAAAACCGTCAACCGGGACATATTTCATGCAAAAAGGGGGGGTTGCGGCAGGGGGAGGGAAGGGGACGCTAGCGTGGGTAAAGCACCATACCACCCGGTTTTTTTTTCTTAAAAATTATTTACAAAAAGACACTTAATCCTAGGTATACAATATTTTCGCCAAACTGAGACAGTTTGTTGGCGAACTTACGTTAAGACGCCTTATCTCCATGCATAATTTAAAATACCATGGAATTCTACTTTCAGCTATAGTTCGTTTTTTTAACATTAGAAATAAGGTAAACAATCTTGATGTGTCTTTTATTATGAATCTAATACCATCTTTTATATTCTTCTGCTTTCATAAGTAATAGTTATTGATTTTTAAAAAGCGTTTTTTAATTAAAAGACATATCAAGATCGCTTACCTTCTTACAAGTTCTTTCTAATGCTAAAAAAACAAACTATAGATATAATCATTAAAATTTACGAGAGAAGAAGAGAATAGAATAGTATAGAGTAGTACTTATATAATAGCATTTTCTTTCAGAATGACCACGGCGGCCCCCTCATCTACGGCGAAGGCAACAACGCCATCGTTATCGGCATCATCTCCGCCTGCCTCGTCAAAGAGCGTACCAACAAGTGCTACGGGCCCTTCCTTTACACCAGCATCTTCAAGAACCGCCAGTTCATATCTTGCGCCATTTACAAGGATGTGGAGTGCGTATTCTGTACAACTATTTGTCACAATAATCGATATTATTCTCATATTAAATATATAAAGAACGGGTCACTCACAAGTTTGACTCCGTACCGAGGAGTGTCACCGTCGACGCTCCGTTCCTGACGACACTCCTCGGTACGGAGTGGAACATATCGACCGTTTTTCGACTTAAAATACGTGACGTGAGTGACCCGTTCTTAATCTTTAATATGTCTGTGACAGTGTTGGTAAGAACTCGAGTCCACTGAGTTTAAATTTGAAGAGAGTTCTTCAAAGGTCTTTTTTACGAGACTCGGCGCTTAAAAAGCTTTTGAGTCTTTTAAGTCCCGAGTCGAGTCCTTTGTTGAGTCTGTGTTAAGAGCAACTCAAAAGGACTCGAGTCTCCGAATAAAGACTCCGTCAACAATTTTATAGGTTTTTCATAATTAACAGTAAAGAGATTAGTCGTTATTGTATGATTTGTGTAATTAATTCACGAATTTTACATAAAAACAATGCGTTTTGATTTTTTTACTAAAAAAATCAAAAGACTCGGGTCTCTAACAAGTTGAAAAGAACTCGAGTTTATTAATAATAAGAGTCTCAAAAACTGAGTTGAGTCTTGAAGCAGAGGATTCAAAGGACTAGGAGTTGAGTTTTAACCAACACTAGTGTTTCATGGAAGTTTTGATATTATTTTCATTATCATAAAATAAATGATCACGCACAACACAAAGGTTGGAAAAGATAACCGCTGAAGAACCTTTAGCTGATCATATTTCTATAAAGTTATATACTTACTGAGTATAATTGCATGAATTCTATAGTAATTTAAATTGTATTTTTCTTATTTACTCGTAATGCATGTTAATTATTAATAAGATGTAATAATGTTTTGAAAAGATGTGTCCCGCCGAGTTTTGGGATACCCTCCTCCAATTGAGGGGGGATTTAAATCTTCTCGAGGCAGAGGTGTAGGGTTGGAGCCGGTATAGCTTTATTTGACGTTCATAAGCGCATTGTAATTACCAACTTGAATAAACTATTTTTTATCTTTTTATCTAAACATGTTCTATTTGGTTCGCAGGGCTAAATGCCGAAGACAGTTTAGATCTGGCGAGACACATACAGAGAAATCAATTTCGTGGAAACAGCATGCAGATGGGTGAGTTTCTAAAATCATGTAAAATAAAAAAATTAAGCGTTTATTCTCAAGCTTGCTTTATTACAACTAAATACATGCATTAAGCTTAGAATAAATTTAAAAGTGGAAAAATTACTGTCTTGGGTGAGACTTGAACTCACGGACGGCCTCTGGATCGATACTCCAGCGCTCTGCCATCTGAGCCACCAAGACCTCATCCATAGCCAACAAATCTTTCCACCATATTATAGGTCAAGGGGTCCCTTAGCGACATCTACCGCAAGAGTGTTACACTTCTTAAACGGCTACCGGAGTTCCAAGTCATATTGGAAATTCACCAGTTACGATGTGCTACCCATACTAATTTTAATTTCCATACATGCATTCTTCTGCCAAACCATAGAGCGATCAATTATTGTTCATACTAATTATTCGTTGGTAGAGCGCTGGTGGCCTAGCGGTAAGAGCGTGCGACTTTCAATCTGGAGGTCGCGGGTTCAAACCCTGGCTCGTACCAATGAGTTTTCGGAACTTAAGTACGAAATATCATTTGATATTTATCCCGGCATTTTGCCACGGCTCATGGGAGCCTGGGATCCGCTTGACAACAGAACTAATCCTATGGTTTGACACGTAGGCACTAGTTTTTTACGAAAGTGACTGCCTAATCTGACCTTTCAACCCAGAGGAGAAACTAGGCCTTATTGGGATTAGTCCGGTTTCTCCACGATGTTTTCCTTCACCGAAAAGCGACTGGCAAATATCAAATGATATTTCGTACATAAGTTCCGAAAAACTCATTGGTTCGAGCCGGGGTTTGAACCCGCGACCTCCGGATTTAAAGTCGCACGCTCTTACCGCTAACGGCTAAGCCACCAGCGCTTTTGCAAAAAAAACTGATACAGGCTTTGTATTAAAAATGAAAGATATTCCAAAGCACTTAAAAATGCCGACTTTGCAACGTTATTTTTTCATTCAAAATGCTTTTTTTTGCCACAGGCCAGCAGTAAATGAGTTGGATCATCCGGTCAATAATGAAGACAAGTATGAACCCAAGGAACCCAAGGAGCCGGGGGTCCCTATATTGCGTCAACCTGACAAAGTGTACCCTAACCGAGGATACGTCGTCAGGGCACAGGAGAGAATACAGAACGTCACTACCAGCGTCTGAGATGAGGGATATATTATACAATAAAAATAATGATTATTAAATTAACGGGTTTTTATTTTGCCTGATTTCATTTGGAAATCTGTAGGTATCAACAAAATGAAACAGATTGTATGTTTTAAATGGTAATAAAAACTTTTACTGCCGAAGATGCCTCTTAAAATATTAGACATTTTTTATTTATTTATTATTTAACAGGACCTTTATTCTATTGTACATATCGGCCATATCAAGTCTGCAAGTCTGATAATTTCAGAAATTATGACAATAACATTCATAGAAATGGATAGGGTAATTCGCCAGTAACTGGGCACTGTTAGTAATTGGCCACCCTAAACTAAAAATGAATTCTATGCACCTATGAACAGAATTCATCGGACCAATTACTAACACCCTATTTTAAAATAATTAGAATCTATTTAAGCATAACTTCAGCCAATCTATACACCATTTGTGCTGTGTTAAACACTTTATTTGATGTTATTGCGTCAATATCATTAGGTATGTATGTATGTATGTATGTATGGTAGCATTAAAAATATACCTATTGAATGACGTGCTACATACTGATAGTTACTAAAATATAAACTTTCTTAAATATGTGGAGCAAATCGAATGCTTAAAGATCATTTAAATAAGCACAAACATGATTCAAGTTTAAAAAAAATTTGTTGTGTCTTAAATTTGTAACATCTCCCACCTCTCTCCTCAACTAACCCTAATTTACCCTTACTTAGCTCGATTAGAAACTCGACTCGACTCGACTCGATTAGAAAGCTGCTGAGAAAATGTGAGAGTTACGCGGACCAACATGGCCTTAGGTATAATGCGAGTAAAAGTGTGATGGTGGTTTTCAGAGCCCGTAAATATAATCCACAAATTGTACCTTCGGTCATGTTGGGAGGTGTAGCGCTTAAAATGGTAAAACAGTTTAAGTATCTAGGGCACATAGTCACAGAGAATTTAGAGGATGACCTTGATATTGAAAGAGAGAGAAGGGCCCTAGCCGTCAGAGGCAACATGCTCATCCGTAGATTTGCACGATGTACGAAGGAAGTGAAGCTTACACTATTTAAAGCGTTTTGTACATCCTTCTACTCGTGCAGTCTATGGGTGAAACATACGAAGCGCGTTTACAACACGCTTCGTATACAGTACAATAATATCTTCAGGATGTTGTTAAAGCTGCCTCGTCACTGCAGTGCGTCAGGCATGTTTGCCGAGGCGCACACGGATGGCTTCCATGCCATCAGACGCAAGAGGGTAGCCTCTTTGCTGCGACGAGTGAGAGACAGTAATAGCAACATCCTGAGGATGGTGGCTGGACGCCTCGACTGTCCAATATTAAAATACTGGGTCAGTATTGTGACGGGTAGGGCATAGCATTCTTTAATTATGTATTCACACATATTTACTAACATGTAGTTTTTTAAGTTTAGATATAAGTAGACTAACACAAATATGGATTGTAAAAAAAAAAACTGAAATAAACAATTTTTATTTTATTTTATTTAGCTAGTCCTAGACCTGCCTAAAATACTAAAAATTCCAATAAGAAAATCTAAAAATCTAAAATTCCTTTAAAATACCGCAAACCGTATCTACCTTGACTAATTAATATAAAATAATGCAAATAACCTTAATCAATTCTAATTAAATAAGTTAATATCTTGAATTGGATCAGTAAATTGGCCAAATCATCGTTATTGTGTATGTAGAACCCTTCGTCGTAACCGTTAATAGTAACCAAAATCCTTTTCGCATAGTAAGAAAGAGTTATGAATTATACGCCTATAAATCCTAATATTGTTAAATAATTATTAAACCGTGAATTATGTCAGAGTAATAAGAAATATCATTGCAGGTTGTAGTAATGTTTGACTTAATCAGATTAAGTCTGTAATAAGATGTAATCAATAAGTCAATAGTAAGTATGTCAAAATCAAATAAGTCTGTAGAATGTCATAGTTAAATTGTCAGTAAAGTATGTCAATGTAAGTAAAGTCTGTCAAATGTAATAGTCAGTTGGTCAAAGTACAAATACTAATAAATGTCACAATATTTTGTTTTTGGGGTATAGATATCGCCCCGCCTCCGCGACACCCGTGATCATCATCCAGTTGCAGGTCAGAATCCCCGCCCCAGTTCTGAAGGAACTATTTTGTGGTCCAGAAGGGACATCTTTTAATAATGACTGGCCATCACCATCATTCGACCTGGTCATTATTTTGTGACTTTTCGTCAACAATGAGAGGACATTCAAAGGGACAATTTAACATAACAAAATACTGGTAGTAGAGCAGCTGTATTTGATCCACTCAAATTCTCCAGAATACTGTAATTTTGTAGTATACGTATTTTAATATTCAATGAAATGATATTATCCAAACTTTAGTTGTAGTCATTTTGAATCACACTTTCGGACCAAAATAATCTACGATCGTGCATCTGCCTTGATCTGAGCCCGGATAAATCACTCATTGAAATAAGGTTTTATGATAATATATGACCTTATATTTTTAAAGGTCAAGTGTGAAAATCACAGATAATCTGTAGAAAACAGAATGTAATCGTCAATCAAACTGCTAAGGGACAGGCAAAACAAATATTTCTTTTATAAGCAAATTGATTCTACAATACTACATTATATTGTGGTTATTTACTTTAGTTTTTCCCACAATATATTTCTACCAGTAGCGTTGCAAAGGCCAAAATATATACAGTCATGTCATAAGTCAATATGTCAAGTTTGTCAATAAGTCATAAATAAATATATGTAATAAAATCCTAACAATCCCTAACCCCACACTACATCCTAGCTAACGCTAAACTGAAGTTAACCCATAAACCCATAATAATGAACAACAAATACAATAAAATAGCCATAAATGTATCGAAAAGGAACCTAGCTACCTACTGTAAATATCTAATGGCTTTGATATATTAAAATTATAAATCTAGATCAATCCTACAAAAGCCCTAGACCTGATAAATAAAAACCCTAACCTAACAGCTAATCTATCCAACTACTCTACCGAAATATTTGCAAACTAGTATCCCGGGATGCACATTTAATTTACTCGCGTAATTACTCGATGTGCAATGAGTAATTTCTATGCTATAGCTAACTAAGACGAGTGAGGAAGCTCGATTTAGTCTAGACCCTATTCCTCGTGTGCTAGCTATATGTCCACACAGTGGATTGGGACAGAAGACATATAGCCGGAAAGGGTAATATAAAAGTGAATATAGAAGTATATAGATACGGGATAATTGGACTAGAATCTGGCTTTTTTAAGAAGTCTAGATGACAACCCAAATCTTCCAGATCCTAGGGGGTAACCCTGTCTTAATAAATGCAGGAACTGTCAGGTCCCCACCTGATATTATCAAAAACACCGCAAGTTAGTAATTTGAACTATAGTTGCCACCGTTAGGTTATCCGCTCAAACTTACTAACCCCCCAACACTATGTTGGATCGAACTAGTTCTCTCTACCCCATAAATAAGATACGAAATAAATCTCAAAACTAAATTTTAAATTAATATATAGAGTAATCCAACCATGACCATTCTAGTGCTAAAAGTCACTAAAATCATCCAAGCCAGAACACTATATATATTAAACACAATTAAAACACAAACGAATTAATTTTCACTGGAAACAACTCAAGACTTTACAATCTTTAAGACTCTATTGATTTATGACTTAGACTTCACTTAGTATATTATAACACACTAGCGCTTGTCTAAGCACAAATCAATTAAAATTCACTATATTATTAAATCCACTATGAACAAAATTAACTTTACAATACTAATAAGTCTATTGATTTATAATTTAAACTTTACTAGTACAATATTAAAATACTAGCACTTGTCTGAACCACAAATCAATAAACAACACAAAAAGAATTAAACCCACTAAAATTAACACAATTTAAATGTACTTCTCTAACATTATTCAAGTAAAACCCCACAACAAATTACACAACATTATGCTCCAATCCAAACTCTACTAGCATCATGAGAAACTAGCAAAGTCCAGGTCAGGACACAATATAGGTAACCTAGATAGACCTAGCTAGAGAACCGACGTCCGACGGTTTGCGGAAGGCGACGAAGAGTCATCTCGTAAGGGACTCTATTGATCCCTACCTTAGATCCCGTCATCCCTGCTATTTCCCACTTTCTTGTACGTCATTGATTTCCCCATAACCAATACTGAATTTCATAATTTCGTACAATCCTCTCACTAATTACACCTTATTTCCTAATTAAAATAAGGTCCAAATTTACCTACTTTTGGGTGTGGTTTAAACTATTTCTTTACGCCTATGGGATTGACACTACAGTTTTTATTCTAACCACCGTTTGTTTTTCTATATGACACATAATGTAGAGCCCCGCCCTTTGTTATTTCTTTATAATATGGTTCAATTTTGCATAGAATATTTTAACCAAAACAAACATTATTCATCCATTTTACGACGACGTGTGAAATACAAGTCGATGCCACTTGAACTTAAGAAACCAAACTGACTTTTAACAGAATTTTTATACTATAAAAGCTTTATGACATTGAAATAAAGTTCAAATCATTTTATGAATAAGTATCTTAATATATTGGTTTACTATTAATCACCTGGCTCTCCAAAACTATATCTAGAATTTCAGACGAAATGGCCCACTTGAGATATGAGAAGAAATATAAATACTTAAATTACCGTGGGACACAATATTGGAAATTTAACCGACTTAAAAATAGAACAATACTATGTTCACATATAATGTTAACATGGAAAGGAGCCTCTGACATGTTACAAATTATTAGTAAAAATGTGTAGGTATTGTACAAAAAACAATAGTCTTGAATAAACATGAAACTGTCAGTATCAGCGTTTTATTAATCTTATACCTTTAAACGAGCAATTCTTGTATAAGTAGGTATATATTTATGTATTAGGTGCGGGGATTTCGGAAACGCTCTAACGATTTCTATGAAATTTGCTATATTAGGGGTTTCGGGGGCGAAAAATCGATATAGCTAATAGGTCTTATCTCTGGGAAAACGCGGATTTTTGAGTTTTTATATGTTTTCAGAGTAAAGCTCGGTCTCCCAGATATTATTATTTACTTGTGTTGTGATTTGTAATTGCATTCATTCGTAATTTTTTCGTCATTTGCCTTTCTCCTAATTTCGTAACCTAAACCTGAAAACATTTACCTATTTAACATTTTATTTGGAAATGATAGCTCTACCACAACAAATGAATAAGTAACGTGAGAAATGATTATTGTCGTGGTGGCTCATTTCTAATTTCGTTGCCTTATCTTGTTGCTAACAATAATATGAAGAAATATATAGTTAGCAACAAGATAAATGAAAAAATAAATTACCAATTAAGTAGGTAACATTTTATATCTACAAGCTACAAGAAAGTTAATTACTTTGTACAATATTCTTTCAATAATTGAAAATATAATTACTTCGTTATATCCAGGAAATCGAATAATTAAATTTAACGAATAAAATATCAGAATAATTGTTTTTTGATGTCTAATTGAAAAAGTCATTTCGGAAACTTTTCTGGCCAGTGTAGAACCATCCCGGTAACTATGGCCAGAATACTACTTTTAATTTCTTTGGCTCTTTTAATAGGTAAGTTGCATTTCAACTTGATTTTTGATTAAGATTTTCATTAGCCAGAGCCAAAAATACTTTGGTAAGGTACGTATCAAAGAATAAAAATATATTTTGACCACGATAATATGCTATGTATGTATACGAACGTTTAAAAAAGTCGTATTTTCTAAATATTCAGCGAGTAAAAAGCATTGATTTAGATTTAAGATTACTTTGTAAGTTTTATTAAAAATAGGTAAGTACATAATTTTATAAACTATATTTTTTTCATATTTATGCACCGTAAATCGTTTTGTTTTTATCGAAATAATCAATGTTCTTCAGTTTACATTTACACAAAGCTCTAAAACGCGTACATACTACAAGTAGGTATTTTGATTAAGTAAGTAGAGGTTTATTTTATGGAAAAGTAGAAAAATTCACTTAAAATTATTGACAGGTATAGCGCTTTCTGTGCCTTCGACTGGTGAAAACACCTCAAGTAAAGATAAAACAGACAAAGCCGAGAGCAAAGAAAAACATAGCAAAGATAAAAGCGGCGAGAAAAGTAGCACTTCCGAAAGTCACGAAAAACATGCAAGTCATGAAAAGCACAAAAAACACAAGAAAGCCAAGAGCAATGAAAAGGATGAAAGCAAAACCAAAGAGGTGCATGATAGACATGAAAACCACAAAAAGCACCATGAAGAGCACGAAAGCCATGAAAAGCACGCAAGTCATGAAAAGCACGATAAACATAAAAAACACGATGATAAACACAAGAAAGACAAACATTCAAAATCCAGAAAGCACCATAGAAAACATAGCCGTAGACAACAAAACAATCATACTTCGAATTTAATAGTTGATCACGAGGATATAGGCTGGGAATATGAAAATACTACTGCAGTGGATACTAGAAGAATTCTGTACAGCAAAAATACTCCTAAAGGGAAGCGGCCGTACATGGTAAGTGGTATAAAATTATTTAAATTATTTTTTACCAATTGAATTCCTCTCCACGATACCAGGCGTGGCTCACTCCGCGATATCGTCGCTTTGCTACAGGTAGCTACAAGTACATCCGTTCCACACCAATTTTGGTGGCTAGCCATAAGCCGCGCGTGGCGCTGTCGCCACCTAGCGGCCATATCTGTCCTGATCGTAACATACGCGTTTTATTAGAGAGTGAGTCTTCTGTACCTAGTACTTTTATTTATTCTGTGACGATACCTACCTAGTACCTATCTCAGTCTTCCCCGCAACCCGCGTTCTTACGTCAACGACAAAATATATTTACACCGAACGATATTTAGAGAGACATATGTCATTTTATACCTTTTTCTATATATTTTTTTACTTTTTCATTAGGTATACCTCCAACTTACGAAAGAATCCGCCAAAGCCCACAAATACCGCGGCTGGCTCTGCGGTGGCGTCATCGTAGAACGATTCTACGTCCTCACCTCAGCAGCCTGCGTCGAGGATGCCGAGCACTTCTACATCGTCTCCGGCACCACCAAGTTTGTGGACAGCTTCGACTATAAGAGCGACCAATGTGTTTGCAATAATAGGAGGAAGGTCGTTTGGAAGTGTATTCCTAAAAGTAAGATCCTCATCTTGACACTCATCGACTGTTCTTATTATAAAGAAACCCCAGGCCCCCTTGGATATCACTACCTTATCCAATTAAGGATTAGTTACAACTCTGAGGGCTTCCCAGGTTTTCTATAGGCTTGGTTAAGAGAATGAACTACCTACTTAATAAATAAATAATAAATAAATAAATAAATAAATAAATAAATAAATAATTTTGATATTCAACTAGAAAGAGCGCAGATGAAGACAGAAAAATATATTAACCAACTGCAAGAACAAACTCACCTACAACTAACTACATGTTGATATTTTTATCCGGGCTAGGTAGATAGTTTTTATTTTATTTTGAAGGCAAAGTAATGTTTTTTTAGGGACATAGCATCCTTTCGCCCTAAGTTTGTTTATTCCCTTACCGAATCCACCTGCTTACACCATCGATCTCATGTTTTCAGACTACAAGTTCGATTTCCAAGACAGCATCAAGTGGTCCTCCAACGACATCGCCATCGTGAAAGTGAACAAGCCCTTCAAGTTCGGAGTCGTCGAGAAGGGCTGTGACTTCGCCGCTGACATGGTCTGCTACAACAATATCAGTCGGGATCTTGAGAAGCCGGGAACCAAGGGCTGGATTGCTGGCTGGGGCAGTGGCAGTAACTTTAGAGAGGTATTTTCACCATTTTATTTTAATTGTTTTATATATTAATCAGATTTTTCAAGGAACCGAAGCGTCAAACCGTGAAGTTTATGACGTAGGTACACTAGGTACTATTGGTTCTGGATACTTTTAATTAATTGTATTCAATTTTATTATGTTTTAACCTTATATGTTTTTTAAATAAATTAATTTCATGCATTCAAATAGGTATCTACTATTACTAACTACTTAACGTTGAATAAACATATGTTTCAAATTGGCAAGAAACAAGATGCGACATGCAGGTTCTGTCAGGAGTCAGAGGAGACTGCAATGCACATTCTCTGCTCTTGTGGACCACTAATGTCAAAAAGAAGTAACTACCTAGGGCGACACGTAGTGCAACCCTATGAGGTACAGAACATTACGGCCCAAAGAATTTGGAACTTTCTGGATGCAACGGGCATTAGTAATGAACTTTAAAGGGCCGTCACAATAGATCAATGCTGGTCGATGCGACACTCAAAGGCCCACAACACCACAATAATAAATAAATAATAACTACCTACATAATTTACAGGGAGTTTACCGTCGTCAAAAATCGGTCCACATCCCAGAAAATGCCAAGTGTCTCCAGGAAGCTAGGGTTTGCATTATGGACAACGAGCATTGCGCGAAGAAATGGTCTCAACGCTTCAGGAGCATCATCCAACAATACATGATTTGCACTAAGGATGTCATGAAGAGACTAAGCGAAATTTGTGACGTAAGTATAATTTTAATTACAAATTTTATTTACCTTGGAGTATGATCTCATTATTTAGCCCGTTGTCAGGCAAATAAAAATTCTCACGTAATCATCATCATCATCATCATCATATCAGCCAAAGGACGTCCACTGCTGGACATAGGCCTCCCCCAAAGAGTGCCACAATGACCGGTCTGGCGCCATCCGCATCCAGCGGACTCCTGCGACCTTAACCAGGTCGTCAGTCCACCTTGTGGGGGGTCTACCCACGCTGGGTAGACCCCTCACGTAATAAAAATACCAAAATGCGCCCAATGACGCCCAAAACAGGAGTCAGCCGAGAAGCATAATGCATCCGTTGGTCATGATCTCATGATCCTCTTCCTTCACAAATTATGAATAAGAAGATTCTATTGACAATATTTCAGTTTAGTCGGTTTAACCAAATGCTAAACTAGTGCTAGTAGAATGTGAAGAATGTAGTGCTTCTTTCTTTATCAAGAGAGCAGCTCTGTCACTATTATCTACTTTTTTCAGAAAAGGTACGCCAACTGCACAGATGTGGAGGACTCAAGAAGGACCGACATAGAAGAGTCCAGAAGAGCCGAAGAAATAGACTTAGGGCGGCACTTACAGGACCCTGATGACTATACAGCGAGGCGATCGGCTAGTCAAGGAGGTTTTTGTGAGGTAACAACAGTCTTATATTAGATTCGAGCCCATGCACGTCAGAATTTACTGTATACCTGAATTGTCCGGGTGTTGCCGTCGACGGATACGTCTGGGAGGAAATCATCATCATTACTCGGGAATTGTACCAAAACACTTTATTTGACTGTTTTGATGTTTTTTTTTGTCATAACTCACAATTCAAATTCTGATGGCCAAATCATTTTGTATAGGAATCATAATTTTGTACAGTGAAAAAATTTATAAAATTATCCCACGAGAGTATCAAACTTGTATATACGAGAAACTAGAAAGGTGAGACGAAGGTAGCTAGTCTACAAGCTCTTTCGTTACTTTTAACTCTTGCGTTTTACACATACTCCGCTTACAGAAGGCCAGTAGATCAGGAGTAAAGTTCTTCCTTTCTGACTGTGTCTGAGCGACATCTAGAGGAGGTAGGGGACCATTGGGCAGTCGGAAGGCCCGGGCACCCCCTTGTAATAAGTCCTAATATACAAGGGGGTGCCTGAGCCTCTCGACTGCCCAATGGCCCCTACCTCCCCTACGTATGCAAATATTTGATCTTGTCCTATGAGTCTTCCCGGCAATAAATATTATATGCCTGTCTTCCCGCATTTGTGCTTAGTAATACGCGTTTCATATTTCAATCAAATATCATAGGTTTAATTTGTAAATTGATGAAATCACTATTTAAGTTGACAATGTAAAATCTGATAGTAATATTACAAGTGAACCGTTTCATCACCAGAACGACCACGGCGGACCGTTACTCGTCAAGTACCAGCAGAAAGAGCGAGTGATCGGCGTCATCTCAGCCTGCAAGATCGACCCCAAGACCCACAGCTGCCACGGTCCCTTCCTGTACACGTCCGTGTTTAAGAACCGCCAGTTCATCTCGTGCTCCATCTACAAGGATACCGAGTATGTTATCCCCAATTAAACTAATATAATAATAATAATAATAAGCCCGCAGGGCAGCTTGTGGCGAGCTGTTGGGGAGTAACGACCCCACGGACCCGAGTGCTCCCGAGAGTCGGTCAGGGTCTCCGTCTCCGGCGTGTCTTCGTCGGTCGGAGTGGACCCCAAGGGGACCCGCAGGACTCTCAGCTCTGGCTTGCCTTCATTGGCCGTCCAGAGAGGAGTCGCTAGAGCCATATGCTCCAGGGGTGGAAGTGTTAAAGGGCATAACGCCGCGAGTAACTTCGGAGAAAGCGCAGCACCACCTCTCTACACCCCTGAGCCGCTCATGCCGGTGTTGCGCCTGGCCGTCTTCACGATGGCGCATCAGGTGCCCATCTAACGAGTGGCGAGTCACCGCCTGCCTCGATAACACTGTATAACACAATGTTATGGCAGGTGTCCGGAACTCTTAGCAATAGCCCAGATTTATTTTCCACCCAAATTTAAACCATAGACCAGGACTCTTTCCATTTTTCTATAATAGCTCCCAATGCCTGCTGAAACCGGTTTACGGGTATCTATTTATGTACCCGTGAATGGGTTCCAGCAGGCGTTCTACATGACATCAAAGCTCTCCAAACGGCCTCTACGTGTTGGATCTATATCCCCACGCACGCCTTATAAATGACCGGGCTTAAAAACCCGAGAGTTTGTAACGGAGATACAAATAATAATAATTAGGGATGTGACGACCCCATCGCCCGCTGGTTTTACCAGTGCAATCAGTCAACGCAGGGCAGCTTGTGGCGAGCTGTTGGGGATTAGCGACCTCACGTACTCGAGTGCTCCTGGGGAGTTCTGTTACCCGCAAGGAGGGTGGGTGGGACAGGATTCTCTGCCTCTGGCTTGCCTTAGCCGGCCGGCCAGAGTGGAGTCGTTAGAGCTATAAGCTGCTATGAGGGGTGGAAGTGAAATATGCATAAGACGCGAGTTGGCACAGTGGCTGTTAACAGCCACTGGGTAGAAAGCGGCGCACACCTCTCGACACCCCTGAGCCGCTCACACCGGTGTTGCCCTTGAGCCATCCTAGATGTCGCTTTTTGTGGGGGCCCATCTTGTGAGGGCGAGTCACCGTCTGCCGGAAATAAAATTGCATACCGTTTTATTAGGCAGGCGTCCGGTTTTTTACCCCATAGCTCAGTACTTAGTCCATCGCTTTCACTCAATAACCTAGTTCATTTTAGATACCATCAACTCTATAGCCTTTACACCAGGGTGTAAAGCCAGGCCAGGGCGGGTGCTGCCTCTGCGTGCGTCCCATGACACGGGTAAGGGCAGCTTCCGCTCGGTGTACCCCTTACATTTCATTAAAGTGTCAAAAGGGCCTCTACGTGTTGGCTTCGGCTCCGCGCACGCCTCCCAAAGGTCCGGAACACCATTGTTCCGTGATGGGAAAGACATATAATAATTCAGCCTAAATACGTCCCACTACTGCTGGGCACAGGCCTCCTCTCACTCGCAATGCGGATTGGGGACTTCATATACACCTTTGAATTTCTTCGCGGATGTATTCAGGTTTCCTCACGATGTTTTCCTTCACCGAAAAGCAAGTGGTAAATATCAAATGATATTTCGTACATAAGTTCCGAAAAACTCATTCGTACGAGCCAGGATTTGAACCCGCGACCTCCGGATTGAAAGTCGGACTATGACGTCCACTCGGCCACCACCGCTTCTAACCGCTTCGCCAATTAAACTAGACATTTCTAATGCCCTTCTTGTCTTGAAGACTTTACGTCCAAGTTTCATGATTTTAGGACTTATGGACTTAATTTCGATGCGATTGTCAGAATATGCAGCCACACGGCCGTATATTTTGATTTCCTTTGTCATATTTGATATTAACTGTAACTTGTTCTCACCTGTTGATACCTCCACCTCCACTTGTTTCTGACCTGAGAAAATATCCATGATGGCTCCTCTACACGATGGGCCAGCCCCGGCCACTCCAAGGGACGCAGCCATGCGGTAGAATGAGATAGCAATATCACTTGCTCCCTCTAACGCATAAATGCGTCCCTTGGAGTGGCCGGCGCTGGCCCATCGTGTAGAGGAGCCATGACACCAGACGACGAAGTAAAAACGAGAAGTTAATCCAGCTACACCTTAATGCAGATATTTCGAAAGCAGGCTTCAAAACTTGGAACAGCTATATATTATAATTAATTATAAAAAATATTTACTAGTTTCTATAAAAAAATACATTTTCCAGAGAGACCTGCAGACGGGTGTTTCGCACGGGCATCACACATGAAGAATGGACCGTCGATTGGGATAGCGTTAAAGAGTAAGTTCTGATCTCTAGTGAAATCTTGTTGGATACATGTTGTTAGGGAATTCAGAAAATATTGTGCAGTCATTGCAGTTGGTAACAGGGTTAGAGGAATAGTAAGTTATAATACAGATAGATTAATGGATTTGCTTAGTAATGGCATGGCTAGGTATTTTATTTGCCAAGAATAGTACCGATTCGAACTAACTCTGATTACTATCATTTTGACCCACGACGCAAAATGAGGGGCGTTATATGACTTATATGTTTCACGCCAATATCTGTCTCTCTGTCTGTCTGTGGCATCTCTCTCCAACGGATGGACCGATTTCGATGCGGTTTTTTTTACGTGAAAGCGAAATTCCTTGCTGGTAGTCATTAGCTATGTTTGATAAAAATCTATCCAGCAGTTTGAGGAGTTTTTTCCGAAATGATGTAAGGCATTTCTGGCATTAAATGGATTTTTTGCATATAAATACCGTAGGGGGTTTAAAAAAATTTATAGTTACTTACAAATGTACTTGATCCATTAGAGATCTTTAATACTGGAATGTACTCAAAATTGTGTTTTTATTGGTATTTGTTTATTTTCTTTGCTACAGAGACGACGATGATAGAAAGGACGACGATGACGAGTAAGTGAAAAAAGACTATTTTGAACCAAATGATTATATCGCTGACTGTTTCTCTTGGTAAAACTATTTATTTGCAGAAAATACTAACATAACCCTGTAATTTATTTCAGCAATGATAATAGAGATAACGACGACAGGTACGTGAAATTAATTTAAATAACTTTTATACGGTAAATTATTACTCATGATTCATGATGCTTTTGAAAGCTAATTTCCTATTTTTGTATTTTTTTCAGTGACGACGAATCAAAAGAAAGTTTAAGACAATCGTAAGTAATTTATATTCTAATAGGTCCTCAAAAGAACTAGAAATCGATAACATGAATAATGATAATATTATTTGTAACTAAAGTACATTAATTATTGGCATTTCGTTACCTAAATGCACCTATAGTCTGTATCTTTAGGTATTGATATAAAAGTAAACAATCAGTTTGTACATTTTCGGGTAGTTATAACATTTATTGGTTAACCAACCAAATACAAAACCGCCTGGATCTGTCACTGAACGACACTGACTTTAACCTACTTTATTTGATCATGTAATGTTTTCATCTACCCTCAACTGGCTTAAGGAGCCATTTGAGGGTAGATTTTGTTTACTTTTATTTAAATACCTAAAGATACAGAGTATAGAGCAGGGCATTCAGGGTCGCAGAATGCGAACATATAACGTCACATGTATTAGCAATGAGATTGAATATACTTAATTATTTAATTGCTTAAAAAATTGTCTTGAACTTAACCCTTTATAAGGCATACGGGTGTTAGAAATTATGCAAAATAGAACCCCATCACTTTGAAACAAAGTTCAAAATCAGGTGGGAAATATATTTCCTCTGCCTTATTAAGGGGCCCACTGATTAACAGTCCGCCGGACGGTATCGGCCTGTCAGTTGTTCGGAACTGTCAAAATTTTGTTCTAACTGACAGGCCGATACCGTCCAGCGGACTGTTAATCAGTGGGCTCCTTAAAGGCTTAATTGAAATTCTCATTTGCATTTCAGCAAAAACCAGGACAAGCCAGCTGAAACTAGTTCAAAAAGCGAGGAGAGCAAAGAATCCAAGCACAACAAAAAGGACAATTCAGGAGAAAAACCCGCAAACAAAACAGCTGAAAAGAAAGATAGTTCCAGTTCCGAGGAAAAGAAAAGTAAAAAAGAGAAAGATGTAAAAGCATTACGAGACAAGTCTTCGGATAGTAGTTCATCTAGTTCTGAAGAAAGGAAGTTGAGGCGTTCCAACCAGGATGTGTTCTATGAGTCTAGCAGGGATGAAAACGTGAACGAGCCACATAGTAGCGAGTAATTAGATATTTTCTCGCATTAAAATTTGTAGCAAGCTATTTTTACGTGTTTCATTTGACGAAATGCAAGTACAGGAGATATTTTTTTAAATCCCCATGTCACATCATTATACGAAGGCCTAGAATTCTAAACAGTAGTAGGTAGGTTAGTACCTCAGATCATAGAAATATTCTTTCTATGATCTGAAGTTAGTATAGTCACCAAACAGGATTTTTATGCCATTTAGGGTTCTTGCTCAATTTTATTGGAAATTCTATAGCATAAGTATTGAACAACTAATTTAGCTAGGATCCTAAATGTCATAACAATCACGGAGCGTGATGGACAGTGATGGTACCTAGTGGTACTGATATAAAAAATCGTATTCCCAGTAGTAGTGTGGTAAATAAAGGTAGTGGACCCCGCAGTAATTCCTCAGCCAGAAAAAACTTTACAGTATGATAAAGTATCAATAAATAAAAAGTATTGTATAAATTTCCAAAGAATAATAATAATAGAATTAAAGTAAATACCTAAAGTCTTAAATCGTTAATATCTTTTTACGGAAAAATGCTCCGTTCAAACTTTCTTCACCAGACATATTCATGTAACGTATTGCAACAATATATGAAATATCAAAAACTTATCCCAGCAGAAATACCAGTATTAATAAAATAAAAATTTTTGGCGTGTCTTGGACCGGAAAATTGCTCAGTCTAATTTTTTCACTGGAATGCCATTTTATTGCCGTTTTATACCTACAAAATGAAAATCTAAAAATTTTCCACTCTCAGTTTTTAATAGTTCTATAATACATACATTTCGATACGCATTTTTTTGGATTTTTTTTCCCACTGCGCCAAATTATATTCTAAGATCATATAAGAAGAAAAAAATGACAGAGCAATTTTCCGATGAAAATGAGCGTCAAAAAAAGGAAGTATCATAAAAAAATATTCTCATGTTTGACAAAACTTTTAGATTTTTTTCTAGTATCACATACTGATACAAATAAGTTATTTTGTAAAATAATTTTGGACTGAGGAATTACTCGGTTCAATATATAATCAGATTTGTGTTTTTACCTAACTTAGGAGTGTTTTTTTTTTATATTTATAATGTTAGTCTCGGCTCATACTATACAATAACCAAGCTAAATTTCATCGACTGAGAAATTAATGCATGGGTCTCCATACAACAACTTGCTTCATTTACTACACTATAGGTAATAGTTACAAGAATTCAGAAAATCCTGGGAGACATAATATGTTAAACGCTACAACTATATTTTACAATTAGAATGTCCTTTTATGTAGTCAAGTATTATTAATGCCCGTATGGGGTGTTACATGTGCGTTTCTTTGGCTAAAAATACTTGCATGACTTTGACTGCCTAATTTCAAAACTACAACCCTTTTTCGCGGAACAGATCTCGTTCCTTGAAATGCAAACGGGAAAACGTTTAAAATCCATCGTACCTTTAAATAACCTCATGAATAGGAAAAATAAAAGACCTGTTACATTCAAAGTTACATTCAAAGCTGTTCAATAATAAAATCGAGCTTCAGGCATGCGATAAAAGTTTTCATGTTCTTGCAAGTGCTGTCCGGGTTGTTGTATAAATTAATGGTCACCTGGTAGCGGCCCGCCGTGGCCCCGTTGACGGGAAGATCGTCGTTGTCCGCTTTCAGGTCGTGGACTTCGTACGGACCCTGAGAACGTTATAAACTTATCCATATTATGTTCACTAATTTGGTGTCCAGAGTGATGGTTAGTGCCGATAGTGGGCGTGTAAGTCATGGGATGGGATTACCAATAATGATTACTCGTCATCGTAAAATACCACATGCCTGGTACTAGTTTTACTAAAAAATTTAATACAAATAAATTATTTAGATTAGCGAGTAGAAGTTTTACACGCAAAAACTCGCTTTATTTTCTTTGTGTAGGTACATTAAGATTAACATTTTTTAATAACGAAAATGATTATTACCAGTACCATACATAGATAGGTAGTAGCTAGGTAGGTATACGAGTATGTCACGTACCTAAATGTTCATGCCAAGTTTGATGAAATTTTTAAATCAGAACGCAGCTTCGATTGTATGGGAGCGGCGTTTAGGTGGCGGGTTCATGTGACAGTGAAAATTTACATAAGTACTTATAGTCTGTATCTTTAGGTATTTAAATAAAAGTAAACATTAGATGACCAAATAATCTATACATATAATAAAGCTACCCTAATAGCATTTTCTTGCAGGGATTTGGTTGGGCCTTTGTTTACGTATTAGTTGGGCAACCGTTATATTTGGCCGTACGATTTGCTGGAGGGCCCTCGACAAAGGCCCTCCCGAAGATTCCCAACAGAGGGCCATAAGAGTATTTTTTTCGTTGGGCCTATTTAAATAAATCATACAATTATTCAACGGTGGTGGTTTTGGTTGGGCCGTGGTTGGGCCCATACACATTTGTTTGATGGTTGGTTAATTGTTACATTTGGCCGTACGATTTGCTGGAGGGCCCTCGACAAAGGCCCTCCTGAAGATTCCCAACAGAGGGCCATTAGAGTAATTTTTTCGTTGGGCCTATTTAAATAAATCATACAATTATTCAACGGTTGTGGTTTTGGTTGGGCCGTGGTTGGGCCTATACACATTTGTTTGATGGTTGGTTAATTGTTACATTTGGCCGTATGGCTTGCTGTAGGGCCAACTGCAAAAAAATAAAAAAGGGCAATTTTTTCGTTGTACTTCTGTTTGCAAATTCAACAATTACCCAACGGCAAGTCAGGTAGGTCGGTAGGTAGTCGTGCACCAGGTTGGAGGCCCAACACAGCTTGTCCCACAAAGGGCCAACATTGTAACTTTAACGTTGGGTCTTGTGTAGGATTCTTACAATACTACCATAGGTAAATCGTTGTGTAATTTATAGTGGGCCTACAGTCTAATTATGTAATGGGCATTTGTTTACGAGTCCTACAGTTACCCTACGTTAGGTAAGTGGTTGTGTAATACGACGTTGGGCCTTTGCTGATAAATATTACAATTACACTACGGTAGGCATTGGTTGTATACCGACATGAAGGTCCTAGGCACCAGTTGTTGTTAATCTTCTCTGTATCGTTCCAATTTTAGTATATGTACTGCCGAAGCAAGTACACTTACTATACACTCTAATTTGTATATATACTAACCGCACTTCAAAACTTCGTAAGCGAGATTTATGTTTTTTGAGATTTAAATTGAGAAAATGTTGGTAAAATACAATTTTTTAAATTAATGTATAAATTTTATAGTTATAGCTATTATATTTATAAGTTACTTTTAAAAAATATTATGATTATATCCGGAATAATCGAGAAAATAACTATAACTTCGATGTTTGGAGACAGTAACGCCATCTAGTGACGCCACAAGCAAAGTTCCACAGCCAATGTTGGTAAATGCGACATTTGTCGTCATTGGGCCATCGGATGATATCGTTGATTAGCCAACGTTACCAAAGTAAACAAAGGAGGCCCATTGTTGGGCATCAGTGCCACAGCCAATGTTGGTAAATGCGATATTTGTCATCAGTGGACCATCGGATGATATCGTTGATTAGCCAACGTTACCAAAATACACAAAGGCTCATTGTTGGGCATCAATGCTACAGCCAATGTTGGTAAATGCGACATTTGTCGTCATTGGGCCATCGGATGATATCGTTGATTAGCCAACGTTACCAAAATAAACAAATGCCCATTGTTGGGCATCAGTGCCACAGCCAATGTTGGTAAATGCGATATTTGTCATCAGTGGACCATCAGATGATATCGTTGATTAGCCAACGTTACCAAAATACACAAAGGCCCATTGTTGGGCATCACTGCCACTGCCAATGTTGGTAAATGCGATATATGTCATCATTGGGCCAACTAATATTATCGTTGTTTAGCCAACGTTACCAGAATACACTAAGGCCCGTTGTTGGGCATCCGTGCCACAGCCAATGTTGGTAAATGCGGTATTTGTCACCATTGGGCCAACGAATGTTATCGTTGTTTAGCGAACGGTAGCAAAATACACAAAGGCCCATTGTTGGGCATCACTGCCACTGCCAATGTTGGTAAATGCGATATATGTCATCATTGGGCCAACTAATATTATCGTTGTTTAGCCAACGTTACCAAAATACACAAAGGCCCGTTGTTGGGCATCAGTGCCACAGCCAATGTTGGTAAATGCGATATTTGTCATCATTGGGCCATCGGATGATATCGTTGATTAGCCAACGTTACAAAAATACACAGAGGCCCATTGTTGGGCATCACTGCCACTGCCAATGTTGGTAAATGCGATATATGCCATCATTGGGCCAACGAATATTATCGTTGTTTAGCCAGCGGTACCAAAATACACAAAGGCCCATTGTTGGGCATCTGTGCCACAGCGAATGTTGGTAAATGCGATGGTGGGCCAATACAAATTTTAATGTTGGCTACGGAACGAACCTCATCCCAACGTTTTCCCTACCGTTGGCACCGTGGGCCCCAACGAAAATGCTACTAGGGTAAGGACGGTCGAAAGTCTGTACATGGAAGATATTTGAAAAAAAGTTGGCTGGGTATACTTAGAATCGCTAACAGAACACGTTCCAAAAGTTTTTAGAATTTTTGTCTGTTTGTCTGTTTATCTGCTTATCTGTTTGTCTGTTTATTTGAACGCGCATCACGTGAAAACGGCTGAACGGATTTTGATGAAAACTTTACTAATCTGTCAAGAAAATTCCCGGCCAGGTTATAGGCTATAAAAATTCAACCTCTAAAAGGGGGGGTAGCCACAACACTCGATTGACTTAAGTTTGCCCCTGAATCTTATGGCGCTACTTAGGAAGGAGGGGCAAACTTTATTCAAATATGTGCTACCACTATTGAGTACCCTGGTAAACTAACAGATGGCGTTGAATTTAATATGTTGTGACATGAATAAGCCACCGAGGAAAGATTTTGCCAAATTAACTCTAAGTTTAGAAGAGGGGCTACGGATATCAACAAAAATAATTGAATAATTATGTTGATTTAATAAATTAATAATACGACAAAATTAAACGACAGTAAATTAATTGCCCCTCATTGCACAGTGCCATCTTTTGGGGAACTGAGTAAACATTAAGTAATCAAGAAAACTAAAAATTAGTTTACATAGTTACGTAGTGGTAAAATAAACACACATATAAACACGCGTATAATTGCATAATTATTTAAAATTATAAATTTTCTCCATCATGAATTATACCTAATCGTAATTATATCGCCCCCATATCAAATCCATATTCATACGTAGGTATCGCCTCCTTTATGCACTTAATAATGGCGACGAAGGTGGGTACTTTGAAAAAAAAACATTGACCTCTGTCATTTTCAGTGCCGGATTAACCCTTTTAGTTTTAAGCAAAATAAGCACTTGCTTAGGGCACCACGTCTAGGGGGCACCAAAACCGTAGGCAAAAAAACGCGCAGGCTGCATCAGCATTGCAGTCGTCGTGGAGTAGGTACCTACATGAATCTTTTATACGTGTACAAAGTACCCATCTAATAACGAAGGGTCGTAGGGATCAAGTAAGGGAGTGAGGGTACGTAAGAACATCTCCAACGTAGGCTTTCGATTTGACCTTACGCGGAGGCCCTTAAAGTCATGGAAAAAAATCTTGCTTTCGAGCTTGCGGCCAGCCGATTTTTTCGACATAGGTTACCGATTTTATAGCGTATTTTGCTCTCTTGCACGCCAGCTTTGTCGGCCAAGCCGAGTTGCTCCTTAGCCGCGATCTTGAGACCTAACTGTCAAAAGGTCTGTCTGTTATAAGGGGCCCCGTGAAAGCCGAAAACTAAAAGCATCCCATCAAGTAGCGCTTTCGAGTGAAGTCAAAGATCGAGCAGTAGAAGAGTCGTGATTACATGCATAGATTCGACTTCAAGCCACTCTTTTGCAGTTCGGCGTAAGGTCTTATGCGAGGTCTTCTGCCTTATGGCAAAGTTGATCTTCTGCCTTAATTACACTTGGGTGCTTTAATTATCCAAATCTAAGCTTTCCTCTTTCGCAGCTGGGCCTTCTGCCTTGCTCACACTTCACATTCACTTGGTCAATTCCAAGCTCTGCTTTCTTGCATCTTTTCTGATGAGAACAACCTCGCTGAGACCCTTAAATATCGAGCCCTATCGAAGCTAGGCTGATAGAAAACTGTCCCATCCCTTCTCTGTATGAAATCCTGGATTCGCGCCTGGTTGGGACTAAAAGTAAAAATGTACAACTGTCTATCAAATTGCGTTTTTTATATCGAAAAAATTTCGCGTTTACAATCACGTTATAAGATATGATAAAGGTGACATTCGGTTGGCGACTGCAGCAGCTTTACTCTGTTGCAACGTTACTGCTGCAGCACTGTCAATTTTCGTAATAAAATGATGTGACTGATTTCCATACTAAAAGTAGATATGTACAACTTACAACTGTCTAACATCAAATTGCGTTTTTATATTGAACAATTTTCGCGCTCGCTTCGCTCGCGTTTTTAATAACTTTATAAGTCAAATTGCGTTTTTTATATCGAAAAATTTTCGCGCACGCTTCGCTCGCGTTTTCAATAACATTATATGATATGATAAAGGTGACATTCGGGTGGCGACTGCAGTAGTATTACTCTGTTGCAACGTTACTGCTGCAGCACTGTCAATTTTCGTAATAAAATGATGTGACTGATTTCCATACTAAAAGAAAAAATGTACAACTGTCTATCAAATGGCGTTTTTATATCGAACAATTTTCGCGCTCGCTTCGCTCGCGTTTTTAATAACTTTCTAAGTCAAATTGCGTTTTATATATCGAAAAATTTTCGCGCACGCTTCGCTCGCGTTTTCAATAACATTATATGATATGATAAAGGTGACATTCGGGTGGCGACTGCAGTAGCATTACTCTGTTGCAACGTTACTGCTGCAGCACTGTCAATTTTCGTAATAAAATGATGTGACTGATTTCCATACTAAAAGTAGATATGTACAACTGTCTAACATCAAATTGCGTTTTTATATTGAACAATTTTTGCGCTCGCTTCGCTCGCGTTTTTAATAACTTTTTAAGTCAAATTGCGTTCTTTATATCGAAAAATTTTCGCGCTCGCTTCGCTCGCGTTTTGGCGTGGCGACTGCAGTAGTATTACTCTGTTGGAACGTTACTGCTGCAGCACTGTCAATTTTCGTAATAAAATGATATGACTGATTTCCATACTAAAAGTAGAAATGTACAACTGTCTATCAAATTGCGTTTTTATATCGAAAAATTTTCGCGCTCGCTTCGCTCGCGTTTTCAATAACTTTCTAAGATATGGCGACTGCAGCAGCATTACTCTGTTGCAACGTTACTGCTACAGCACTGTCAATTTTCGTGATAAAATTACGTGACTGATTTCCATACTAAAAGAAAAAATGTACAACTGTCTATCAAATTGCGTTTTTATATCGAAAAATTTTCCCGCTCGCTTCGCTCGCGTTTTCTATCACTTTCTAAGATATGGCGACTGCAGCAGCATTACTCTTTTGCAACGTTACTGCTGCAGCACTGTCAATTTTCGCGATAAAATTATGTGACTGATTTCCATACTAAAAGGAAAAATGTGCAACTGTCTATCAAATTGCGTTTTTATATGGAAAATTTATCACGCTCGCTTCGCTCGCGTATTCAATTACTTTCTAAGATATGGCGACTGCAGCAGCATTACTCTGTTGCAACGTTAATGCTGCAGCACTGTCAATTTACGTGATAAAATTATGTGACTGATTTCCATTCTCAGCTGTAATGGGCCAATGAACGTCACTCAACTAAAAAAAAACAATGTGATCTCGATGACCCTAGGGAGAGGGGGCACCATGGTCTAGAAATGCTTAGGGCATCAAAATATCTTACTCCGGCAATGGTCGTTTGCGGAGTCAAACGATTTGGGACTCGCATTTTATACGCATTACCATGCCTTCTCGAAAAAAATCGAATCATTCGCGAAAGTCTCGCAACGCATTGAGGTTACAAGGGGCACGTGGTCTTCCTCAGGAGTCTGAAGAAGACCACGGTGAGTGGGAGGCGCTCTAGCCAGGCAGGCCGCTTCGCTTTCGCTCGCGCGCGTATACCTTACTGTATCGACTGATATACATTTTGGAGTGTAGTTTTATTTAGTGGTACCTAATTGTAAAATATTTTATCTGGACTACAGTCCTCCAGCATATCCATTTGTCAACTTTACTTCAAGTTCCGCCTCCAGGGGAGAGGGAGAGAAATTAGGATTAGAAATTAGCCGCTTACTGACACAGACCGAATTCCACGCGGGCGGAGCCGCGGGCACAGCTAGTATAGATTAAAGTCAGGTCGTTCAGTGACGGATCCAGGCGGTGTTGTTTGGTCAGTTAACCAATAACTGTTATAACTACCCGAAAGTGTACAAATTGTTTGTTTACTTTTATGTAAATGCCTAAAGATACAGAGATTAAAATTCATATATTACTGATGCACTTACAGCAGCAAACGGGCATATAGTAGGGAAGCCGAAGTAGCTGAAATATTTTGCATACAGACTTTCCTCCTTCCCGAACTCCTTGCAAACGTCACATATCTCGTGGGAGATGATCATCTCGTATTGGCCGTTGATTTCTCTCTCGACCATTAGTTCAACCTGCAATGCAAAGCTCAATCTAAGCGCGTAAAAATATCTAGCGGAACATAAAGTAGCTATGCGGCGTAAACAAAAATCCAACTTGTCGGCACAAGGCCCTTCTATTAGTTGGAGATAGTGTGTCATGAAACTCATGAATCTAGTATGACTGGATCAGGCATGGGGGTTGCACTGTGATTCCGCCGTAGGCCATCAATCGAAAAAAGTCATGAGCGTATCCCGGTCTAAAAGGTAAGTAAAATGATACACTAATAGACAATCTGTCGAAAACTATAAATGTCACAATAATACATTGCAATTATCATTTGCATTTGTGCAACGAAAGTGATAACATCTAATCCCTCATTAGCAGTGCACTTTTGACGCCGTAACTTAATCACTTTGTTATCGTGTATTATTATTACTATTTGTTTATTAACACATGGTGAGAACATGAAAATCCAAGAAGAAGGTATGTACTTTATTTTCTAATATATTTCATGTATATATATGTGTGTTTGAATTTTATACATATTTTCTACGAGAGGCCTATCGTTTTGTAAAAAAATATTCTTAACTACGAAATCAATTTGAGTTATACTTTGATACCGACCTGTGTCGAGCTAGAGGCATACTTCATTTTAAAGCTCAAACTGTCCTTAATAAGGGCTGTAAGTTTCATTGTCGTCTCTTCTAGTTACATGGGTATCAACGAATAAGTGGAATTAGCCAAGAACAATGAGATTTTTTTCTAACATATTTATGTATTTGTTTTAGGTACTATTATGAGATGTGCTATTTCAAGGCGACTATTTTTGATATATGGCACTCCAAACAAGACACGGAAAATGAAAAATCTCAACATGTTCTGGGTACTTTGACTGAAATGTCACCTCTTTCTGAGAACATTGAAAATATCGACATGAAGATTTTAAGCGACAGAATTTGCAATTTATGCAAACGATTTTCATGTTATTAGAAAAAGACTTATTGTAGTCAGTATAAATTACTAGAAAAATATGCAGTTTGGCTTGCTGTAACGGAGTATATTGACGTAAATCGAAGTATTGAGCCGCGTATTTTGCAGCAGAAAGATAACGTCTATTCGTTCCCTTCTTGTTCGCGTGGCCGTCCGAAAAAAGATTTTAATGACTGTAGTACGTTAACTACTAAAAGGATAAGACTTGCTGAACTATCCAACTTAGATACGTCTGCTGTTAATACGTTGCTCAATACTTCCGCTGATGCCAATTCTAGCTCTACAAAAATCGACGAATGCGATGTTTTGTCGCTTATTGCAGAAGCTAAGTTGACTAGGCACCAATATTTATTAATTACGAATTTTATAGATACTAAGATATCAAAATATTGTATAAAGTCCTTCCTACCAAAGTATTGTTAAAGCTAAAAAACAGTGTTATCCTCCTATTATAACTGTTACCGAATCATCCGCCGAAGTCGAACTTCAGAGTTTGTTAGACCACACTGCCACTCGGATTCTTGAGTCACAAAAAGATGTTTTAGTTAGAGTGCCATGCAAATCTCTAGATAAAATATCTTTAATAGGCAAATGGAGTTTCGATGGCAGTACTGGACATGGCGAATATAAGCAATGTTTTTCTGATCCCAAATTACAAATTATACTGTTTTTTTATTTTTTATTTGATGTTTATTATAAACAAGAAACATTAATACCACAATTTTTCCAATGAAAATCGCAGTGTAAAATGGTTCCAACAACATTTCCAGGCATAAAACAGACGTATGCGTTTAATATATACAGTGTGTAAGTCTAATACGGGCGATAAATTAAATCGGACATAGTATTCATTAGTGTAATCATGAAGTAAAAGGTTTTTTTAAGTTGCAGTTCATTACGAGCCCATAATTAATTTTTTTTAATTTTCTTAGCAGCAATGTACTGTAAACATGGTTGCGGTACCGAAATGTCAAATGTTCATTAGCAATACAACAATAGCATTTACAAACTTACCTATCTGGAGGAACATTCACAATACATGTTAGCATTACACTGCGTTTAATGTTTTGTAGTTATTTTGGTAGATTAAAGTACTACTAGGCGTGTTAAAAGATATTAAATCTTATTTATTTATCATGTTTATCAACAAGAAACTGACTTCATTTTAATCAGTCACGATAACAGCACTTGACGTGATTATTTCTAATCTGAGCAATAGACAAGCACCTTTGATAGCACACCTTTTTTGAAAATTCATTAATATCAGTATCTCATAAGTGATTATTGTGTATTCATTTCGTATTTAATTTGCCTGATTTTTTATACCAGGATGGCGGAAAATAAGCATACGGCCCGCCTGATAGTTGTACAGTTATTACCAAAATTATTTCGAGAATTAACTAAACCGTCTAAACACCACAAAACTTGGTACATTGTGTGAAAACGTGGCAAACTCTTTGGTGGAATTGCAAGTTTCTTATTTTATTTCAACTCTGATTTGACAATGTCAGTCTTTCGATTCAAAAGTAATCGTATGTTATAAAAATGCCTCGTTTAACAACTTTTACTGCTCCTGAATTAATGGACATGATTTTAATTTACGGTGAAACACTACAAAATGGTCATCGAGCGCTAGCTGTGTACAGAGAGCGATTCCCTCATCGGGTTGTACCAAGAAACGCTCGAGTAATTGTAAACGCGATACAGCGAGCTCGCGAAGGATTGCCCGTAACTGGAAGGGTGGAGGGAGCAGCTATTCACGATGAGCTTCCAGTTCCATTGCAAGACCGAATCCTTCGCCATTTTGCACTTAATCCTGAAAGTAGTACAAGGGATGCAGGAAGACGACTTAATACGAGTTGTTATTTTATGGAGTCAATCAAACGTCGTTGCGAAACCTGTTCTGAAATACAAGGAAGGCACATCGAGAATAGGTATTTGCGGCGAAACCGGCAAAACTAAACTCAGGTTTCTCAGAATTTGTATTGTTGTAAATTGTGTTTTTTAGTTTTTTAGTTGGTTTTCTTTAGAAGTATTTCAGCAACTTCAGTACATTTCAGTTGTAATTTCAATGGGTCGTTATTAAAATAAATGATTGCTTTAATAAGATTTTTTGATGTAATTTGATTTTAAACTAGGTAGTCATTTCGTCAGATAAAAAACATCATACTTATTTATTATTTACCCACTCATGACAGTTAATGACATTACATACGCAATAGGAGTTTTTGAAAGTAACTGTCAACGAGCGTTTAACGTGAGTGTGTTTGCATTACATTGCGGGCTGAATTATTTTGTATGGACAAAATTATTGTTGCAACTTTAAGTAAATGTTATCTAATTACCTTTACTTTGTCCTATACTAACCACCGTTAAGAGATTCGCCCGTATTAGACTTACACACTGTATTCTATATATATTCATAAAAATGACATAAATATACCAATTCATATTACTTTCATGGTATTTTAACGTTTATAATAGATAAAAACCTCTATTTCGCGGTTTAAGTATTTATGGCCGCCCTTGTATGGGAGCGGAATCACTGTGGGTTGGGGGGAAATGACCGAACGGGATAGTCTTATGTATCTTTCAGTAGGAGTATAGTCTGTAGATTTGTAACTGGCCCCGAGCCGCTAATCCTTTGTCTATTGTCAAGTAAAACCACACGTGCCTTTACCTGTAAAAAAAGGGTATTGTAATTATCTACAAGTTACTGAGTGCTGGCGAGTCGAACCAGTCTAAAATGTGTTATCCAGATGCGTAACAAAGGCGCGTTATCGGAGAGCGCACCTACACTGGTTTTTTGAGCGTTGGACTAGCCCGCGCTCAAGTGCCAATTAAGAATAATTAAGACCTTTTTTTGCAGGTACCTAAGTACCACGTGCGGTTTTACTTAACAATAAATAAAGGATTAGCAGTTCGGGGCCAATTACAAATCTACAGACTATAGCAGCGAAAGCGATCTGGATGGATCAAGTACTCCCTCGCGGACGCACGCGAATAGCACATCTATAGGATCCTACCATCTATGTAGTGCGTATACGTAAATAGGGGCATGGGCATGTTATGCGGACACGGATGATTTGCCCTAAGGCCCAGTGGGCCCGGGCCAGATATAGGGGCGGCAGTGTATATGACACCGTAAGATAGTCTACAATCTAACGTAGGTTAGGTTAGGTTAGATTGTAATCTCCCTACCGTCAGTTTATAATTTAACTAGCGATATTATAAACTGACGAGTGTTTACAATTTTACGGTGACATATATAATTATTGCTGAGAAAGGGGCGGCTAGTACTTAAGTACTATTATATAGGACCTGGGACCTAAGGCCGCTAAGACTGCAATTTCGCCACTGGTATGCGGAGGGACGATAGTAGATAGGGACGAAACAACAATTGTAACTAGAAATGTAACTACGAAAGTAGCTTATGAGCGAGACAAGGTGAACCAGGTGAAAGGTAAAGAGAACGATATTAAAATGAAAAAAGTAAATGATGAGAAAAAGGACGAAAATCGGTACCTATACTTATGGAAGAAAAAACATACTGCGCGGCTCCTTAAAGTCAATTTAAGTTGGATGCCAAGCGGATGATGAAGAGTGAAATATATATGTGAACCATTTGAAAAAACTCTGTTAATGGTACAGTCACCTGCAATAATATGTTACTCTTCGAAGTCCGCATTATGTGACGCCCTCTTATGGCTCTACAAATAAGATCGTGTCAGATATTTTTGCGGCCTTCGTTGTGCAGCATATTATTGAAGGTGACTGTACTTAATACCTTTTTAATTCCACTCACCATAGTAGCACTGTCGAAACCTTTATGAAAGTATATAGTGCCGGCCATGTACGAAGTCGATTCATTATATCTGTCGACTTCGACGGCCGACGTATCCACGAAGGCCTGGCTCGATGGGTCGGGGCACACATATACTGGCGAGTCGAAGTTTAGCACGAATTCCGCCTGCAATGGTGAGAAATATGGAGTTGTCGCTTAGGTATAGGTAATCAGAGATCGGACAGATTGGCGTCATTGCTCGCAATATAACTCCAAATTTGATTAAATAATTAATCATTTAATATTTCTTATATTGTAAATTTACTATTGAATAAAATAAATAAATAAAAATGTAGTTTAATTATTTAAATATTTTTTTTAACTGAGAGTAATTTTGTGCCCTAGTCAATAAATACTTAGCACTTAAAATATTTTTGATACAAAAAGATGACGTACAGAAATTTTTGAAAACATACTGATGATTTATTTTAATAAATTTACATTATAAGAAATCTTTGTGTTATTTATTGATTAGGAATCAAAATTAAACCTCAAGTAAGAAATTAATTAAATTATTCATTGTTTAATCAATTTAGGAGTCATGTCCACATTATTGCGAGCAATGACGCAAATTTGTCCGATCTCTGCTTATAATAGTTATATTGGCATTTTTCCTTAATTACTTACCACCCTTGTACAGTCACCTGCAATAATATGTTACACAACGAAGGCAGCAAAAATATCTGACACGATCTTATTTGTAGAGCCATAAGAGCGTGTCACATATTTTTGCGGCCTTCGAAGAGTAACATATTATTGCAGGTGACTGTACAGTATTCTTACAGAGACGGAAGTTATGTAGACTACTTACCTACAAGTCCTACACCCAAATGCTAGAGGTTGGTTCCTGATACTGGAAAGGCAGCGTTAGGCTTTTCCATTGTCATGGCGCTAATAAATAAATAATAAATAGAATAGGTAAATTTATATAGGTACTTACATCCACAGGACCCTGGCAGTCACAAACACCAATCAAATACAGGAACAAAAAAATGAACATCTCTTCAAAACTCATCATTGTAAACAGTGGTAACTACAAACTGGCTTATTTATTTTAAATACATTCTACATTGCGTGCGGCATCAGATAAACGCATCTGATTATCTGACATGGTGGTAGAATGTCAGATATGTTAGATATCTTTAACAACTTAATAGCTGTCGTTATAATTAGGAGGAAGTTCTGCTTAGTTAACAAGTATATAGCGTGTATGATAATCCCCTGGATATTCCAATAAGCAACGTAGAATAGAATAGGTCATCAACATTCGGTGAAGCTTGAAATAGTTAGTCATTGAATTTTAAACAGATAACGCGGCTGATAAATTATTTCACTGCAAGAGCATTTAAACAAACAGAATAATGATAGGTAGGTTCTCTTTACTGCGATAAACTTTACTGAAATTGTTAAATTTTAATGTTATGCTGTGTTGAGTTTAGATCTGGTTTAGATGTAAGGCGTTGACAGCAGCTGACGTTTATTTCATTTCTGCTAAATACCTAGTGTTTTATGCCTTCAATTTTAGCTTACTCTTTGCTGGCAAACAAGTTTTGCCCATAAGTAACTTATGCCATAAACAGTAGAATAGAAAAAAAACTTTTTCCCTCTTTTTAGAGTTATAATATTTAGTGTAAGAAAAAAATGTTTCTCTGTGCCAAGCAGTGCCAAGAGAAAATATCATTCTAGAAATGATTTCTTTTCAATTAACTGCGATTTTGGGAACCGCAAGCAAAGTGTTTATTTATCTTGCTTAAAAAGAGGGTATTACTGCAATGTTCTGCCGCCAGAGTGCAGCACTAGCGCCTCTAGTAAACCATAGAGTATAACTTACACATGTATATTGTGCCGTGTACTGTTTTTTGACAAATAAATATAAAATAACGAAATTTCGATTTTCTTGTTTCGCGGTAGACCCCCAGATTGTGATGGATTGTGGCGCCTCCTACGCAGGTTCGCGTAATATTCCCTATCATTGAGATCCCTAAGATTTGTATGACCTCGATCGCAGCGATTGCTTCAGAAAGTGGAATCTTGTGCGTTGCCTTCGCAAACTTCGCTCGCTTCTATAAAAAGTTTAGGCAAAAATTTCATTTTTGGTACAAGCTTTTATCGCTGACTGTACTTTTCTTTCGACAGACAACTAATACTCATCGAGACAATTCTAAAAACCCCAAACACAATTAGGTTGCGTTGTTTCATCACACAGTTCCTATGGCCACCTCCTGTCTCCCATCATCAGATCAGCTCGATGGTACCATAATATTGCATTATCATCCGATTTATACATGCAAAAAGATACATGCATGCAAAATTTCAGCTCAATCGGAAACCGGGAAGTGTATCAAATTTAACTTGCAAGATTTGATTACAGACAGACAATTAACGGTCAGGTGAAACTAAAATAAAAATAAAAGCTTTATTATTATTGTTATTCTTTAAGCAGGCAGGCAGTTTTGACAACTGATATTGCCTGTATCCAGTAATCATTAATAGTTATCGTTGTCAAGTAGTACTAGTAAGCTTGAAATAAGTTTTTGGCAAAAATTTCATTTTTGGTACAGTCGCCATCAGATATATCGGAGCGGCCAAGGTGTTCACAATATCTGAACACGCGCTCTAACGCCCTGACAATAGAGGCGTGTTCCGATATTTGTGAGCACCTTGGCCGCTCCGATATATCTGATGGCGACTGTACAAGCTTTTATCGCTGACTACTTTTTTTACGACAGACAACTAATACTCATCGAGACAATTCTAAAAACCCCTAACACAATTAGGTTGCGTTGTTTCATCACAGAGTTCCTATGGCCACCTCCTGTCTCCACCATCAGATCAGTTCGACAGTACCATATTATTGTATTGTCATCAGAACTACATACAGCTGCCAATGTTCATGACGCTACGATCCTTGGAAGATGGTTAAATTAGTTACCTTAGATTCCATTACATAGTTAGTTACATACAGGTCGACCTAATAAAAGCTTGTTAAAAAGCAACTTAGGTGCCCGTGTAAAACCAAACCGTGTACCGTGTGTTTTGTATGGAAATAAAAGATCTTCTATAGAAAAATATATTTTTAATTCGGCTCTCAACTTTCTAATGCCAAATCGCTACGTTACAGACATCACAAAGTTAGATCGAACGCCTAAAGGACTAATTAGAGTAATTAGTTACGATAGTCATGAACTCATGATGTATGAAGAATCGCTTAACGCTTTCAAAGTAAAAACAATAGAAGTGTTTAATAAATTTATTAAAAAAAAATACAAAACAAAAAAAGCCATCCCTGCCTGCTACGAACGTTATAAGTTTACAAAATAAACTAAAAAAAGAGTGTTAACAAGTTATATACATAAATACATTTAAGTGCTTAAAATTTATTGAAAGTGAGTAAAAGTACTTGGAAACATATTATGCGAATGAACACTTTAAATCAAACGTGAAATGCGTATGTATTATCCACCAAGGTTATACTTACTACACAGAACGTATAAACTAAAAATTTCGAAAAATACACCATAAATAATCAATCTTCCTATATAAAATATATTTTTATTTTATACTCTAAAAGAGACCAATACTATGCGGACGTAATGTACGCACAATTCTAAATACACATGTTAAACGTATCCTATTATGTCAAATATATATTACTTTTCGAGTCTTAAATCATTTATAACCTAATACTGAAAAAGTAACTTGACTTGCTACCATAAGTTTTCAAAATGTATAACCAACTTTCATCCATCGATATGTTCAAAATGCTAAAATGAACGATCAAATTCTGGCGGAAATCAACGATGTATCAACCATATCGCATGCAATCAGTTGGCACGTACATATAAGATACAAGCGAAGTCCCAACCATCGAATTGAAATAAATACCCTTAACACTAATCAAATCCTTTCAAACTAAATTTCTATTGGGACGACGCTTTTAAAAGCACCTTAAACATTAAAAATATGTTTAAATCTGTTTCAATCTATAATATACTAAAATAGCATCTTTTCTTTTATCGTAATGGAAGAATGCTTAAAATATATTGAAACGTGGGTAAACAAAGCTTTCTAAGATTCACGGCTCTATAAAATTACATCTAACGTTAGACTAGAAAACAAAACATTCGTAAAGATATTTTCGTTAAAGTTTTAATATAGCTCACTCTCTCTAACAGTGCCGGTCCAATGCAAGAAAAACAAAAAACCATCGAGCGAACTCTCGTCCGAATCGGGAAAACTAAAATCGAACCATCGCTTGTTCTGGTTAAACAGTACATTGCATACTTGTCGAATTCTAAATGCTTATTACTATTTTATGAATCAGATGTTGCTAAGCGGGCGAGGTGTTGAAAATTACCTCTAGATCATTTTGAACTGGCCTGGTTAGCAACTATTGCTGCTGACTGAATTTTTAAGAAAACATTTTTAATGAATCGTTGATTTCTGGTCTGTTTCGTTACTAATAATGATTGTTTAAGCTGCGAATCTATTAGTGTCCGACCGAAGATTCGGTTTCAGTTACGGCCAGCTTCGGCCAAAAAATCATATTTTACCGAAACTTACGAAATGGTACTTCGTTCTATGAAACTAAACTATGTGACAAAGACCAAAAGTTGTGGAACAAATAGGACAACAATGTTAATACCTATGTACCTATATACTGATTTACGTATACAGACATTATTGGTTTAGGTGTTGTTGTAAGTGTGACTTCCGACTGCATTTGTAATCACAGTGGCTACACTGAAATGGCTTCAAGGTTTTTTTTCAGTATGTATCATCAGGTGTTGTTGTAAGTGTGACTTCAGGCTGCATTTGTAATCACAGTTGCTACACTGAAATGGCTTCGCCCCAGTATGTATCATCAGGTGTTGTTGTAAGTGTGACTTCCGACTGCATTTGTAATCACAGTGGCTACACTGAAATGGCTTCAAGGTTTTTTTCAGTATGTATCATCAGGTGTTGTTGTAAGTGTGACTTCAGGCTGCATTTGTAATCACAGTTGCTACACTGAAATGGCTTCGCCCCAGTATGTATCATCAGGTGTTGTTGTAAGTGTGACTTCCGACTGCATTTGTAATCACAGTGACTACACTGAAATGGCTTCGCCCCAGTATGTATCATCAGGTGTTGTAAGTGTGACTTCAGACTGCATTTGTAATCACAGTGGCTACACTGAAATCGCTTCGCCCCAGTATGTATCATCAGGTGTTGTTGTAAGTGTGACTTCAGGCTGCATTTGTAATCACAGTGGCTACACAGAAATGGCTTCGCCCCAGTATGCATCATCAGGTGTTGTTGTAAGTGTGACTTCAGGCTGCATTTGTAATCACAGTGGCTACACTGAAATGGCTTCGCCCCAGTATGTATCATCAGGTGTTGTTGTAAGAGTGACTTCAGGCTGCATTTGTAATCACAGTGGCTACACTGAAATGGCTTCGCCCCAGTATGTATCATCAGGTGTTGTAAGTGTGACTTCAGGCTGCATTTGTAATCACAGTGGCTACACAGAAATGGCTTCGCCCCAGTATGTATCATCAGGTGTTGTAAGTGTGACTTCAGACTGCATTTGTAATCACAGTAGCTACACTGAAATGGCTTCGCCCCAGTATGTATCATCAGGTGTTGTTGTAAGTGTGACTTGAGGCTGCATTTGTAATCACAGTGGCTACACTGAAATGGCTTCGCCCCAATATGTATCATCAGGTGTTGTAAGTGTGACTTCAGGCTGCATTTGTAATCACAGTGGCTACATTGAAATGGCTTCGCCCCAGTATGTATCATCAGGTGTTGTTGTAAGTGTGACTTCCGACTGCATTTGTAATCACAGTGGCTACACTGAAATGGCTTCGCCCCAGTATGTATCATCAGGTGTTGTAAGTGTGACTTCAGACTGCATTTGTAATCACAGTAGCTACACTGAAATGGCTTCGCCCCAGTATGTATCATCAGGTGTTGTTGTAAGTGTGACTTGAGGCTGCATTTGTAATCACAGTGGCTACACTGAAATGGCTTCGCCCCAATATGTATCATCAGGTGTTGTAAGTGTGACTTCAGGCTGCATTTGTAATCACAGTGGCTACACTGAAATGGCTTCGCCCCAGTATGTATCATCAGGTGTTGTTGTAAGTGTGACTTCCGACTGCATATGTAATCACAGTGGCTACACTGAAATGGCTTCGCCCCAGTATGTATCATCAGGTGTTGTAAGTGACTTCAGACTGCATTTGTAATCACAGTGGCTACACTGAAATGGCTTCGCCCCGGTATGTATCATCAGGTGTTGTTGTAAGTGTGACTTCTGACTGCATTTGTAATCACAGTGGCTACATTGAAATGGCTTCGCCCCGACATTTCGCCTAATGAGGGCGCCACTGGACGCTCGACGCAGTCTTAATATGTGTATGAAAGCGGTCTTATAACATTTTTTCAACGATTTTAACAAGTCTACAAAAGTTTCGGTTTCGGCCGAAACTAGAGCCAAAGCCGAACCACAGAATAACTAATAGTACTACCGCACAGAAAATTCACTCCTTCACAAAAGTCAGATTTACTCTATACTCGCCGCCTGCAACAAAATTGAAACTTATAACCGCGCACGAACGGTGAATCTACTTTGCGCGAGCGCCACGTAACACGACTATCGTGCGGTCGAGCGGCAGCCCACTGCCATACGCCTACCCTGCCCAGAAGGCCCGCCGGCCAAATGTACCTAAACTGCGTAATGACACCCCCCTGGCCGAACTTTCGTTTTTGGCAAAAAAAAAACATATTCCGGTCGGACACTATCTTTGGATATGCTAAGTTTAAATTCAGGCTATGTTAAATTAAAAAATCTAAGTATTTGTGCTTAAGACAAATTTACTCAAGAGGGTTTAAATATTGATTGCAGACGACACAAAGTAAAACGGATATCGTCATTTGACAACTGTAACTCACTAACAAATGCTTCCTGTTTAAAACATAGCTCATATTTATAGTTGTGCTGTTCTAAAGAACGTTCTCTGTTTACTATGGGCAAAGAGAATAGAGTGTATAGAGACGGATTGTCAAAGTAAATTATGTAGCCACTGTAAATTTACTGCCATCTTTCGACAGAACATAAAACTGTTAGAACGCCATTTGACTTTGATCCTTATTCTTTCGCTGATATGTGTTAACTTATTAAATATTAATGCAATCTATTCGACTATAGGCCAAAGGTATGGTGCAATCTTTTCAAGCAATGGCGCCATAACCTTCAGCCTACTCTCGAGTAGATGGCGTTAATATTAATATTTAACAAATTAACACATATTAGTGAAGAATGATCAAAGTCAAATGGCGTTCTAACAGTTTTAATCGTCTGTCGAAAGATGGCAATAGATGTACTGTGCTAAATAATTAACCATGACAGTAACTCTCTATTTCAAATTCTCTTTGCTATGGGGAATGTTCTCCATACAAAGCGGAGAACGTTCTCGAGAACGGCACAACTATACTCATATCCCGGTATATGATCGAAACTGTAAAACCTTTCTACCCTTCTAGTGCCATTTAAACCTGACATTGAATGTCGGTGCCAGTCAGTTTTGGTTTGAAAATTGACGCTACACACTTTTTAACGTTAATAAGGTTCGTATAGTATGCAACATACCCAACACAATGCATGAATTCTGTGGACCGGCACCAAGGAAAATAGACCTTAAAGCTAAATAATTAGTGTTACGACTGCCGGCAGTCAGTCGGGTGCGAAAGCGAGTGATCGTACAAATAATAAGGGAGTTATCAAAATATCCTGGGTTTCGCGTGCACGGCCGGCGAGGCGAATCAGTGGACCTGCAACAATTCATTTTAATTGAGTAATTACCAGCCAAATATCACAAATATGTAAAACAATTCTGTTTTATACTTAGATTGAGAATAGGAACATAATATATAATCAACATACAACAATCTTGCCATGCACATTTGCACAATAGTGTTGAAATATGCAAATTACCCACTACAGGGGCGTTTTAGGAACGAGTCGCAAGTGATAGATGACCAAAATCTCCGAC
Organism: Cydia splendana; assembly: GCF_910591565.1. Classification (NCBI taxonomy): domain Eukaryota; kingdom Metazoa; phylum Arthropoda; class Insecta; order Lepidoptera; family Tortricidae; genus Cydia; species Cydia splendana. Next base: position 8,241,404 of record NC_085980.1, on the reverse strand, counting down.
ATTATCAAAATATTCTTTATTCATGTAGGTATGCCTAGCAACAATAGTTATTTGTTTTAAAAGCGGGCAAATTTGTTGTTTAACCGCTCGTGCTAATATTGCTACACGAGCAAGCGAATGATTCCAAAATTGAATTGGATATTGAGCTTTCAATCAATCAATCAAATTTTTATTTGCTATAAGCACAGTTTCATGCACGCAAATACAGTTCAGTTCACTTATAATAAGTCACAAAGAATAAAACTAGATATAAATAACACAAGTAAAGAGGGGAGGGTTGCAAAGCACGAGGGTTAAACAAAATTGCCCCCGAGTGAAACACAACATTTTTCACCACACCAAACAGAAGAAAATATTAACTGTAAGAGATTAAACAAAATCAAACCAAATCAAATCCAAATGAATGATATTACATAGTTATCATTCAAAATCCTCATTTAAAAGTCAATTCTACCAGCAAACATAAGAAAACAACTCAAAATTTGCATTTAATTACTTTGCCTCACATGTGTATTAAATGTAGCTTTGCTATTAGTTATTGTACAATCAAGAGAGCCTTTACCAGTTGGTGTGGTGAAAACACTTTTAAATTGGGAACCTTTATCTAACAACTTACTTCTGCCGCTGCCGCTGCCGCTGCCGCTGCCGCCGGCGCCGGCGTGGCGGGCTCGGCCGGCGCGTCCTGCGCCGCCTGGTCGCGCGGCACGCGGGGCTCGCGCGGCGGCGCGGGCTCGACGGCGAGCAGGCGCGGCTTGTCGTCGCGGTTGGGCGACTCGCCGCCGCTGCCGCCCACCGACATCTCCGCCAGCGCCGAGATCACGCTGTCCATGTTCACTGTGGCCGCGCTGTCGCCCTCGCCCTGTCACATTACGTTATAAATCATTTATTGCCACAACAAAGATTACGTTATCACGAGGGTAATTCGCCAGTAACCACAGAATAAACAATAGTACTAGGTACAGAAGACTCACTCTCTAACAAAACGCGTCTGTTACGATCAGGACAGACATGGCCGCTAGGTGGCGACAGCGCCACGCGCGGCTTATGGCTAGTCACCAAAATTGGTGTGGAACAGATGTACTTGTAGCTACCTGTAGCAAAGCGACGAAATTGCGGAGTGAGCCATGCCTGTAGTAATTGGCCATTTTTAGTAACTGGCCGCCCTAAACCCCAAACCACATTCTAGGGTTTGGAATGGCCAATTACTAGCGAATTACATATAACTTCTAAAACCGATTATTGAAGAAGACAGAGTGGTAGTAAAAAACCGACCAAGCGCGATTCGGACTCGCGCACGAAGGGTTCCGTACCATTACGCTAAAAACGGCAAAAACATCAATTAAATATTTATTTTATTTTGTTTTTAGTATTTGTTGTTATAGCGGCAACAGAAATACAACATGTGTGAAAATTTAAACTGTCTAGCTAACACGATTCATGAGTTACAGCCTGGTAACAGACAGACAGACAAACGGACAGACAGCGGAGTCTTAGTAATAGGGCCCCGTTTTTACCCTTTGGGTACGGAACCCTAAAAATAGGAATAAGCCCTTTCTAAGGAAATTATGATATAAAGACTAATCTATTATTTTATTCTTTAAACTAACTAGCTCATAAAAGAATCTAGATAGCAAACTGTACTACTAAAAAAAGTATCCTTTTTTATTACACTAAATAATTTAAAATACCTTTTGTGGTCCAGGCTTGAAAAAGTGTAGGTAGCAGTATCCACGGAAACCCTGCAAAAATAAACAATTACATCAAATTCTTGCTACACATTTTTGCCTAATTAATTAGGCAACACAGCCTCCTAAGGCCCAAGGTCCTACCAATAGTACTTAACTTATTCAGTTCAATGAAATTTAAATCACAGTCGATTGGAACAGAGCTGCTTTTGATTTGTTTCGTTCAGTTTTTGAACAACGCAAAATCAACTCTATTTCCTACACTAGGTTCTAATTTCTTTGGCAAATATTGCATTTTTCATTTCTATGGCTGGGCCTTAGGAGGATAGAACGTTCCTGCTTTAGTTTGTACTAAGGGTCGGTTGCACCAAACTGTTCGTATCGTTAAGAGCGCTATTACATTTCGGCGTTGAGCGAGTTTAGGTATTTTACGCGCTGCGGCAGGCCGTGCGAGCTCAGTACGCCGATCCCTTCTACCACACTCGCACTACAATGATGGATTAAACATTCTTGATCCTTCGCGAAGCATATTGAAATCAACCATAACAACACTAACTGTACTTAACTTTTAAAGTTCTAAAACTGTTATTTGGTAAGTACGAAAATACTAAATGCAGTGCAAATGTACATAGGGGCTGTTCATAAATTACGTCATCTATTTTTGACGATTTTTGACCCCCCCCCCCCCCACCCCTCAAATCATCCAAAAATCAAGCTTCGGATGAATCTGTTTCCTCCTACGTCATGTTACCATCATCCGATGTCCAGACCCCCCCACTCCTCCCATTTGAAACGACGTAATTTATGAATAGCCCCATACTTGTACTTATGAAGGTATATTACTCGAAAGAAATTATAGGTACCTACTCGCTTATTTACATGTTTCGTCATTGCATTTGGTACCTATAGGTTGTAAAGTTTGTATCAACGAGGGTTTAAAAACGAACTGGTACTGAGGATCTGATGATGATTAAGGTGGTCACGGATACCAATCAACCATGTAGTAACATGATTAGTCTCGTTTAATTCGTCTCAACAAGATCTTTGACACTGAAGATACACACCCAAGTAGCACAGATTAGCTGTATAGCAGCCGCATAATGAAGTACGAATACGCTTGAAGCTGGAATATAAAAGCTGCATAAGAGCTGTATAAGCGTCTTTTCAGCTTTTATAACTCTTAAATGGGCACAAATTATGCAGCCTTAAGTTCACATAGCTACTCAAGATCGTTGTAGCAGCAATTTAACGGAATTATAAGGGGTAACAGGAGTTATAAGAGGTGTATATTGACTGGGTAAGAGACCACCAGTTACCCTTTATTCAGCTAATATGTCACATGTGCGCCCTAATACCGGGAAAGATTGACGTTGGGCTGAATAAAAGATAATTAATAACATACTTTTACACCTCTGCCTTAAAAATCAGCTATTATATTTAGTATAGCGACGACGAACGCAGAGGTGAACATATTTATATTGAAGCAAAAACGTTAAGCGCAACGACACCATAAGTCATTTTGTTAAAGTGTTTAGTTAAATGTGTGTAACATGATCTTTTATATATTAATGCGAGAAAGATGTTTGGGAATGCAAGTTTATTGATATTATATATATACATTATCTAAGAAAATTTCAGTGCGCCACGAAAATAACCAGTATTTATTTAAATTAATTATATAAATAAGCTATGTGTAAAAACTATTTCAGTGGTTTGGACAGAATTATGAGATAAAAAGTTAATAATACGTTACAGGAAGTACTAAACGAATGATTTAGGTTAACAACTCAGGCACAAAACCTTATTGTTACCCTTAAAAGTTGGAAAAGCAATTTCAATTTTGTAGGTTATATACAATAAAATGGCGGTCAATGTTAAAAAGCAACGTGAACCGTTAAAATTCTTATATGCAGCATACGACTGTTATATATCTGATAAAGATACTTAAGTGAACCACTGTAAAGTCCAAGTCGTTATTTCGATACAATAATGAACCTCTAAACAGTTATAAGGCATCTTGTGAACGTTTAAACAGCCGCTATGCAGACAGTCCCAATGGTAGTATAATAGGCTGCTTAGCGGTAAACATGTTCAGCGCTAAGCCGTATTATGCGCCACGTGTGTTCTATTATACGTCTATTGGCTTCATAATAGTTCACTCGTTCTCCCTTATAATAAGTCAGCGAAATAAAAGCTGCTTTAGCGGTAAACATGTTCAGCGATAAGCTGTATTATGCGCCCCATGTGTTCCTTTATACGTCTATTGGCTTCATAATAGTTCATTCGTGCTTCCTTAAAAAGTCAGAATAATAAAAGCTGCTTAGCGGTAAACATGTTCAGCTATAAGCTGTATTATGCGCCCCATGTGTTCCATCTATACGTCTATTGGTTTCATATTAGTTCACTCGTGCTCCCTTAAAAGTCAGCGTAATAAAAGCTGCTTAGCGGTAAACATGTTCAGCGATAAGCTGTATTATGTGCCACGTGTGTTCCATTATACGTCTATTGACTTCATAATAGTTCATTCGTGCTTCCTTAAAAAGTCAGCGTAATAAAAGCTGCTTAGCGGTAAACACGTTCAGCGATAAGCTGTATTATGCGCCACATGTGTTCCTTTATACGTCTATTGGCTTCATATTAGTTCACTCGTGCTCCCTTAAAAGTCAGTGTAATAAAAGCTGCTTAGCGGTAAACATGTTAAGCGACAAGCTGTATTATGTGCCACATGTGTTCCATTATACGTCTATTAGCTTCATAATAGTTCACTTGTGCTCCCTTAATAAGTCAACGTAATAAAAGTCCACAATTACCTTCTTATACAGCACATAGCGTAATTTTATCCACTAAACAGACCTTATACCGGTTAAAGCATTTGATAACCCTTAAAGCTGTATAGGGTCGTAGCAAACATACCTTTATATCACTCTTTGCGTATTAATGGTAGTTTTCAGAGCCGTAATGCAGCTTTTAATCAGCCCTAAGCTATATAAATATCACTGAGATCTATTATACAGCTGTAGGACCACGAGTGTGCTCTTATAAGTGTCTTAATAAGCACAGAGCGTTAGATAGAACTAAAAGTGAGTAGTTATAGAGCTATCTGTGCTACTTGGGCAGGGTCTGATGATGGAGCTTGAAGGTGGCCACGGGTACCAGTCTATCATGTAACTAAACAACTTCGTGTTTGGGCTCGTTTGATTCGTCTCAACAAGATCTTTGACACAAGACAGTACTCAGGGTCTGATGATGGAGCTGGAAGGTACCATTACCAATCAACCCTGCAACTAAACCACATCGTGTTTAGGATCGTTTGATTCGTCTCAACAAGATCTTTGACACTAGGTGATACTCAGAGTCTGATGATGGAGCTGGAAGGTGGTCACCGGTACCAATCAACCATGCAACTAAACCATTTCGTGTTTAGGCTCGTTTTATTCGTTTCAACAAGATCTTTGACACAAGATAGTACTCAGGGTCTGATGTTGGAGCCGGAAGGTGGTCACCGGTACCAATCAACCATGCAACTAAACCATTTCGTGTTTAGGCACGTTTTATTCATCTCAACAAGATCTTTGACACAAGGTAGTACTCAGGGTCTGATGATGGAGCGCGAAGGTGGCGACGGGTACCTGTCTGTCATCATCAGCTCCATCATCAGACCCTGAGTAGTATCTTGTGTCAAACATCTTATTGCGACGAATCAAACGAGCCCAAACACGAAGTGGTTCAGTTACATGGTAGACTGGTACCCGTGGCCACAGTCCAGCTCCATCATCAGACCCTGAGTACTAACTTGTGTCAAAGATCTTGTTGCGACGAATCGAACGAAGCCAAACACGAAGTGGTTTAGTTGCATGGTTTATTGGTACCGGTGACCACCTTCCGGATCCATCATCAGACCCTCAGTACTACCTTGTGTCAAAGATCTTGTTGCGACAAATCAAACGAGCCCAAACACGAAGTGGTTCAGTTACATGGTAGACTGGTACCCGTGGCCACAGTCCAGCTCCATCATCAAACCCTGAGTACTAACTTGTGTCAAAGATCTTGTTGCGACGAATCGAACGAAGCCAAACACGAAGTAGTTTAGTTGCATGGTTGATTGGTACCGGTCACCACCTTCCGGATCCATCATCAGACCCTCAGTACTACCTTGTGTCATAGATCTTGTTGCGACAAATCAAACGAGCCCAAACACGAAGTGGTTCAGTTACACGGTAGACTGGTACCCCTGGCCACCTTCCAGCTCCATCATCAGATCCTGAGTACTATCTTGTGTCCAAGGTCTTGTTGAGACGAATCAAACGAGCCTAAACACGAAGTGGTTTAGTTGCATGGTTGATTGGTACCGGTGACCACCTTCCGGCTCCAACATCAGACCCTGAGTACTATCTTGTGTCAAAGATCTTATAGAAACGAATAAAACGAGCCTAAACACGAAGTGGTTTAGTGGCATGGTTGATTGGTACCGGTGACCACCTGCCGGCTCCATCATCAGACCCTGAGTACTATCTTGTGTCAAAGATCTTGTTGAGACGAATCAAACGAGCCTAAACACGAAGTGGTTTAGTTGCATGGTTGATTGGTACCGGTGACCACCTTCCGGCTCCATCATCAGACCCTGAGTATTATCTTGTGCCAAAGATCTTGTTGAGACGAATCAAACGAGCCCAAACACGAAGTGGTTTAGTTGCATGGTTGATTGGTACCGGTGACCACCTTCCGGCTCCATCATCAGACCCTGAGTACTATCTTAAGTCAAAGATCTTGTTGAGACGAATAAAACGAGCCTAAACACGAAGTGGTTTAGTTGCATTGTTGATTGGTACTGGTGACCACCTTCCGGCTCCATCATCAGACCCTGAGTACTATCTTAAGTCAAAGATCTTGTTGAGCCGAATCAAACGAGCCCAAACACGAAGTGGTTTAGTTGCATGGTTGATTGGTACCGGTGACCACCTTCCGGCTCCATCATCAGACCCTGAGTACTATCTTGTGTCAAAGATCTTGTTGAGATGAATAAAACGAGCCTAAACACGAAGTGGTTTAGTTGCATGGTTGATTAGTACCGGTGACCACCTTCCGGCTCCATCATCAGACCCTGAGTACTATCTTGAGTCAAATAAATACATATAGAATGTCAGGTCGTTTCAAATATTTTTAATCCTGTCCGGTAGTTTATTAAACTGTACCATTATAAATTATAATACTATAAAAACGGTGCTAGGATCAAAGTCTCTCGTTGCGGTTTACACGCACACAGTATAGCGTTTTACACGGCGCCCGCCGCACACAATGATAAAAAACCTCGTCGTCGCCGTTGAAAATGTGCGGAGCCGACCGACACACGTCCTGCCTCTACAAGCTCTGCCGCGGCACTGAGCTGGCGCAGCGCGCGTCATCGGTAATATAGAGTAGTTTTCAAAAAATTGCCAAAAAATTATAGTAGAATTTCATAAACACTAATGTATACCAACAGTATAAGCAAACGTTGCAGATTGCTTGAGTATGAAAATGACTTCGATATTAAGTAGATTTTCGTAGGAATTGACACTTGTTTCGGAGAGAAAATCGAGTTCGTTTTACTTTGATTTTCTCTTTCTCAAAGGTATGTAGGAAAAATATAGTTTGATATGCCTAAAGTACAGGGTATTAGTAATACAAAATAGCCAGGTTTAGCAGAGTAAAATTCTCAACATTTCCAAATAAGAGCTCGCCATTCAGTGCTTCACGGGGTTTTTCGGAAACGACCATCAGAAAAAAAATCATTACTAATTTAATAAGTCCTTTTTCTTATATTTACAACGATATTTATAAAGATAAGAAGACGCTTTTACTGGAACAAGTACTCATTGTTTCTAATAATGAGCGCAAAGTCCTGAATTTCGTCGACTAGTATCATCAATTTTGCATTATTTCGACTTTTCTTGTAAGAGCGCTCTTAAAGAGTTCGCTAAATTTTTATGTATGGAAAGTTTCATAGTAAAGCGCCGGGGCGCGCCGGCTGGCGTTGATCAGTCTGTCAAATGTGGTGGATCTATATCTGAATCCCTAAAGTCTTTTCTCCTATCTTTGCATTCCCTAATATTGTTTGTCATAATGATATGTTGTCCTAACACTAAAAACCCTAATTTTGTTTTTCCTATTATTGATTATTTATCCTAATGTTATTAAGCATATTTTCTTTTATGCGAGGGTCGCAGTTCTAACCCTAACCTAACCCACTTTTGTGGCAGCAAGTTCTAAACCCTAACCATTTTTCAGACCCTTATATTATGGAAAATAATCGTTATGACAATTGATCGTTAGGGCATGTGCCCATTAGGACACACCAGTTAGGGCAAGTGACTTTAGGACAAACGTTGTTAGGGATTCAGAATGACACCCAATGTGGTTGGTGCAACTGGCCCTAAGTGCGTCTAAATTTAGTTAACGTACCATTATTACGTCTTTCGCGAATCACGCGCTGCGCATCGTACTACGTGAGGTTGGTATTCCACCTGTCCGATTTCTCGGTCAAATGTGCATTGTGTCTCACTCTCTCACTAAACAAAATATGAGACGCAAATAAACATTAGACAAAGAAATTGGACAGGTGGAATACCACCTTAATGCATGCGAACAGTCAGCGTGTCTTTCAGCAACTGACTCATTCACGTCGCGATCTAAGGGCCTACCGTGAACCTGCACGTTCGACGTGTTGCCTCTCTGTCGCACTTGTAAATTCGTACGTAAGTGTGACAGGAAGGCAACACGTCGAACGTGGTTCGCGGTAAGCCCTCTGGACGTACATATTTGAATTGTATAAAATGTGATAAGTAAGCGGTGGTGGCCGAGTGGATCTGACGTTCGACTTTCAATCCGGAGGTCGTGGATTCAAATCCTGGCTCGTACCAATGAGTATTTCGGAACGTATGTAAGGAATATCATTTGATATTTACCACTAGCTTTTCGGTGAAGGGAAACATCGTTAGGAAACCTGCATACATCCGCAAAGAAATTCAAAGGTGTATGTGAAGTCCGCATTGGGCCAGCGTGGGGGTTATAGCCCAAACCCTCTCGTGCTTGAGAGGAGGCCTGTACCCAGCAGTGGGACGTATATAGGCTAAATTATTTTATTACTATTGTTTCTTATTTATAAAGTGTGATATTACCTTCCACACCATGATTTGAGGCTTGACCCCGCGCTCCGAAAGAGCTTGCTTCAAATCGCGCACCCGCGTGTTCGGGCTAATGTTCGAAATCTGCAACAAATATGAAAATATTAGCGTCATATAACTCATATGTGTAAAACCCCGTATAATCCCGTTTTATATAGCTTAACCTTTTCGCCGCCATTGACTTGATGTAAAGTCAATGGCGAACCTTTTCGCCGCCATTGACTTGGGGCTGTCCATAAATTACGTCATCGATTTTTGACGATTTTGGACCCCCCCCCTATAATCATCCAAAAATCATGCATCAAATGACCCCATTTCCTCCTACTTCATGCTACCGTCATCCGATGTCCAGACCCCCCCCCCCTAATTTGAAATGACGTAATTTATGAATAGCCCCCTTGATGTAAAGTCAATGGCGGTGCAATCTTTTCGAGCGATGGCGCCATACCTTTGGCCTACTGTCGAATAGATGGCGTTAATTACAATATTTAACAAATTAAGACATCAGTGAAAGAATATAAGGATAATATAAGTGTAAATAATATAAGTAGAAGAATATAAGTGAAAGAATATACGGCGTTCTAACGGTGTTAATCTTCTGTCGGAAGAGTCGGAAGATAGCAGTAAATGTACTGTGGCTACATAATTGACCACGACAGTAACTCTCAATACCCTCTATTATCTTTGCTAATACGAACGTTTCCGAGAAAATATGACGAAACGGATTATTCACTACATCCGTAAGTGTATAATATGTTGGAGAGCTTGGGCCGAGACTTCCGATTGCGTTTAGCCACAGAATAAATATAATAATAGTACTAGGTACAGAAGGTTCACTCTCTAACAAAACGGGTTTATTACGACAGACATGACAGCCAGGTGGTGAAAGCGCGAGCAGGCGTCCGTTCCAAGCGGTGCTCGGCAACTACTATGGCTAGACACCAAAATTGGTGTGGGCCGCATGTACCGTACATGGCTAAACCAGGCGTGGCTCACTCCGCGATTTCGTCGCTTTGCTACAGGTAGCTAAAAGTACATCCGTTCCACACCAATTTTGGGGAAAGTCATAAGCCGCGCGTGACGCTGCCTAGCGGCCATATCTGTGCTGATCGTAACAGACGCGTTTTGTTAGAGAGTGAATCTTCTGTACCTAGTACTATTATTTATTCTGTGGCCACGCCTGGTTCAGCGTTAAGATCTTGAACAGCGTTGTTTGGTTGACAACGCCGTATTCAAAAATTTTAATTTGTAATAAGTACCTAGGTACAATTATTATTATTATATTATTACTTATACTTAAAAACCTACTGTTATCATTATTGCTTGCTTACATTCGATTTTTTCCGTATCATCTGTATATATCGGGAAAATACAACATAAGCTAGTTTGCAGTAAGTACAGCGACATCTAACGGCGAATATGGACAACGAAACACGAATTACGGTTGATATCATTTTATCATACGTTTTGGTAGTTTTTGATTCGTATCCAAAAGCGGTTTAATTTTTGAATTTGTAACTCTTAGTTACTCAATAAAAGTATAAAACTAATTTTCAAACCCAGAGTTAAACCAAGAAAAGTCTGCAACGATTTTGATAGCATACGCAGCAAGTGTTATTTTGACGCCATAATTTCATAGAAGTTTGACGTTTAAAATAACACTTGTGTGATATATGTATATATACGATGTGGGTACAGCTAGATTATGCTTAGGTACTTAGGTATAGGGGGATGTCCATAAATTACGTCATCGATTTATTTTTGACCTCCCCCCACCCCCTAAAATCATGACGTAATTTATGAATAGCCCCTAGGGTAGTTGTAGTTTGTCAGTCTTTAATTAAACCTCCTATGAATCGCATCTAGTGTTTGTACTGCTCATACCTAGACTTCCTTATTCCTATGTTCCTGGATTTCACAACTTGCACTGCATGTGCTATCAAAATCGTTGCAGACTTGTCTTGGTCTAACTCTAGCTGCGTCCCAGATAACACCAGAGAACTCAAATTTACAGGATAAGATGTAAGTAGTTAGGGATCATAATTATGAAATATAATTAAGTTTCATCAATCTAGCTTTATTACTTTAGTTTTTATCAATACCTAAAATAAGACGATTTGCTGACTCACTCAATGACCAAAACCTCTAAGGTACTTCCCGATGTCCTAGAAGGCTGAAATTTGGCATGGAGCCTAGGATTTACATACAAACAGAAAAACAGCCTCTCGTCGCCGCGCCGGTCGTGTGCGTCCAGACCGACGACTTACATTGGAGTGGAACTTTAGCAAATACCTAATGTAGGTTTAATGTGTTTTATAACTTTTTCATGTGATTGATAATAAAATACATGGTGGGAACTTGAGGGGGTGGTATAGCTAATTGATTCGACAATGTTAGTGTAAATCATACGTTACTACAGAGGCCGTGAAGTAATTTTCTTTGCTCGGCCTCTACACATATGTCTTCGCTCGTCAACTACTTTTCACGCCGCAGGTATGTATAGTGTTTTTCTCAAACATGCAAATAATAAATGAAAAACACCCTAAGAAATCAAAACTTTATATCCAAAGAAATAGGGTAAGTATTTGACATTTTTTTTATGAATGGTATCAATCGATCAGGTTTGTTTTGAGGATCAAATGTCTGTACGGGACCCATTGTCTTAAAGCAATACAAAAGTCACAAAAGATGGTCAAAGTCTGGCACCCGCACTTTACTGACGAAACGCTTCTAACAAAATGGCAATACATATCGTGACGTCACCATGTAACGTTAGAGGCCGTATCGAGGTATGGAAAACAAGGAAATTGCGATTTTGTCGGTGTACAATATTGTTGTTGATATACAATATTTTTTTAAATAAAATGTAAGGAATCAAATGGTACCATTATTTTTTACTATTAAGAAGTTGAAAAAAAAATTTTTTTTGAAGAGTAAAGGTCTTGTATTTTCTAGTAGGTTACAATAAAAAATACATTTTTTTTTTTAGATTTTATCTCTTGAACGGATAATAATACGAATGTCTCACTTTTAGCATAGATGAATATACCTTCATACAATATTAAAATGATATTATTACATTAGGCCCCATACCAATTCGTAAAATAATCTTGATAAGTTAAAGTTAACATTCCGTTACAAACTCCAGATTCCTGCCTTTTACCACTTGTCTCTACGAAACTACGACGTGCGTGAATATTGTTGTACAAAAATTATACATAAGTCCCATGCAACGTACATTTTAAAAGGTATTGTTTATGTTATTATATAGTATGATATTTTATTAACATAAATTGGTGCTTATAAAATCTAAATAACTAAAACTAGAAGAGCGATGCTTTTGGACAAGACAAGTTAAAGTAAAAAGTAGTACTCTTTATTTTTTATAATATAAGTATAAATTTTAAATAAAAAAAAAGACTTGGCATCGAAAAACATTGTTTTTGTTTATCTATAAACATTTTTGTTTCATATGAAAAAGAGAATAAGCATACATTCAATTCAAAAACATGATGACCGGTTAAGATGCCACTTTTTTGAGAATTACTCTTAACTAGATTTAGTTATACAATTCAACATGTGTCAACGACCCTATTACAGTCGCTAAACATTCACTAAAGTTCGCTTTCCTGGAGCTGAGCACCGTCTACATCGCAGTCTCTGGTGTGATTAGACAAGTGATTCTCTTGTATGATAAACAATCCAACATTGCCCTAAACACAGGCCTACGTTGCATTTCTGGCACATCGTCATCACTTGAGTGCGCTTGCCAGAAGCTGCGCATCGTCTACAACGCAGCCTCTGATGTTTAACGGCCTTGCCTTCACATCCGGCCGTGTATGTTGGAAAGTGATCTGGTTGGGCGTCGAGGCGCACACAAACATTTATAACAGGTCGGGGTCGGGGTACTTGGACCGGCTGCCCAGCCCTAACGAGTGCGTCTGCTAGCCCATACCTAAATTCACGATGTGTTTGCATGCGCAACAAAGGATTTTTACAAAATATTATGTAACTATTTAAAATGCTTGTATTAATCATGCGGGAAAACACTTTTATGTACCACTTGCGGCCTCTTTTTCGTTCCATAAGAAAACCGCTCAGTTTCATATCTTTTAAATCCACCCCTCCCATGGTCTTATTATATGTTTCAATGGATACAGGTTTTAAAAGATCTTGTCCGGTGCGCCGACCAACAACTTGCTCGTCATTGTGATACGTGGATATCATCGTCACCAACTTGACATCCTTCCAGGCGGTGACGGCAATATCCCCACAGTGACGAACAATCTGTTGGCCTCTTTCCATACCTCTTAAATTAGCCTCCTTAATCGCGTCAGGAATGTGCTGACGGTTTTTGTTGATGGTCCCTAATACGTCTGTTCGCCTCGATTTAAGGAATCTTGTCAGGAGCAATTGGTTGTACCAATTGTCCATGACAACTAAGTGTCCTACGTCGAGGAACCCATCCATGAGTTCGAGAACAACCTTCGCGGTTTTGTTGTCGAACCCATGAAGGGCTCCCTCAACAAAGGACGAATTCATTCCTGCGTAAATTATGGTTTTGATGAGATAACCTGTCGATGATTCCCAGAGCTCAAACATCTTGAGACCGAATCTGGCCGCCTTGCTCCTGATGCATTGAACCCAACTTAGGCTGCCTTTCCAGAGCAAGAGAGTCTCGTCCAAGGACAGTTCGCGTTGGGGGACGTAAATTTCCGTAAATTTTTGATTTAGATAATTTATTACGGGTGCGATTTTTGCAATTTTTTTTTTTGGTAGGACGTCATACCGATCGTAGCGTTGGTGTTATCGGTGAAGTGCAAAAATCTCATCAGTAAGTGGAATCTATTCCGAGACATCAATTTCCGGAAATCTGGCATCCCCAACACGCCTGTCGTCCAGTACTCGTTTATTCGAGCCCTGTAATTCAGAGACATGTAAATCATCATGCCGAAAAGCCTTCTAATTTCTTCGACTGTTGTATCCACCCATTGGTGCAGGTGTTTGGGCAAATCCTGGTACTCAGAAATTGCGGTAAATGTTTGCCACGCGTATAAGTTTGTCTGGTCTACTATCTGGCCTATTAACGTTATGTCCCAAATAATGCTAAAAATGCTTAAAGCGTCTTGGGTCGTTATACGCGGACCCGGATCCCGCGTATACTCCGCTTCATGGCCCGCAAACGTGGAAAAGTCGTTGGACCAAGAAAAGGAGTTATCGTGATTGCCTGGCGGAGGAAGAGACTCAGGCCTACGAGGCGGCTCATGAGCCTGATTCTCCTCTTCGGTAATTTCTCCCACACCCTCAGACGCGGGCCTGTTAGGGGCCTCATAGGCATGAGTCTCTTGGAAGACCTCGTCGACATCTGCATCCACAGACTCAGGTCTACGAGGCGGCTCATGGGCCTGATTCTCCTCTTCTGTAATTTCTCCCACACCCTCAAACGTGGGCCTATTAGGCGCCTCATAGGCATGAGTCTCTTGGAAGACCTCGCCGACATCTGCATCCACAGATTCAGGTTTACGAGGCGGCTCATGGGCAACCTCGCGGATGTCGACCCCTGCTTCTTCAAGGAGGTCGGATATGGCCTCCACCTCTCCCTCCTCCTCCAAAACGTTTAAATTTCGGAGTTTGCGCACTACTGCCCTCATGTTGGCGGGATCAGGCTCCTCTTCCGCCTCTTCATCCGAAGAGCTGCTCAAATCCTCCAGCTCGCTGCCAGAGTCATAAAGTAGCTCCGCAATCTCCGCGGCTCCAAGAGGACGCCGAACCTTCTTCCTCGCCGGCCCCGATACCGGTGACTCAGCCCGTCTAGGGGTGGCAACCTCCGGAGTGGTAGGTGGTTGCCACATCTGTAAATATAATAATAATAATAATAAACCCGCGGGGGCAGCTTTTGGCGAGCTGACTGTGAGTGGCGACACCGCGGGCCCCTATTCCAGAGGGCACTTTCATCTGGCCCTCGCCTCTGTGCTTGCCTTCACCGGCCGGCCAGAGTGGAGTCGCAAGAGCGGGACCTATGCTCCAGGTTGGAAGTATAAAATGTCATAACGCCGGCGGCCTGCTGAACGGATTACCGGGATCTGGCTACCGCAGACTCACCTCTCGACAACCTCACAGCCACTCTAAAAGTGTTGCCCTGTTGTCGCACTGTGCGTGCGGCCACTATGGGGCCCACTCAATGAGTTGGCGAGTCACCGCCTGTCTATTATAATTTCGAGACTGATTGTCATGACAGGTGTCCGCTAGTCTCCTCCCATAGCCCATTATCCAGTCCATCAAACTTTCAAATCAATAGCACATGACCTTAGTTCCCATCGCAGCCCAAAAGTGCTGCACTGCAATAGTCTTTGCACCTGGCGGGGACCATCTCCGGATGTATCATATCGTGCGCTCGGGGATGGTATCTGCCATGTGTATCCCTTGCTTTTAGATTAAATTGTCTTAAAGGGCCTCTGCGCTGTTGGCTTTAGCCCCACGCACGCCTCCCAAAGGTCCGGGACCCCATGGTCCCGAGATATGAAAAAGACACAAATAATAATAATAATAAGCCCCCAGGGCAGCTTGTGGCGAGCTGAATGGGAAGTGACGTCCCTTGGGTCCCATACCCCCGAGAGTCGGTCAGGCCCCTCTCTCCGGCTTGCCTTTATTGGCCGGCTGGAGTGAGCAGGGGCCGCAGGACTCTCACCTCTGGCTTGCTTTAACCGGCCGTCCAGAGTGGGGTGTCAGAGCTATAATGCTCGCAGGGCGGAAGTGAAATATGCCTAAGACGCGAGTTGGCACAGTGGCTGTACACTGGGTAGAGAGCGGTGCACACTCTCCACGCCCTGAGCCGCTCACGCGATGTTGTCCCCTTGTCGCTCTATGCGAGCGGCCGTTTACGGGGACCCATATTGTGAGTTGGCGAGTCACCACCTGCCCATTTTTCGTGTTTTTATAACATATATGTGTGGTTACCTATAATTAGATAAGCATCAGTCATGATTGTTATATAGATTTAAGAGCATGTAAGATGTATTATCTGTTGGTAATCCTAAATAAAGAAAATAAATAAAATATATTATGAGGCAGGTGATGGCACCTAGTCTCTTCCATAGTCCCGGTTACCAGTCCATTAGCATCTCAACCCAACAGCCCAGTTCTTTTTGTTCCTTTTTCTTGCAATAATCCTACACTAACCGGGGCTTGTCCTTGGGTGTACCCAAGCACTATTATAGCGCATACAGGGATAATCGTTGGTTAGTGTAACATCACATTTAGAGTAAATTGTCTATTTACAAGGGGCCTCTACGTGTTGGCTTCGGCTCCACGCATGCCTACCAAATGTCCGGGGCCCCATGGTCCCGAGATTATGTAAATGACACACATAATAATAATATGAACCCATTACATAACAATAATAATTACATGCTAAATATTATTTACAAATTAAAGCTATAAGTAAAAAAAAAGTAGGTACTAATTAAATTGAATAGGTGCAGCCGAAATCTCGCTCACACAGTAGCATGTTACTCACACAGTATTACTAGCGTGGGTATGTATATATGTCCATTTATTTGGCACGCCCTACAGCCTTAACCCTTAAATGCATGATTTTTTCTTTTTGCCCGAAATTAATATATGTATCACATCATTGTTCGCCGATTCTAGGAAAAATAGTAAAAAAAATATAACTTCGATTTTCACTGCAAAATCAGTGTTAGAAGTTGAATTGGCTAAATCATATTTATGTAAATATGTAATTTTCAGTAATAGATATATGAAATTTTTAACTAGCATTACAAAGGTACACTATTTGTGATATACCTATGATAAAGTTTTTAAATATAAAATAATTACATACCCCGAAATAACCGTTAAAATCACATACTAAAAATTATCAACTTGTGGATTTTTCCAAGCGTGCCGACTTTTTCCCGCCGTCTTAAAACGAATGTATTTTTTATAAATTAGAAATATTGCGTAAATTTAACCCTTAAATCACCACCCTATTAATTGACGTTTGGTATAAAGGTGCGTTCAAGAACATAAGCCTTTCTATTTTAAAACTGTGAGCTGTCTAATGCTTTGTAGACATTTGGCAACACTATGCATTTAAGGGTTAACGGCTAGACGGTTTTTGACATGTGAGGTATGTGGTTGAATAGGGAATATTACTGCAATGTTCTGCCGCCAGAGTGCAGCACTAAACATAGAGTAAAAGCATAGAGTAACTTATACATACTAGGCCTTAAACAGTTTTTTGACAAGTTTTCACTATGACATTGATGCATCAAGGCGGTTTGTTTACAGGTGGCCTACCGCGAAACCCGAGAATCGAAATTTCGTTATCTGCCTCTCTATCGATTGAATAAGCAAGAGTGATAGAGAGGCAGAAACCGAATTTTCGATTTTCATGTTTTAGCGGTAGGGCCTGTGAGTATGCGAGTGACGCCCTCTACGCAGAGTTTTGCGTAATATTCCCCATTTGTCAGAATTGTGGTAGTGACACAAGCTATATAAATTTTGAAAAAATGAAATGAAAAATGAAAAATCAAATGAAAAAAAGGAAGGGGGGTTCTTACTATAGCAATATGGGTACCAAATGAAAGCTAGTAAAAAGACCACAACAAAAATATATGTCACCAGTCGGGTTTTTTTGTTTATTTTAATAAATAATAATAATTGTAGTTTAATGTAACAGAAAATTATACTTTTTTCAACTTGATGTACTTTTCTTATTTGTTGATATATCTGGTTAATTATTTTTTATCATGATATAGAGGATATTCAGTCACTTGGTATATATTTTGGACTAATTCATTCAGTCATTTTCAATTTGTACTTGAAAGTCAACGGTGGATTGTACAATTTTTAAACGTTTTCTAATAATTTGTTAGACCAAGTATTGAAAATGTTACAGTTTGTTATATATTTGTGATCTACTCACAAAGCCCTTTCATTTGGTACCCCACATGGTATATATAAAAAATGTTGGCTAACGGCGTATTGCATAATAATACGACTGTAATGTCAATAACATAAACGTGCAGATGGCGCGTAACAGTGAACTTTAAGAAAACATCTATATTCGGGAGAGTATAACATTGATAATTTGTATTCTAATGTTGTATCAATTTTAACAATAGGAGCTAAAAAAACGAAATGTTCTCGCTCAACCAAGAGACATTTGAAAAAAAACTGTACCGAGGTGGAATTTCCATGTTAAGGAAAGTCACAGTGTTTTTAGATTGCATTTTAATTGTTGGCTTGCCGCTGGTAAACCGTCCACGGGCCAATTATTTGAAAACGTGCGCTAGTCGTAGAATTTTCAGAAGTAAATTAAGGTGGTGCCAAAAAAATGAAGAAAAAGTAAAATTAGATATTTTAGCGGCGTCAAGGAATAACAAGAACTTTACTAAATTTTGGAATGAAATTAAAAAGCACAGTTTTAAACCGCAGTTACCAGAATGCGTGGACGGCGCCCAGCAACAGGCGCAGATAGCCGATATCTTTAGCCAAAGGTTCAAAGTTTCACCAAGACCAGAACCAGAGTGTGTGCTTAGAGATGCGCGCCATGGAACCGTCACTGTTCAACCACAGCAGCCTATTCGTTTCTCTGCTACAGAAATCGCGAAGATGGTTAAAAGCATGAAACGGGGAAAATCGCCAGGCCATGATGACCTTAGCCTTGAGCACATACTCTTTTCAGGTGACGTAATCTATGGGAAACTTTGTACCTTATTTAATTTATGTTTGCGGTACTCTTATCTTCCGGCCGACATGATACGTACCATTGTCGTCCCGATTGCCAAGAACCGAACAGGGGATTTGTCATCATCAGCTAACTACCGACCAATATCCCTTGGAACGGTAGTGGGCAAGATATTTAAGCGGTTGCTGCAGCCCAGACTGCTTCAGACTTTGAGAATAGACGACGCGCAATTTGGTTTCCGTCCCGGTTTCTCGACCGATTCCGCGATCGTAAGCCTGAAACATGCTGTGGATCATTACGTAAGTAATAATACATCAGTCTACGCATGCTTCCTCGACCTTAGCCGTGCATTTGACCTTGTGAATTATGAAATTCTGTGGGGTAAAATGCGCGGCTCGGGAGTACCTGGGGACCTGGTACGTGTCTTCGAGTACTGGTACGGAAACCAATCTAACTGTGTAAAATGGGGCGACACGACATCTAATAGTTACGTATTAGAATGCGGGGTACGCCAGGGTGGACTTACTTCTCCGGACCTCTTTAACCTTTACGTCAATGACTTGATGGGGAGGCTGAGGAGCACTGGAGTCGGGTGTCACGTGGGTGACGTCTGTGTGAACAGTCTCAGCTACGCTGATGACATGGTGCTGCTCAGCGCCTCCATCAAGGGTCTGAGAAAGCTAGTTTCAGTCTGTGAAAAGTATGTAAATTCTCACGGGCTGATTTACAACGTAGCCAAGACAGAACTGATGGTTTTTAAGGCAGGAAGAGGTCCGGATAACATACCGGAAGTTAAACTGAATGGAGAGAAGCTGCGTATTGTGCAGCGGTTCAAATATCTTGGCCATATACTGACGGATGACATGAGAGACGACAGTGACATGGAACGCGAGAGAAGGGCTCTGGCTGTTCGTGGCAACATGATAGCCCGTAGGTTTGCCAGGTGTAGCAGGGGAGTCAAATGTACATTATTTAATGCCTATTGTCTCTCCTTCTACACTTGTCAACTGTGGGTTAGGTACAGCAGGAAATCGTACAGCGCCATCCGTGTGCAGTATAATAACATATTCCGGACACTGATGGGGCTGCCGCGTTCCTGCAGTGCCTCCACCATGTTCGCGGAAGCCAGAATCCCTGACTTCTTCGCAGTGGTACGCGCGCGTATAGCTTCTTTTTGGGAGGGAATGCGCCGCTCGCAAAACACCATTCTCATGTCGGTGTATCGCAACATTAGTTGTAATATGTTTAGGCACTGGCTTTCCGTGCACCAAAACGGGAACAAAAAATAGTGTAATACTATTTTAATTGTTCAACTTTTATTTTATTTTGTTTCTATTTGAGTATTTCTTTGGCCTTGTAACTTTAAAACTGTATTTTGATATGGGTGTACAACTGTACGTGTTGCCTGAAATAAAACTTTATTTATTTTATTTATTTATTTTATTTATAACTATAAGCAATTTTACCTACACTAGTAGATTTGGGATGGGCTAAGCGCTGAAACGCTTTGGAAACCAATGGTTTTTACAAGTTTTTGTAAAGTTAAGTGTGTAGATTTTTGATGATTTTTTTCTGCGGATCCGCGGCCGCCTGCTGGATCCAGTAGACCGCAAAATGCGCTGGATCCAGCTGGATTGCTGGATGTTGGATCCAGCAATTGCAATCCCTAGTCAGGCGGTTTTTCGGTTGGTATATTACCGATTACCAACCGGCAAACCAATAAAAAAAAATTGGTCGGCTAGTACTAAAAGTTCATATTACTAACCAGCCAACTAGGCCGATTGTTGGTTAAGAAAAAAAAAGAACGGGTTGCACTCCGGGAGTGCCGGCAGAAGTGAAAACTCAATGACATTGTAACAGTTTTTCGATCAGGTCACGTGTCTGTCTTACGAATTTTCAATCTGTCGAATCTGTCGGTCACGTGACCTGTCGCGAGTTTAACATTTTTTTCCCCATCACAAAAAGTGCACAGCGCCGCTAAAGAAGTTTTCACTTCAAAACAAATACTAACCGTCCACCTAGGTGGACAGACTGGTTTGTCGGCTAGTAATAGACGGAGCTGAGGCCGTACCCACGTCGACAGTCGGCTGCGGTCAAATTTAATGATAAATAACGGCGTTTTAATAACAACGCCATATTCAAAAATTTGGGACAATACATACAGGTCTCGGTCTCGTCGGCTTCAAAAAGTACCTACACTATTTCAGAACGTCTAAATATCCGAAAAGTACAACATAAGTTAGTTTGCAGCAAGTAGAACGACATCTAGTGGCGAATACGAACAACCTCGGAACACTGAAATAGGTATGTTGACTGCGTTCTTTAAAATCACGATTATTTAGCAGTGGCGCTAGTGTGCAAGTTGATGGGCTCTTAACAAGCCGAGGCTAAGGTTAAGCTCCATTCTAGTTCTATACATATGTGTCGAAATCAAGTCAACGCGCTTCTTGCAAATACGCACAGGCGGGGTCGCCACGTAACGTTAAAGGTCTCTGCCCACTACACCGTATCATACCATGACCGTGCTATGAACGTATCAGGCACGGAATGTAACGCGATACGGCCTACTATGCCCACTACACCGTGTCCACATTGTACATAACGGGTTTAGTGCCCGTAGTATCCTTGCATCATCCCCATATAGCATCCGCCTATAATTCCCGTAGCATCCGCGTTTCATCCCCTTAGTACCCGCGTTTTATTCGCGAGAGCAATATTCGTCAGAAAGAATAGTTATTAGACTGGTAAGAGCGAGCAAGAAATATAGCAACGCGTTTATAACGGGCTTAGAACGGTCACCATACGCGGTTAAGCCCGTATGCCCATCGTTTCGCCGCCTGCACGCACCGTTCTGGCAACGTTGCGTGCCATGCACGGAGCGTTTCGGCACCGACAAAATATCCTCGCCGACTATTTTTGACGGTTCGTGCATGGCACGCGACGGGTATGGTCGGTGACGGAACGGGCTAGCGGGCATAGTCTCATACTTTTTCATACAAAGAATATTTTTTTGCCCGACACGTTCATAGCACGGTCACGGTACGATACGGTGTAGGGGGCGGAGACCTTAATCCTTTAGTCCGCAGCGGCAACATACTCGCCATCATACTTAGAACAAAAACGCATCTCTACTATAAGAATTACGGTTCGAAATCGAATGGCCAGAAAGAAATGTCAAACGGTTAAAGGTGCATTAATTGACCTCTCCTCAGTGGGAACTACGTATCCGTCTCTGTCACCGGACGAGTGGTAGAAGCTTACCTTGACGGAGAAGTCGATGACGGGTCTCTGCTTGCGGGTGCGGCGCGGCTTGTGGTCGTGGTTGTCGGCGCCCTTGCCCTTGCCGCCGCCGCGGCGCGGCCCGCGGCGCGGCGCCCCGCCCGCACCCGAGCGCTCCTCGCCCTCCGTCGTGTTGCCCTGACGAAATAGTACATTATTGTCGAGGCTCGGAAGTAGCTCCTTGCAGGCTGAGGATTCGTTTTAAACGGACGACCTTGGGAGTCCGTTTAATTGAATCCGAAGCCAGCAAGTAGCCTTCCAGCCGAGTCATATATAGTGCTTTTCTCAAAAATGGTGCAAGAAATATAAATATCATAGAAATATTTTACAAAAGCAACTTTCTTACGTATATATTTTCACAGAAAAAAGTAGAAACGATTGATAAAATTAGCTTGGCGCCTTTTACTTTTTTTATAAAAAAATAGAAGTGTATTTTTCTGCTGTCCAGCAGAAAAATGTCTGTGTTTGAACTGCCCAGCCGTGAACCTGAGAGGAGAACAACTACCCCAAGAAACTTGTGTAAGATACCTTGGTCTTCACTTGGATAGAAGACTAACATGGGCCAACCACATCAAAACAAAGAGAAATGAAGCAGACCTTCATTACAAGCGCCTGTACTGGCTGATCGGCCGACAATCACCTCTGACACTAACTAATAAAATGCTAGTGTATAAATGCATTATAAAACCCATATGGACATACGGGATTGAACTCTGGGGAACGGCCAGTAACTCAAACCTCGAAATTCTACAAAGGTTTCAGAATAATGTCCTAAGGGCTGTAACATGTGCACCATGGTTTGCAAAAAATACAGAGATACATGAATACGTAAATATTCCAACAATCAAAGAGGAAGTTAACAGATATTGTGTTAAATACAAAGAACGACTAAAAAAACATACAAACGAACTCGCAAGGGACCTGGTAAACACCAACGACAATCCGAGTAGGCTGAAAAGGTGGCAAATACTGCGGCTGGACCAAAGGCACTAGAAGATAAACTCGTCAAAGTCAAGAGAGAGTATTTAATGGAATACCTCTCAAAACCCTCAAAACGACAGAACATCTGATTATGGCTAAAACAGCCGATTGCAGATAAAAGGACCAAAAAAAAAAAATCTGCCGAAAATACGCCAACCTATTTGAGACAGCTAAATAGTCGCGGTACTAATCATCTGTTTGGCTGTTTAATGGGCCTGTGCCTTCATTTGATATGGCCATTTCAACTTATAAAAAGTTTGGAACTCGCCAAATAATGGAATTTGTATGCAACATTGCAGTCTCAAAATCGAGACTGCAATGTTTTTAACTTTTTAATTTTTGACTGACCATAAACTACGCGCTTCGTGACCTATTTTTAAACGGCAAAGTCGACTTTGCCGTCCATTTTTGAGAAATAGTACATTATTGTCGAGGCTCGGAAGTAGCTACTTGCAGGCTGAGGATTCGTTTTAAACGGACGACCTTGGGAGTCCGTTTAATTGAATCCGAAGCCAGCAAGTAGCCTTCCAGCCGAGTCATATATAGTGCTTTTCTCAAAAATGGTGCAAGAAATATAAATATCATAGAAATATTTTACAAAAGCAACTTTCTTACGTATATATTTTCACAGAAAAAAGTAGAAACGATTGATAAAATTAGCTTTGCCGCCTTTTACTTTTTTTATAAAAAAATAGAAGTGTATTTTTCTGCTGTCCAGCAGAAAAATGTCTGTGTTTGAACTGCCCAGCCGTGAACCTGAGAGGAGAACAACTACCCCAAGAAACTTGTGTAAGATACCTTGGTCTTCACTTGGATAGAAGACTAACATGGGCCAACCACATCAAAACAAAGAGAAATGAAGCAGACCTTCATTACAAGCGCCTGTACTGGCTGATCGGCCGACAATCACCTCTGACACTAACTAATAAAATGCTAGTGTATAAATGCATTATAAAACCCATATGGACATACGGGATTGAACTCTGGGGAACGGCCAGTAACTCAAACCTCGAAATTCTACAAAGGTTTCAGAATAATGTCCTAAGGGCTGTAACATGTGCACCATGGTTTGCAAAAAATACAGAGATACATGAATACGTAAATATTCCAACAATCAAAGAGGAAGTTAACAGATATTGTGTTAAATACAAAGAACGACTAAAAAACATACAAACGAACTCGCAAGGGACCTGGTAAACACCAACGACAATCCGAGTAGGCTGAAAAGGTGGCAAATACTGCGGCTGGACCAAAGGCACTAGAAGATAAACTCGTCAAAGTCAAGAGAGAGTATTTAATGGAATACCTCTCAAAACCCTCAAAACGACAGAACATCTGATTATGGCTAAAACAGCCGATTGCAGATAAAAGGACCAAAAAAAAAAAATCTGCCGAAAATACGCCAACCTATTTGAGACAGCTAAATAGTCGCGGTACTAATCATCTGTTTGGCTGTTTAATGGGCCTGTGCCTTCATTTGATATGGCCATTTCAACTTATAAAAAGTTTGGAACTCGCCAAATAATGGAATTTGTATGCAACATTGCAGTCTCAAAATCGAGACTGCAATGTTTTTAACTTTTTAATTTTTGACTGACCATAAACTACGCGCTTCGCGACCTATTTTTAAACGGCAAAGTCGACTTTGCCGTCCATTTTTGAGAAATAGTACATTATTGTCGAGGCTCGGAAGTAGCTACTTGCAGGCTGAGGATTCGTTTTAAACGGACGACCTTGGGAGTCCGTTTAATTGAATCCGAAGCCAGCAAGTAGCCTTCCAGCCGAGTCATATATAGTGCTTTTCTCAAAAATGGTGGAAGAAATATAAATATCATAGAAATATTTTACAAAAGCAACGTTCTTACGTATATGTTTTCACAGAAAAAAGTAGAAACAATTGAAAAAATTAGCTTTGCCGCCTATTTATTTTTTTAATAAAAAATAGAAGTGTATATTTCGGCCGAAAATACGCCAACCTACTTGAGACAGCTAAATAGTCGCGGTACTAATCATCTGTTTGGCTGTTTAATGGGCCTGTGCCTTCATTTGATATGGCCATTTCAACTTTTAAAAAGTTTGGAACTCGACAAATAATGGAATTTGTATGCAACATTGCAGTCTCAAAATCGAGACTGCAATGTTTTTAACTTTTTAATTTTTGACTGACCATAAACTACGCGCTTCGCGACTTATTTTTTAAACGGCAAAGTCGACTTTGCCGTCCATTTTTGAGAAAATATATGTATCTAGTACATAGGGGTTGTGCACAATCACGCGAGGTGCTTTCAGCTACCTTTGATTTCAACTTTAGCATTCCGATTTAAGGTTCAAATTAGATCGCACTTTCGGGAAATGTGACTTGCCTTCAAATCATCAAAGCTGGATTAATTGGAATATATCGTCGTTGCGCTTTTCAAAGCTGATATGTGTTCGATTTTTGATTGACAAATAGTTACCTAGCAACAAAATACATAAGGTGTTAATTCATTTGATTAAGATCTCGCACATATAAGATTTGGTAAGCGCAACGACGATATAAATAAATAAATAAATATTTGGATTTTTTTAGGAAAACCTTGTAGACTGGTGCGGCCTGGAAAAGGGTTAAAACGACTATTGTAGAGAATTGAATAGTGTGTACCTCGCCCTCGCTCTGGCTCTTGTGCGACCTGGTGCGGCGCCGCACCTTGCGCACGCGCTGCGCCGCACGCTCTTCCACATCCGTGTCCACCTCCGCCAGCGTGCAGGCCCGACCCGCTCTGAAAATAACATCTTACTTAAACATCACGTCAATCCACCGATTACTAAGTACTAAGGCCATAGACTAGGAATCCTCTAGACGGAGTTTAGAGCAATTATTTCATGAAACCGATGCTGCCAAAAATACTGGGGTGCGGGGGACGAGGTGAGCGAGGTCCCGTGCCGTAATTGGTCCGTTCAAACACACGGACGTCCCACAAAGACACTTTCGACTCGGAAATGGAGTAAAACTACCATATATTGTGACAGACGGGGTAGAGCTACTATTGTCTGTGACTAAGGCCCACTTGCACCATCCCACTAACCCGGGGTTAAGCGGTATAACCGTCAACCCAGTGTCAAATTGTACTGGTAACAATGGTAACTTTAGGTTTAACCGGTTAACCCCGGGTTAGTGGAATGGTGCAAGTGGGCCTAAGGCATATAGACGAAGCAAATAGTCTGTACTCTCTGCGTTGCATTTTAACCTTTTCAACGCCGTGTCAAACACACAAGCTGTCACTCGGACGCCACGTCACCGAAGTGTCAAAACTGAAATTGAACTCTATGCATATGCACGTATGTCTGTGTTGCTCTGTGGTCTGTGGCGGATTAATCGGTCTTTGGCGTTGGACCTACGGTGCGGATATATCGGTCAATTGGCGTCCACAAAGTTAAATGTGTCACCCGATCGATGGCCACGAAACGGACGCTCGGAGCGTCAGGAGCGTGTACGCTCAACGCTGACACCACTAACATATGGCGGTGGACGCGCGTACACGCTCGTGACGCTCAGAGCGTGCGTTCCACGGCCGTGGCATATGACCTAACTTCGTAAACTAGTGGTAAACTGTGGGCTAAATAGCAGACCGAAAGGACTGAAAAGAGAGAATGACGGGAAATTACACTGATGAGATAAAAAGAAAATGTTTACCTAACTTTATCCCGACTGCTAAGGAAGAAAAATACACCTAAACAAAGCGACAATTTCATTCTTGCCTTGTCTTGCCTATCAGCACAAAAACAGGTTAGAAGGGGAGCACTTACAGCATTTCAATCTCTCGCAACTGTCCGAGCACGGGCATGAGCTCGACGCGGCGGTTGGACAGCAGGTGCCAGATGATGCCCGGCGGCCGCTGGCTCATCCTCTGTGTCTCTATCACCTGGAAAATTTACAGCCAAGTGTTCATCAATCAATGTTGTCAATCATGTCAACAGAGGTCGCATTGCTAGCAATATGGCGTCAGCGGTAGGAACATGAGGAGTGTAAACGGCGTATAAGAAACAAGGTTGTTTACCTGAGTTGGTGTGACGATGACGTCAATGGGAACGTCGTGAGGGCCAAACAGCTCGGCCGGTAAGGTGTCGAACACCTGTAACAAAATTATAACCGGTGAAAACCGGTCAAATCCCAATAAAGCCTAGTTGGCATACTGGGTTGAAAGATCAGATGGCAGTCACTTTCATAACATCTCCTAATAAGGCCTTGGAACTTCGAGCAGCACGTGAAGGGAGTCTGATTTCCCCTCTGCCGAAGCACATGCCCAACCGGGCATGCACACAACAAGCGCGGTGCGTGTTGTGTTGCGACTCATCCGTACACAAAAAGAGATATGTGCAAGTCATGTTCTATGTATTTGTGTCGCCATTACAGATTGGATTTTGTATGTAGTGAGCAAAGACATATGTAACTCCGTATAAGATGAATAAAGTCTAAGGAAAAAACGTGCCTCGGAAATCAAGAAAAAGTCATTCTCGGATAGATGGCGCACACACTTTTGACCTATCCTCGGCTAGATGGCGTTGTATGTAAATTCAATGTTGACGTGTAAAAGTGCCCTTGTGGCCTATTTGCTGAATAAATGTTGATGTTTGATGTTGACGCCACCGTTTTATATTTAACAATTTTAACACATAGGTCAATAAACACGGGTCAAAATGATATAAAAATAATAAAATCATTTATCCATATATATACATTCTTTGATAGTTTTATACGTTTTCATTTTGAGTTTTAGTCGTGTGTCGATAGATGGCAGTAAATTTACTGTGACTACAAAGTTTACTATGACAGGACGCCTCTATACTATCTATTCTCTTTGGTAGTGAGTGAGAAGTACGCCTGTGAGCACGTTTCCCCCTCCAAAAATGTCAGAACGATTCGTACTGTAAGATATCGCTTGGGCTCCTCCCTTCCGACGTGTCGGGAGCCGATGTTGCTCGGAACCCTAGAAGGTCAGATGGCAGTCGCTGTCGTATAAATGCCCGCCTCTTAGGATGACTGCCGAGCTGACCAAAGCTCCCTTGGTGCACCTGAGGAAAAAGCTGTCGATTTACCTGACAATCGTGCACGGTGGTGACGACAATAGTGTTGGGCTTGACTGCCTTCATGTGCATGATCAGCCCGAACTCCAGGTCGCCGTAGCCGCGCCCCTTGCCGATGCGGTAGCCCTCTTTGGACACGGCCACGGAACCCATCACTACCAGGTCCAGGGATACGGAGTCTTCAATGCCTGTAATGAAAATGATCGATCTCAGTGGGTCTTATAAGGCTCAAAGTCTCTCAAAGGGAAAGGAAGCGAACTATGAAATCGAATTACAGATGTAGTGCATAATTATTTTCCTTCGTATTTTCAGGGAAACGTACGAACGTGTCCCGCTATTTCAGTCAGTCTCGGTACGAATAGTACTGAGGTTGATTGAAGTAGCATGACAAATACGAACGTTTCCGAGAAAATACGAAGGATAACAATTATGCACTACGTCTGTACAGTCAGCGTCCTATAGTAGGTAACATCCAATCCAACGCGAAGTCGCCGAAATAGCTCAGGAGTTGTCCTTATATAAGAGCCACTCCACACTGGCGTCTTCCGAGCGTCGGCGTCTAGAGAACTCTCTGGCTGCTGCTCATCGCAAAGTTGGCGCAACTGCGCAGCTATGCCATATTGCATAGCACTGACTAGACGTCGACGCCCAAAAGACGCTAGTGACCTAAGTCTCAAAGGACGGGCCATATTGCTCATAGAACCAGTGGCTGGGGTCGAAAGGTTTTAAGCGGCAACTGTGAAACGATAGGCGCAGCCAACGATCTGGTCAAGATAGCAGGGAACTGCTGATGATGGCAGCACACCGGTCGTTGTGAGGAAAGTCTATATCAGTAGTAAACGTCTTTAGAATAATGTGACAATGAATCAAAATTACTGTTTTTTTTAATGCAGTCGTACGATCTAGATATTAATTAAACTTACCAATACTCTTCCCATAAGTCTCCATCCCGTTACGCGACACGGCCTTCTTAAAGGCCGCTGGGCCGGTCTCGCCTTCCGGCAGCTCTAAGCGGTTGAGGAATCCAGTCTGTAGGCGGGGAACCGGCACGTAGAGGGTTTTCTTTTGTTCCAAACACAGGACCCTGTGGAGAAAAGAAATTACGCACGTGATAAAAGGATTGTATTGTGACTAGTTTAAAAAAAAACATTAACAACATGGACATTACTAGACTTTGTCTACAGGGGTTGCGTCTCGCCAGACAAGCCCTAGTAAAAAAAATACAGCTGCGGAGTAGGGTGTCGCGAACTTTTTTCAAGTAAATGGCCAATGGCGTTCAAAAACCCCTCATATATGCAGTCACTAGATTGACAACAAATGCTGACGTTTGAGGACGCGTCTTAAGGCCACTTCACACTAGCGTCTCCCGAGCGGCGGGGTCTAGTTAAAATTGACTAGCTGCTGCTCGACGTAACGTTGGCCCAACTGCGCAGCGACGCCATTTTCCATAGCGCTGACTAGACGCCGACGCTAGTGTGTGGTGGTCCTTAGTATATTCCTTTATCTATATTGTGTAGTATGCCTTTACGTACGCGCGCGCAGCGCACGTTAAGAATAGGTACTCAGAATATTTCAAATACACATCTAGTCGAGCGTGTAGCATGACATGTGAAAACGAGTCTAGTCCAGTTTAGGAAGAAACTTAAGGTTTGCATTACAAATGCTAACTACAGTAGTATCTCCATAAATATTATACCTTTAAACGAGCAATTCTTGTATAATTATGTATATATTTATATATTTCAGGGATCTCGGAAACGGCTCTAACTATTTCTATGAAATTTGCTATATGGGGGTTTTCGGGGGCGAAAAATCGATCTACTTAGCTAGGTCTCATCTCTGGGAATACGCGCATTTTTGAGTTTTTATATGTTTTCGGAGCAAAGCTCGGTCTCAGATATTACTATAAATACGAGAGTATAACTCCGTTTCCCTGTCCATCTCTCTGTAACGGCTGAACCGATTTAAGAACATGACATTTGGTATGGAGGTAGGTTCGAGTTTTGAGGAAGGACGTGGGATAATGACGATAGTAATACCATGGAAAGTCATTGTATGCATCAGGCGATGGTGGGGACAGAAGATAAAATAAGTAAATAAACCCAGAATGCCTCTAAGTGGTCTATCTTTATATTGTTAAGATTCGTGAATGTTTTCTGATATAATGATAAGGCATGATCTTATCAGTCATTGAACCAGTAAATCGTTGGCACTTGCTGAATGTGATTTGATATCTACGTTACATGTAATAATAATAGTGTCGTAGTTTCCGTACTAATTTGACGGACATGGAAGAGAACAATCTCACACCTGAGGATGCCGAAAACCGGGCAAAGTGGAGAAGATTGAGCAGGAGAGCGGACCCTGGCGCTAGGCCGGGAAAACGCTAGGTTGAAGAAGAAGAAGTTGCCGTACTAATTTGAGAGATTTATAGACTTATGTACTTATAAAGTAGATTAAAATGAATGAGGGATTGATGGCTACGGAAATAAAAGATGTATGGATTATATTTGAACTAGCAAGTAGCGACCCGCCCCCTCTTCGCACGGGTTACACAAAACCTTAACAAATTATAAACCTAAATCTTCCTCAAGAATCACTCTATTGATAGGTGAAAACCGCATGAAAATCCGTTCAGTAGTTTTGAGTTTACCGCGAACATACATACATACAGACAGACGCGGCGGGGATTTTGTTTTATACGTATCCAAATATTCCTCATTAGCATTTTTTTTTCCTGGGAGTCATAAAACTCCTGTTAGGATGAAAAAAAAGACCGATAAAGCTCTCGAATCGACAGAAGACAGACAAATAGAGTTACCTAAATTGCTCAGAACTGTTACATAAGTACGAGTAAATAGGAGTAAACACATTTTATAATTCAGTTTTACACTCAATAACTATTTGTATTTAAGAAAAGTACGATATGCAAAACAAAGGTTGATTGATTGAACGCCAGATTTGACACACTCGAGTGCTGTTGCTATCGACAACAGTTATGCCTGTCCAAATGCTAAATACGCTGAAATTGCTTGCGAGTTTTATACCATCGCCTATACTGTTAACTGTACACTGTACAGTCACCTGCAATAATATGTTACTCTTCGAAGGCCGCAAAAATATGTGACACGCGCTTATGGCTCTACAAATAAGGTCGTGTCAGATATTTTTGCGGCCTTCGAAGAGTAACATAATATTGCAGGTGACTGTACATCGGTGGACCTTATGCCTTTTTTAATGAGGTCCAGCGATGTACGGTTAGAAATGTTGCTGTTTGTACCATAACAAAGTTATTAGACAGTTAGGCATAACCCAACTGATTAATTTTTTGTTACTAACTTAAGACGATTCTAACATAACTGTAATTAAAAAAAAAACGAAAGAAAACCGGGCAAGTGCGAGTCGGACTCGCGCACCAAGGGTTCCGTACCATAATGCAAAAAAAAAGGAAAAAGATGCAAAAAAAAAACGGTCACCCATCCAAGTACTGACCACGCCCGACGTTGCTTAACTTTGGTCAAAAATCACGTTTGTTGTATGGGAGCCCCATTTAAATCTTTATTTTATTCTGTTTTTAGTATTTGTTGTTATAGCGGTAACAGAAATACATCATCTGTGAAAATTTCAACTGTCTAGCTATCACGGTTCGTGAGATACAGCCTGGTGACAGACAGACGGACGGACGGACGGACAGCGAAGTCTTAGTAATAGGGTCCCGTTTTACCCTTTGGGTACGGAACCCTAAAAAATTATAGCAGAGCCCTCTTTAGATCGGGGACATTATCATCTTCCATTTACAGTCAGTAGCAGAAGTTGCTAAGCGGGCGAGGTGTTCAAAATTATCTTGACACGCTCTTGTAATCTCTTACAAATAACCATTTTGGTTCTTAAGTTAAATATGACGACGACCGGCCTGGCCTAGTGGGTAGTGACCCTGCCTGTGAAGCCGATGGTCCTGGGTTCGAATCCCGGTAAGGGCATTTATTTGTGTGATGAACACAGATATTTGTTCCCGAGTCATGGGTGTTTTCTATGTATTTAAGTATTTAGAAATATGTATAATATACATAATATTATTATATATATATCGTTGTCTAAGTACCCACAACACAAGCCTTATTGAACTTACTGTGGGACTTAGTCAATTTGTGTAATAATGTCCTATAATATTTATTTATTATTTATTTATAGGAACATTCGTTCGAGCATTTGTTATGTCATAAATTACCGTAAACGCATGATTATATCAATGACAATGAAACAGTATACAGTAAATATTTTAAAAAAAATATAATAAAAAAAAATACAAAGAGAAACGACTTTGACACATAAGCACAGCAAGTTAGTAAACATTGTTATCTTTATAAATAGGAATGCATTTTAATTGTGCCGATGTTTAAAAATAAACCTTAATATCAATGTAACAAAGTATGTTTTTGTGATTTTGAATGAAACATCATACTTGACTTTGGGTTATCAGAACGATTAAGAGTCGTGGGTCAATCAAATACATTCGACTATCGGCCATATTGATAACGCAAATATATAATTGGATATATATAATCTGATAAGCTACATACAAGATATAAGCGTATAAGCCTGTTTTTTGCATCAAAAATTAAGTATCTACTTCACCCTTATTTTTTGTACTGTACGGCTACCATGAGTTTGACACATACATATTCGCTAACGTCTGTGTAGCTTGCTATGCATAGACAGTAAGTTACACGCACGCTAGCGAACATGTCAGTGTCAAGCTCGTGGTAATGGTACTAGACATGACCTACAGTCCTACATGTAATGTATCATTCCTCTATTTTATTTCATAAAAAATAATTAAGCAGTAATTCACTAATTTTTGAAAAATATGTATGTACTTTATATTAAAAACTAAGTACCTATTTGAAATTTAACATCAGACGGGCTATTCGCTTGTTTAGCACCATATTTGACTATTTAATAACAGTAACGTTATCGTGTACAAATTCTAGTCCGTTACATCTAGTGCGTCTGTACTTCGTTTTTATGTAACGCGTTATAAAATAGGTGTTCTGTGCATGGATTGCATTACCCAAGTTATTGGTCACGGCTTGGGTAACGTACATTGCGATTCATAATGTGTACTAGCAGTTATTGATCATTGATGGACCTTAATGTCTTTGTAATAGGGTTTAGGGACAGTCAACTATGAGAACGATGGTACCGACAACTTTACTGAGACTAGTATAGGTCCGGGATACCGCTCTGGACCGATCAAAGTGGCGTGCTCTTGTGTTGGAGGCCAAGACCCATTTTGGGTCAACGCGCCAACCAAGTAAGCAAGTAAGTATAGGTTCGGTCTACGAATACTCTTACTTGATAGGCGTATAAAGATCAAGTTATACCAGAGAAGAGTAGACACAAAATGATTTATGAATGAAATGCAGTAATCGCAGAGCAATAATATGAAGTGAAACTGCGATACGATATTTAATTGTAATTAGTTACGATTTTCAAGGTAAAAATGTAAGAATAGTTTCAATACGTTATCAATAATGATCAAATTTTGAAAGTTACATTGGACGAAGTATATTATTTTAGCTCTTCAGCTGTCTGTTTGTACTCAAAAATGTTTCAATCAATAATAGTTCCGTAATGTTTTGTTGTACAGAAACGTTCAACAGTGGTTAGTTTACGTTACCTGGGTTAAGATCAAATAATCGTATCAATCTAAAACTGAACAGATCCGATTTTTCACTTTCTCTCGTGAGACCTTGAACTTCGATTTCTAACTGGCAAATTGGCAAGGTAATGAATGCTATTTTGTGTCAAAACTATTCTTACACCTTACAAACTCTAAAGTTCATTGACATTTATTGTCATAGTGCCAAAAACGAGAAATCCGCACCATGTGTTACGTCTATTGGGCGTATCATTTTGAATACGAAGTTAGGTTATTAGAAAACAGAATACCAGGATTTGTCAACTGTGGTAATCTTATCCCTAGGAAAACAGTCGCGTATGCTTTTTATTGGTCACTGCCGTTACTGGCGTAGTCTTAAGACGAAAGTGGAGGGCCCGTTTGCGTGATCCGAGTAGCTAACTCCAAATATCTAAAAATTTCTAATCCTAAACGTACAAACTTTCTAGTAGCACGTATTAATTATTTTATTACAATTATTTATTTTATTTATAAATACATTTACACGACATTACAGTGAACCAATACGTCGTGAAACCAACACTACATATAACAACATATAACAATTGATACTATTATGTTTATTTAGTTACCCCTACTCCACACCGCCAAAGACAGAATCAGATGGAGAAAGATCATAAGAGAGAAAATGATGCAAAAGGGAGGTCACGACCCTCAATATTGAGGAATACGACGCAAGGAGGAGGAGTTACCCCTACTTTGCTCAAAGCCGAAAAAGGGTACATCTTTGGCATACAAGTATACACTAAAAGAACATCCGTAGTAGTCAATAAAGGAGCGCCCCAAGCGCGAAGCCGAACGCAGTATCAAGGCGCGATGATCACGGAGGAAAAGAGGGTCAGTTGTTACCACTGGTAACAACTTGGTGGTAACTAGTGGGAATAATCCCCAGGTCGGTATACTCTCATAGTGCTTTCATACTTTGAGGCGAAAGGGTATTATCAACTGTAACTTCACTCACCTGACGGGTTCCTGAGGCTTGTCAGGGTTGACCTTGACAGTGTTGGCATTCTTGAAGATGTCCAGCTCTGCCAGCTTAGCGGCGGCCTCGGGCGCCCCCTTGAAGTTGGGTATGCGGTTGTAGACGGGCCGGGGAAACATGGCGAGGCCGTTGCTCTCCAAGTGTCGCCATACTTTAAGCCGGAAGGATTGCTTGGTGATCTCTTCTGGGACAGGCTTGGCTGGAACAAGAGTTATCGTGAGGTATTTGTCGAATATATTAACAGCAAATTAACTGGCCATTAGTATACTTTATACCGTTCGCCATAAGGACTAGTTTCTGTCAGCGATGCTATAATTACAAGATTAATTTAAACGAGGTTATGACGCTCAGCAAGTAAGCAGCACGAAGCGTTTTTTCTGCGAATTTCAGCGTCATTGTTTTCACCACAATTGTTATCTAAGTAGTAATGAAAGGACAATGCCTATTTTGAAATTACCTCGGTGTCTGTGTAATATTTTTAAGGTTCTGTAATCTGTACCTGTACCTAGCCGTGGTATATATGGAACCCTTTTACCAAGTGATTTATTCATGTTGTTAGGACCTCACAGTAAACGAGGTCTATCTTTTAACTATGTCTTTTTGTTACAATATTTACTCAAATAATGACCCTGTAAGTTGCCAGCCATAAACGACTTCCTATAATGTCACGAAAAAAGGTGTTCCGAGACTTCCGTGTATGACGTAAGTCATATGCATTATGATTTTATTGAAAAACAGTCGTTAAGACAGTTCAATGAACTATAAAAGTGGTAATAACTGATCCTATTGTATTTTTATTTTACAATAACGAACCAACCAACCAAATTAAAAGAATTGCCGTCTGTGAAATTTTTAGAGCTTGAATAATTTTAAAATTATTATGTTAGTATGTCGCACACCAGTTTAAATTCGATTTTAGAGAGCTCAAGAAAATTACTTATATTGACATAACATAATATGTTTTATGCACTGAAATATGAAACCTATGGAAGTGAAACGTCAACGAAAAATGCGTGCCAGTGTGACGTCATCCGGCCGCTAAACATGGCGGTTTTAGTGCTGCCCAAAAGATTTTTACTGTTACTAAGTTTTATCGATACATCGATAACTTTTGAACGTTCTCGGCTCATTTTATTTAAAATATGAATGAATATTGAATATGTATGAATTATTTGTGGAATTTATATTTTAATAGTAAGTAAATATTCTTTATGAGTATATTGTTATGTGAAAAGATACTTTGAGTAAGATGTGTAAAATCTTAGACAATTTCGTGCTTCGAATTTAACAGGTAAACCGAGATGACGCTGTTCAACTCCATATATATTGCGATTTTTGCGGTAACTCTGATTTTCAAAAGTTGACGTTTGTCAACTCAGTGACCGCAAAACACATGGCGCAGTACAGCGCCATCTGTTTTGGATGTCAGAATAAGTGTACGTGTTTTTCTTAGACTTTACCTCTCTATTACAATCAATTTTGTTGTGTTGTTAACCCTAAAGTCCGTAACACATGGTAACACACTACCGCACCGCACCTCGACCTTGGTGTGCCGTACCTATAAGTGAGAGCGATACAAATTCAAACTTATCAAGCGACGGGTGAAAAAAACGAAACACCTTCAGAACATTTATTTAATTACAAAAATAAGGAATGACTTCCGCTCTTCAACTTCAACTTCTTCAACATTTATTTAGCAAATAGGCCAAAAGGGCACTTGTACACGTCAACATTGAATTTACATACAAGCAATAATAATAACAATACATCAACAATTTTATAAAATACAACTAACTGCAACTACCAGTCCAAACTAACATATTACAATTACTTATTGATGTACCTATATGGTCTCTTAATGTCGAATTACATAAAAAAAAAACTATACTTAGTAATAATATAAAAAAAGCCCGCAGGGCAGCTTGTGGAGTAACGACCCCACGGACCCGAGTGCTCCCGAGAGTCCGTCAGGGTCTCAGTCTCCAACCACTTTTTCTTTTTATGTTCATTTCTTGGTACTTAACCTGTAAAACATGTTTTTATTATTTAATTAAGATAATTTAGTTGGTTTTAAGCGGGGTAGCTTGATAAAATAAGAAAATATAAATAAACAATCATAATAAATCGATATCAAAGTCGATAAATAAAGTACAACCCTAGCTGAAATGTTTACATTATTTTAGCGTAAAAATATAGTTAAATAAGTCAAATCACTTCATGATCTATAACTGCACATAAGAACCTTGCTATTTATAATGTGAAACATCCTTAAAATTCCCAGGAACATTAACAATAACCAATATTTTTAATGTAAATTATAGCGTACCTGTGTAAGGTTAAAGATGGCTGTTTTGGTGTTTTTCTTATGCAGCACCCTAATACACTACACACTGGCATATTCGCGACGTAATTGTTCACATTTGGCTTCAATTATTTTCAAACAGAAGCAAAATACTGAAAGATAATTAATAATTTTCATTTTCACCACGACTTTTTGACAGGACAAGTACCGGCTGAACTGACTGACAATGACATTTAGGCCGCTAAACATGGCGGATTTTCGGCCGCATTAGGTATTTACGTATTTTCATGAACCACTTTATGTACGTAGCGAAATACTGTCATCCTTTTTTGCGGTGGGTGACAGTGCTGAGTAAAAACGAGATAGATAGATATTTATGTTTGTGCCGTCAAAATGGGTGCTATTTGTATAAGCAATTGTACGTATAGAACAATATGTCTTGTCCCTATTATACAGGTCTATGGTTTTATGTTATAGGTAAATGACAACAAAGCAGATAAAGAAAAGTCTTTAGTTAAGATTTTGTAATGTTTTTTACATAGCCTCCTAAGTCCTGAGTTCCATTAAAAAGAATAAATTAAAATCGAATTTTGAACTATAATGGAATAAAAAAGAGGGTTCCAAATTCAAAACTGCAAAAATGTCTCTGGGTCTTAGGAGGATTTAGTTAAAAGACTAACCTCAATACTATTTATTACTCAGCGAAATGCTATACATGGAAGTATTCTGTCCGCTCAATTATGACCCAACGCAAACTACCCCGCGATAGGCGGTACTTACAAACTGCTCGATTGGCAATCTCAGTACCACCGAGATGACAGTCAGTGACAAATGGCTAAATTGATTTATAAAAACAACGTTTTTTTGTAATTAAAAATATTTTCATGTGTCGTGAAGTGGTGCAGAAGTTATTTTAGTTCATACCAAGGACAGTGGAATCACTTTTCACTTGTAGTAAACAGATAACTTCAGTAGAATTTGGAAAAAACATGACGATTTGTTTTCAATACTACCGTACTAAGCTAAAACGTAACAACTGCATACGACTTTCATAACAACATACGACTTTTTAAATTGCGAGGATAATAGGGATGGTGTTATGCTAAATGAAGTAGACTATTTTATTAACTTGTGTTTGGTTTAGGTATTTTCTATATAATTATAAATGTAGTAATAAATTCCTTCTTACAGATTTGTATTTTCCTTTTTTATTTCATGAGATGGAGCTATAAAAAAACTACCTAGTTATTTCAAATTAATAATCAAATTTGGTATTGTCATTTTACATTACTTTCCATTCAGATTCCCACAAGATGCTATTCGCAGAGAACTATGGAAAAAAGCTGTCCAATTAGAGAGACATGAAATTGAGTGGATGCCTGGCAAGATATCTAGAATATGTTCTATTCATGAGATATAACCCGTGAGATAATCATACCCGGTCTCCTATATGTACTTAGATACATTTTTCCTATCATGCTTTCACTGAATTAATTTAACAAATACACACATTATCTGAAAATGTTGATCATTTGAATCCACCCTCTACTGTCACATATATGTAGGTTCTCTCTCAAGCCATTTCCGTCAGTAGAAAAGAGCGGCAAACATATTAACTCACATTATAGACGGGTCTAACGCGAATTATATTCAATTACCTTGATTTACCGACGTAAATCAGTTTCGTTTCGTATAATGTGAGTTAATATGTGTTCAAAACGCGAAAGTTTAAAATATTATAAGAGCGGCAAATTTAGAAAATGTAAGCGCGCGAACGGCTGTGGTCCTATACAAAATTTTAATTTTGCACCTTTTTCTACTGACAAACTTGCTTGACCGGCTATATACATATAAAATATTCTGAACTGAAAGTGGGGATTTATTGTGACTCCGCCTGTTCAAATATTTTTGACCCGATTCGTGTACCCATGTAAATTTTGCAGACTGTATAGCCAGTCCGATTTCTAAGATCAAGTTCGCCATACATTTACTATGGCGTACTTGATCTTAGAAAAACGGACAGACTATACCTGAACGTGACTTCGCACTGCCATGCAAATTGATAATAAAATATACAAAATACTTATTATAGCGGAATACATTTATACAACAATGATATATTTACTTATGTTGGGTTAGTCTGTCATGTCATAACAACATTTTAACTAGTTATTTTTTAATCTGCATTAAATTATTATACGTGAATTATTTGACTGGTTCTTCACTGTATGGCATAAACCTATCCCTGTCCAAGTCTTATTCTAATCAAATATGAACCGCGAACTCTCAGCGGCCAGTACGTACAGCAAGAAGGTTATTAGCGGTTTAATGTCGCTGATTGGTAGTTATTGACATTATATGCATTTCATCTACACTTAGCTATGTACCATTAGTGTAATAAAGATGACTCTTATTTTGTTTACTAGCTTTGATTACAGGCTCTGTAAACGCGTCGTCTTATTTGAATGTAGGCGTAATTGTGTATGTGTGCTAATTTGGCCCGAGAATTTGAACGGTAATGTTCCTAAAGGCGGTATCCATGGTTATATATGATCGCTGTTATTACTGCCTAATGTTTATAAGTTTTATAACTTTAGGGAGTAATATGGAAAGATCTCGCCAACTTCTCGAGATTTTGTATGAAAAATGTAGAACAAAATTTCCTCTTTTCAAAAATGGTAAGTTCCCTAATATCCAGTGAAATTTCTATGTTTTACCACTACATACATTTGTAGATGTGAGGCATGAACTTCAAAGATTTGACGCATACAAGTTCTGCACAGCCACTCAGAATATAGCCACAACGTGTTTACAGCATAGGGGCTGTCCATAAATTACGTCATCGATTTTTGACGATTTTGGACCCCCCCTCCCCCCCTATAATCATCCTGAAATCGAACTTTATGCATATGCACGTAGGTCTATGTTGCTCTGTGGTTAGGGTTGCCAGATGGTCGGGATTTGGCGGGATTCTCCCGATTTTTAGCATGTGTTCCCGATTCCCGACAAAGTGAAAATTGTCCCCAAAACAGCTTCACGTTATAAACCAATAATTTCAAGTTCCGAACTGTCGTCGAGCGAGCGAGCGACCCACGACGAGCGTAGTCCCAATAATGTAAAATATCGTTGTTTTTAATACAATTACTTTAATTTGAATGGTTTTTTTTCCCGACTTAAGTCCCAATATCCCGAAAAATTGATATTTTTTCCCGATAATAGCGCCTTTCGATCTGGCAACCCTATCTGTGGTCTGTGACCGATTAATCCGTCTTTGGCGTTGGCCCTGCGGTGCGGATATATCCGTCATTGGCGTCCAAAAGGTTAACTGTCCATCGGTAAGCCTTATTACAAAAGGCATAAGGCCCACCGATGGTCAGTTAAGAGTGTTGCTGTTTGTATACCTAGGTTAGGGGTAAAACAGGCCATTACCCCATTACCTTTAAGAAATTCCCTTCATATTCATCTGCATGTGATATAAAATGTAAATTATTATGTCATTATACTGGTTGAATTTGCCGCCGGTTTTCAAGGTGATTATATCTACCGTAGTAACTCAACACTTGTGTACACATGGTACATTACATACATACAATACATGTCACACAAACACATGGTCTGCTTGCCACTGTATTTACTTAGCGAGTGATTATGGGTACATTTTGTTACAACAATACAGAATTAGTGGGATTGAAAACTGTAATAATTTGACTGTTCTAGTACAATTTATTTATTATTTACTAGCTTCTTCGTGGCCAGATATCTCCTTGAAGGAATGTATCCAATTAGATATCAGCCTATATCATCAGATGACAACCAAAACTCAGTAATTAGAAATATTTGGAAAAACCGGGCAAGTGCGAGTCGGACTCGCGCACGAAGGGTTCCGTACGTTGCTTAACTTCGGTTAAAAATCACGTTTGTTGTATGGGAGCCCCACTTAAATCTTTATTTAATTCTGTTTTTAGTATTTGTTGTTATAGCGGCAACAGAAATACATCATCTGTGAAAATTTCAACTGTCTAGCTATCACGGTTCGTGAGATACAGCCTGGTGACAGACGGACGGACGGACAGCGGAGTCTTAGTAATAGGGTCCCGTTTTACCCTTTGGGTACGGAACCCTAAAAAAGAATTAAACAAAAATCAACCTTCTTTTGATACTCTTATGGTTTACTATGGGTCTGAACTTGTAGTAGTAATTAGTGAGTTTTGATTGTCACCCGACGATATGTAGGTATTAATTTAATGAAATACAAAACGACAACCTAAACATTCTGCAATTTGCATTATAATTTTAAGTTCAGTTAGAACTAAATTAAAATAGAGCTTTTATGACTTTTGTTGCTTTTTAACACGATGTGATTTAAATCTACCCTCCATAAAAAGACTAATACAGTACTGGAACTTCTTGCCTAATAATTTTAATATGTATTATGGTAGGGGAGCCCAAGAGGGGACTTTGTGTTTACTCGAGCGCGTCAGATTAAGATATGAATGATATCTTGCTACCCCGTGTAGTCTACCTTTACCCCTTTTAGCCATATATGTTAAGCCCTTGGTTGGTGGGGGGTTCAACAAATTGTTAAGCAGATTGTGGATTTGGTCATATTAGTCCAAATTAACGCTATAATTGTGCAATTACTAAATCTGATAATTATTTGCACGCATTTCCTTAATCTGACGGTTACAATGTAAAAATTAGGCGTCAAACTTGTGTTCGTCAGATTAAGAAAATGCCTACAAATAAGTGTTATATTGTTATAGAAAAAATATAGCATTAAAGTGGACAAAAACGACCAAACCCACAAACTGTTTAATGATTTTTTAACCCTACACCAACCTCCCGAAATTTAAAAAAAATTGTAGATGCTTTCCGGCTTGCTGGAAAAAAAAACTTTATTAACTTTTTTTTCTTCTTATCATCTAATATTTCGATTCCAATAGGTCTATATGACGCTCGAGTAAATCCCGATTTAGCATCGTGGGCTCCCCTACCATTAGTAGTGCTTGTTAATATAAAAAAATCACAAGTTAAGATGTTCCAGTGTCATTAACCTTTTAACCACTTAGAATTTTTGTTTTAGAAGTTTTGTCTTTTTTATCAGACTGCGGCAAAATTAGCTGGATATTGTATGTCTTTTTCAAAGTATGGCAGTTAAAAGGTTAATAAGTCCATCTGTCGATTGTTGTAATCTGGATTATCTTTAGACAATCATGAAATTTTGAAGTACCTTCGAAGTGAAGTGAAAAATGTAAAGCAGCAGAGTATATAATTTTTTTACTGCTAATAATAGGATATAACCTTAGTTTCATCTTTTAAGTAATATTATGTTTGTACCAAGTCAATACAGTTAATAATGCAAAAAATAAAAATTTGGACAGAATCCTTATCATATGCAGACAAGAGTTTAATTTAGATATGGATTTTTAATTATTGTTTTATGTTGTCTTTCATTCCCAATGTTATCTTATCTTATCTTATTGTTTTCGGGGGCCCTTGCGGATACA
This sequence comes from Cydia splendana, assembly GCF_910591565.1. Taxonomy (NCBI): domain Eukaryota; kingdom Metazoa; phylum Arthropoda; class Insecta; order Lepidoptera; family Tortricidae; genus Cydia; species Cydia splendana. The sequence continues at coordinate 8,199,049 of NC_085980.1, read as the reverse complement.
CTTCGACCCATAGGGATCTTTTGTGCAGTTACCCCCTAGAAGAGATCCATCAACTACTCAAGAGCTTTTCCCACCATATCCATGTGTCGGATGATGGAGCTCATGGGTAACATTTTAAAGTCCTTTGGTTCCAGGTATCCTGCTCCAAAGTCCTTCATTCTTTGTCTGGCGAGGGCGTGACATTCACACATTAAGTGTCTTACTGTCTCTTCCTCTTCGCCACACATACGACAATCGGTGTTGTCAGAGTGTCCCATCTTGGCCAGAAATCCTTTGACCCCGTAATGGCCAGTAAACACCCCCATTATGATTTGGAGTTGTCTTTTGCTAAGTTTCCAAAGCTTTTTGCTCCAGCCAGAGTCTATTCCTTGCATAAAGAGCTTTGCATGCATTCCCGATGTTAGATCAAGCTCAATGATTATCTCTGATGTAGGCAGATCAATTAATATGCATATCATATGTTGGACTTGTCTTGGTTGTCCCCTTTTAACACTACAACATACAAAGTTACTAACCGAAAAGAGTAGAATACATTCCAGTTGCATAACATGTCTTGCTTTAGCCTGGGGAGTTTTAAACACCCCGCCCGGGCTGTATACTAGCACTAAACCCAGGGAAATCAAGACCAATGGCCGCCCTAACCTTTAGACATGATACACAGAATACCTGTTGCTACAAATTGATGTTACCCATTTATTCCACCACCTTTTAATGTTAGCATCACACAAAATTAGACACCTTCAGATAAATTTCTTCACTTACCATCAGCTGTTGTCTCGACTTGTTCACCCTTTTCTATAAATAGGAAAAGGTGAATGTATTTAAAGGTTTCAACACTCAATTATTCTAAATGACCATTAAAGCAACTTGTGTAGACATAAATTTTCGTGTGGGAGGGCTAATAGGCCCTTTTTGGTGGACAAAAGAGTGGACGAGTCTTTTTTGCATGTAGGTAGATAAGAAAAAAATCTTTGTCTTAAACTACAATGGATTTTAGCTTACTAGATGGCTTTCTAAAGTGTAAAAGAACATGTGAATCATAAACGGTTCGCCCGGTAAAATTAATTCAGTGAAATATCCGCACAATTTTTTTAATAGAGGCGGGTATAGGTATGTGAGTCATGTTTCACACTCCAATTAAGCTACCTACAATATCAATTGCAAGCGCCGAGCCAAATCAAATCGTTCTGATCAGTGCACGAAACAATCAAATGCAAGTGAAAATGACTGCACTAATTAGACGACGCAGTCAGTTTCTTCAACGCACATTTCAAGGCAAGATTTTGGGCAAACAAAATGTGGGTACTTCTAAACAGACTGCAAAGTTCACAAATAATGATCTATACATAGTTTTCAGTCGAAAGAATGCGGCATTTTTACTAAAATAGCAAAGAAAATAGCGCGACCAAACGATTGTTGATACCATACACTATTTTTGACAACATAATGTGAAACTTACGTGCATCCGCCGCCGCTGGATTATCGTCTCCGTTCTGCATCTTGAAGATATATCGCAATCGGGAGGTATTTCGCAATTAATTCGTTAATCTAATCGAGAATCATTAAAATCTGGAAATTATAAACCTTTTCCGCCGGACGGCACGGAACGGAACCGTCACACACAAAAATAGAACGCGAATAAAAAACAATTGCAACCAACCAACTTCGAGACGCAAAGCGCAATGGTGCCATAACACAGAAAAAAGAAGTTGGTTTTCTATTACATTACATACAATAGAATGTATATTTTGCAGTGTTATCTAATATGAATAAACTTGAATATAAATCGGTTACTATTCTAGTAAACTATTTGATTTTGTTACATGTTTTAGAATTAAAATGTAATAGGGAATATCACGCGAAACTCTGCGTAGGGGGCTAGGGGGCGCCACTACCACGATCCATCACAATTTGAGGGTCTACCGCGAAATAGAAAATCAAAATTACGTTATCTAGCCTCTCTATCACTCTTTCACATTCGAGCGATAGAAGAGGCAGATGGTAACTAAATTTCGATTTGTGCGTTTCCCGGTAGATCCTTTGTAAACAAACCGCCTTCATGCATCAATGACATGTTTTATATTCTTTAGCCCACTCCACACTCGTGCGCGAATCGCGGCGCGAAGCCGTAAACGAGAGGTGAAAACGCGACCTTGGTGCGGTCAAAATATCTCTTTCTCACTTTCACTTATAGCTGCGTCCTTGACGGACGTACGGGGGACCACCTTACACACTATCGAACAGAAGGCCTACCGCGAATCACGTTGGACGTGTTGCCTCCCTGTCACACTTACGTACGTAAATACAAGTGCGACAGAGAGGCAACACGTCGAACGTGGTTTGCGGTAGGCCCTCTGGCCTCGGACCGGACCAAAGTCGCGGTCCGGTCCGCCCGTCTGGTTACAGCTTTTGTTGCTCGACTGTCGCGCTGCTCGATATAAAAAACGCAATTTGATAGATGGTTGTAAATTTTTACTTTTAGTATGGAAATCAGTTACATCATTTTATCACGAAAATTTACAGTGCTGCAGCAGTAACGTAGCAACAGAGTAATGTTGCTGCAGTCGCCACCCGAATGTCACCTTTGGTATATGATAGAAAGCAATAGACAACGCGAGCGAAGCGAGCGCGAAAATTTTTCGATATAAAAAACGCAATTTGATAGACAGTTGTACATTTTTACTTCTAGTATGGAAATCAGTCACATAATTTTATCACAAAAATTGACAGTGCTGCAGCAGTAACGTTGCAACAGAGAGTAATGCTGCTGCTGTCGCCACCCGAATGTCACCTTTATCATATCTTAGAAAGTTATTGAAAACGCGAGCGAAGCGAGCGCGAAAATTTTTCGATATAAAAAACACAATTTGATAGACAGTTGTACATTTTTACTTTTAGTCCCAACCAGGCGCGAATCCAGGATTTCATACAGAGAAGGGATGGGACAGTTTTTTATCAGCCTAGCTTCGCATAGGGCTCGATATTTAAAGGTCTCAGCGAGGTTGATGCAAGAGAGGTGAAAAGATGCAAGAAAGCAGAGCTTGGAATTGGCGAAGTGTGAGCCAGGCAGAAGGCTCAGCTGCGAAAGAGGAAAGCTTGGATTTGGATCCACGCCCAAGTGTAATTAAGGCAGAAGATCAACTTTGCCGTAAGGCAGAAGGCCTCGCATAAGACCTAACGCCGAACTGCAAAAGAGTGGCTTGAAATTGTATTTATGCTCGCTCTTTGGCTTCACTCGAAAGCGCTACTTGATAGGATGCTTTTAGTTTTCGGCTTTCACGGGGCCCCTTATAACACTGACAGTTAGGTCTCAGGATCGCGGCTAAGGAGCAACTCGGCTTGGCCGACAAATCTGGCGTGCAAGAGAGCAAAATTCGCTATAAAATCGGTAACCTATGTCGAAAAAATCGGCTGGCCGTTTCCATGACTTTAAGGGCCTCCGCGTAAGGTCAAATCGAAAGCCTACGTTGTAGATGTTCTTACGTAGGTACCCTCACTCTCTTACTTGATCCCTACGACCCTTCGTTATTAGATGGGTACTTGTACACGTATAAAAGTTTCATGTAGGTACCTACTCCACGACGACTGCAATGCTGATGCAGCCTGCGCGTTTTTTTGCCTACGGTTTTGGTGCCCCCTAGACGTGGTGCCCTAAGCAAGTGCTTATTTTGCTTAAAAGGGTTAATCCGGCACTGCAAATGACAGAGGTCAATGTTTTTTTTTCAAAGTACCCACCTTCGTGGCCATTATTAAGTGCTATATACAATTGAAGTAAGTTGTAGTTGTAGTTGTAAGTTGTAGTGTGAATATGGATTTGATATGGATGCGATATAATTACGATTAGGTATAATTCATGACGGAGAAAATTTATAATTTTAAATAAGTATGCAATTATACGCGTGTTGATATGTGTGTTTATTTTACCACTACGTAATTATGTAAACCAAAGACATATGTAACTTCGTATAAGACGAATAAAGTCTAAGGAAAAAACGTGCCTCGGAATTCAAGTAAAAGTCATTCTCGAATAGATGCCGCACACACCTTTAGCCTATCCTCGGCTAGATGGCGTGACGACACCGTTTCATATTTAACAATTTTAACACATAGATCTATCTATCTTAATCTATTCTTTTTGTGTAAACTCATTTTTAGTTTTCTTGATTACTTAATGTTTACTCAGTTCCCCAAAAGATGGCACTGTGCAATTAGGGGCAATTAATTTACTGTCGTTTAATTTTGTTGTATCATTAAATCAACATAATTATTCAATGGGGTTGGCAACTGTCAAAGGTTTGCCTAGATGGCGCCATCATAGCTTGCCCCTTTTTCTATGAGATTTGGCTTAAGAGCGCTATTACATTTCGGCGTTGAGCGAGTTTAGGTATTTTACGCGCTGCGGCAGGCCGTGCGAGCTCAGTACGCCGATCCCTTCTACCACGCTCGCACTACAATGATGGATTAAACATTCTTGATCCTTCGCGAAGCATATTGAAATCAACCATAACAACACTAACTGTACTTAACTTTTAAAGTTCTAAAACTGTTATTTGGTAAGTACGAAAATACTAAATGCAGTGCAAATGTACATAGGGGCTGTTCATAAATTACGTCATCTATTTTTGACGATTTTTGACCCCCCCCCCCCGCCCCTCAAATCATCCAAAAATCAAGCTTCGGATGAATCTGTTTCCTCCTACGTCATGTTACCATCATCCGATGTCCAGACCCCCCCCCCCCACTCCTCCCATTTGAAACGACGTAATTTATGAATAGCCCCATACTTGTATGATATGTACTTATGAAGGTATATTACTCGAAAGAAATTATAGGTACCTACTCGCTTATTTACATGTTTCGTCATTGCATTTGGTACCTATAGGTTGTAAAGTTTGTATCAACGAGGGTTTAAAAACGAACTGGTACTGAGGATCTGATGATGATTAAGGTGGTCACGGATACCAATCAACCATGTAGTAACATGATTAGGCTCGTTTGATTCGTCTCAACAAGATCTTTGACACTGAAGATACACAGGGTCTGATGATGGAGCTGGAAGGTGGCCACGGGTACCAGTCTATCATGTAACTAAACAACTTCGTGTTTGGGCTCGTTTGATTCGTCTCAACAAGATCTTTGACACAAGACAGTACTCAGGCTCTGATGATGGAGCTGGAAGGTACCATTACCAATCAACCATGCAACTAAACCACATCGTGTTTAGGATCGTTTGATTCGTCTCAACAAGATCTTTGACACTAAGTGATACTCAGAGTCTGATGATGGAGCTGGAAGGTGGTCACCGGTACCAATCAACCATGCAACTAAACCACTTCATGTTTAGGCTCGTTTTATTCGTTTCAACAAGATCTTTGACACAAGATAGTACTCAGGGTCTGATGTTGGAGCCGGAAGGTGGTCACCGGTACCAATCAACCATGCAACTAAACCATTTCGTGTTTAGGCACGTTTTATTCATCTTAACAAGATCTTTGACACAAGGTAGTACTCAGGGTCTGATGATGGAGCGCGAAGGTGGCGACGGGTACCTGTCTATCATCATCAGCTCCATCATCAGACCCTGAGTAGTATCTTGTGTCAAACATCTTATTGCGACGAATCAAATGAGCCCAAACACGAAGTGGTTCAGTTACATGGTAGACTGGTACCCGTGGCCACAGTCCAGCTCCATCATCAGACCCTGAGTACTAACTTGTGTCAAAGATCTTGTTGCGACGAATCGAACGAAGCCAAACACGAAGTGGTTTAGTTGCATGGTTGATTGGTACCGGTGACCACCTTCCGGATCCATCATCAGACCCTCAGTACTACCTTGTGTCAAAGATCTTGTTGCGACAAATCAAACGAGCCCAAACACGAAGTGGTTCAGTTACATGGTAGACTGGTACCCGTGGCCACAGTCCAGCTCCATCATCAGACCCTGAGTACTAACTTGTGTCAAAGATCTTGTTGCGACGAATCAAACGAGCCCAAACACGAAGTGGTTTAGTTGCATGGTTGATTGGTACCGGTGACCACCTTCCGGCTCCATCATCAGACCCTGAGTACTATCTTAAGTCAAAGATCTTGTTGAGACGAATAAAACGAGCCCAAACACGAAGTGGTTTAGTTGCATGGTTGATTGGTACCGGTCACCACCTTCCGGATCCATCATCAGACCCTCAGTACTACCTTGTGTCAAAGATCTTGTTGCGACAAATCAAACGAGCCCAAACACGAAGTGGTTCAGTTACATGGTAGACTGGTACCCGTGGCCACCTTCCAGCTCCATCATCAGATCCTGAGTACTATCTTGTGTCCAAGGTCTTGTTGAGACGAATCAAACGAGCCTAAACACGAAGTGGTTTAGTTGCATGGTTGATTGGTACCGGTGACCACCTTCCGGCTCCAACATCAGACCCTGAGTACTATCTTGTGTCAAAGATCTTATAGAAACGAATAAAACGAGCCTAAACACGAAGTGGTTTAGTGGCATGGTTGATTGGTACCGGTGACCACCTGCCGGCTCCATCATCAGACCCTGAGTACTATCTTGTGTCAAAGATCTTGTTGAGACGAATCAAACGAGCCTAAACACGAAGTGGTTTAGTTGCATGGTTGATTGGTACCGGTGACCACCTTCCGGCTCCATCATCAGACCCTGAGTATTATCTTGTGCCAAAGATCTTGTTGAGACGAATCAAACGAGCCCAAACACGAAGTGGTTTAGTTGCATGGGTGATTGGTACCGGTGACCACCTTCCGGCTCCATCATCAGACCCTGAGTACTATCTTAAGTCAAAGATCTTGTTGAGACGAATAAAACGAGCCTAAACACGAAGTGGTTTAGTTGCATTGTTGATTGGTACTGGTGACCACCTTCCGGCTCCATCATCAGACCCTGAGTACTATCTTAAGTCAAAGATCTTGTTGAGCCGAATCAAACGAGCCCAAACACGAAGTGGTTTAGTTGCATGGTTGATTGGTACCGGTGACCACCTTCCGGCTCCATCATCAGACCCTGAGTACTATCTTGTGTCAAAGATCTTGTTGAGATGAATAAAACGAGCCTAAACACAAAGTGGTTTAGTTGCATGGTTGATTGGTACCGGTGCCCACCTTCCGGCTCCATCATCAGACCCTGAGTACTATCTTGAGTCAAATAAATACATATAGAATGTCAGGTCGTTTCAAATATTTTTAATCCTGTCCGGTAGTTTATTAAACTGTACCATTATAAATTATAATACTATAAAAACGGTGCTAGGATCAAAGTCTCTCGTTGCGGTTTACACGCACACAGTATAGCGTTTTACACGGCGCCCGCCGCACACAATGATAAAAAACCTCGTCGTCGCCGTTGAAAATGTGCGGAGCCGACCGACACACGTCCTGCCTCTACAAGCTCTGCCGCGGCACTGAGCTGGCGCAGCGCGCGTCATCGGTAATATAGAGTAGTTTTCAAAAAATTGTCAAAAAATTATAGTAGAATTTCATAAACACTAATGTATACCAACAGTATAAGCAAACGTTGCAGATTGCTTGAGTATGAAAATGACTTCGATATTAAGTAGATTTTCGTAGGAATTGACACTTGTTTCGGAGAGAAAATCGAGTTCGTTTTACTTTGATTTTCTCTTTCTCAAAGGTATGTAGGAAAAATATAGTTTGATATGCCTAAAGTACAGGGTATTAGTAATACAAAATAGCCAGGTTTAGCAGAGTAAAATTCTCAACATTTCCAAATAAGAGCTCGCCATTCAGTGCTTCACGGGGTTTTTCGGAAACGACCATCAGAAAAAAAATCATTACTAATTTAATAAGTCCTTTTTCTAATATTTACAACGACATTTATAAAGATAAGAAGACGCTTTTACTGGAACAAGTACTCATTGTTTCTAATAATGAGCGCAAAGTCCTGAATTTCGTCGACTAGTATCATCAATTTTGCATTATTTCGACTTTTCTTGTAAGAGCGCTCTTAAAGAGCTGGCATCCAGGGTATTAAAAAAACAAAAATTTGACACAATTCTAGGGATTGACAGGGCAAGCTATGATGGCGCCATCTGCTAAAAACCCAATCCCTAGAATTGTGTCAAATTTTTGTTTTTTTAATACCCTGGATGCCAGCCCTTTAAGCCAATTTTCATAGAAAAAGGGGCAAGCTATGATGGCGCCATCTAGGCAAACCTTTGACAGTTGCCAACCCCATTTGTTGATATCCGTACCCTCTCTTATAAAGTTAGACACATATTTGAAAAAAGTTTGCCCCTCCTTCCTAAGTAGCGCCATAAGATTCAGGGGCAAACTTAAGTCAATCGTGTGTTGTGGCTACCCCCCCTTTTAGGGGTCGAATTTTTATAGCCTATAACCTGGCCGGGGATGTTCTCGACAGATTAGTAAAGTTTGCATCAAAATCCGTTCAGCCGTTTTCACGTGATGCGCGTTCAAATAAACAGACAAACAGACAAAAATTCTAAAAACTGTTGGAACGTGTTCTGTTATCCCAGCCAACTTTTTTTCGAATATCTTCCATGTACAGACTTTCGACCCTCTTCAGCTTTGCCAAGTTTTGACTTGTGGGTGGGTAGAGGATAATTTTACGGAACAATTTATAAATTGATAAAAATACTGCATAAGCGAATAATAAATAATTTATTCAATTAAATAAGTAAAATCACAATAAATGTCAGCTTATTATGACCCATAGCCAACATGGAACCGGCCGGATTGCATAATATTCGTAATTTTACATACAAAATCACTAATGGTAGTACTTATTAGTTTGTATTTTATTATGCAATAGGTTTTTTTATTAATCTATCGTATGGTCTGGGACATGTGCAGCGGTGTTAGCATGAGTTCAAACGCGGCGTCTTTAAGGTTGGCACCGCGGAGGTTGGCTTCGTGCAGATCGCTTCCGGATAAATCACAGCACTGAAACAAAACAAAAAAGTAAATTAAATATTCTAAAAGTTATTTAATTTTACTCACGACGGAACGAGACCTATAGGGGGCAGCATAGGAGTCATCAGATTTTTGGCGCAAGGCGTAAATGTAACGTTTATGCTTCCGATGTAGCCCACAAGATAGCAGAACCTACTATGCACAAGGAACCGTACCTACGAGGACGGTAGATGGTAGCACTTGCTTTGGCAATGTACATGTGCACATGTTTCTAATTCAGGCCACAAGATGGCAGCCCTCTAACGCGCACGGTCCCTATAGTCTGTCAAGCCATTTCCGCCAGTAGAAAAAAAAGGCTAATTTAAATAAGTTTTTGGCAAAAATTTCATTTTTGGTACAAGCTTTTATCGCTGACTGTACTTTTCTTACGACAGACAACTCTAATACTCACCGAGACAATTCTAAAAACCCCTAACACAATTAGGTTACGTTGTTTCATCACAGAGTTCCTATGGCCACCTCCTGTCTCCATCATCAGATCAGCTCGATGGTACCATAATATTGCATTGTCATCCGATTTATACATGCATGCAAAATTTCAGCTCAATCGGAAACCGGGAAGTGGATCAAATTTAACTTGCAAGATTTGATTACACACAGACAGACAGACAAATCATCAGATATGATGGAGACAGGAGGTGGCCATGGGAACTCTGTGATGAAACAACGCAACCTAAGTGTTAGGGGTTTTTAGAATTGTCTCGATTAGTATTAGTTGTCTGTCATAAGAAAAGTACAGTCAGCGATAAAAGCTTGACCCAAAAATGAAATTTTTGCTAAAAACTTATTAAAATTTGCCGCTGTATCTTCTGACGGAAATGGTTTGACAGACTATATTCAATAAATCGACCACTGCCGAAATGTAACATAAATCGCATGCAAGTATAGGTGACGTCTGTAGAGGCCTTAACAAAATATTTTTTACCTCTAAGTTGGCACCAGCCAATACCGCCGTACGGAGCACGCAATTCTGCAGGTTAGCATTCTTGAGTGTTGCCACTCGCAAGTTGACCCCTGCCATGTTGCTGTCTTCCAGATTTGCACCTGCAAAAAAGAGAAAGAGGTTCAGGTTTCAGATTAGAATAATAATTACTTAATTAGAACATTTTATAATGTTTAAGGCAGGGAGCTACTATTTAGATGGCGTACTTATAAAAGACATTCGATTTTTTGTCATATAAGTCATTTAACCCAATGCCCACTGTGCATTACAATATTTACAATGAACCTTTCATAAACCAAACAAAGTAGCATTTAAGTTAACCTTCTTCTTCCTTGCGTTAACCCGGCGTTTTGCCACGGCTTATGGGAGCCTAGGGGTCCGCTTGACAACTAATCCCAAGAATTGACGTTTTTACGAAAGCGACTGCCATCTGACCTTCCAACCCAGAGGGGAAACTAGGCCTTATTAGGATTAGTCCAGACTAATCCGGACTAAGGAGAACATTGTGAGGAACCTCACGATGTTTTCCTTCCCCGAAAAGCGACTGGTAAATATCAAATGATATTACATAAGTTCCGAAAAACTATTTGGAAACCTCCGGGTCGCGGGTTCCAAATAGTTTTTCGGATCCGGAGATTGAAAGTCGCACGCTCTTACCGCTAGGCCACCAGCGCTCTAGCATTTAAATTAACCACTAACCTTTTAAATTAACTCCCTCCATGATTGCTCGGGCGCCGGCAGGATCTTCCATATTACACCCTTTCAGATTTGCTCCTGAAACACGAAAATATAATATTGCATGAGTAGTAGTTAATTTGAAAACAAGCTTTATGAGAAGGCTCTCCATGAGCGCCGGACGTGCACAAAAACAAAAAAAAACTGTGACTGTACAATGGAGAATAGGGCCTCACAAGAGGATAGGGCCATAGGGCCCACGGGAGTTTGCCTCAGGTAGGTAGATTTGTGGGATTTGATTCTGAACAGGTTACTATCATATTCAATGTTTTACCAGGGGTGCGAAACTCCTCCCTTCAGGCAAACTTGGCTCCGTTCGGCTCAGCTTTGGTCCGAGCAATTATTAGGGTTGACACAACTTGACGTCTCTTTGCGTGAACGACCACAGATAAGATAAAGGCTTGAATTTTGACAACCCTAAATAGCCGAAAGGAATAGTAAGATATTAGAAAGAGAGAGCATGATTCGTCCCTGAACCGCTGTCAAACTTCGGTTTTGTAGGAAGTTTCCTCTGTATGGTAGCACCATTAGTTATCTGTGGTTTTACCTTCCATGTTGGCACACAATGCTTTTACTCCAATGAGCTGGGCGCCCTCTAAGTTCGCGTGCGACAGGTCCGCGCGCTCCAGGCAGCAGTTGGAGAGGTTGGCACCACTGAGATTGCAGTATGACAGGCAGGCATACTGAAAATTAAAAAATATATACGTGTTTACTACTCATAGCTTTTTGCAGGAGGCATAAAATTACAAGATAATCTATATCCAGGCATAAGCCAGCCTTATAAGATATAAGACCTTCAAGAAAAGAGTGTAGTGCTATCTTAAATTATGGCAATGCATTTGCAACTCCTCTGGTGTTGCAGGTAAATGCTTACCATGAGGTGATTTGTGTTTGTTTTTGTATTTGTATTTGTATTTGTCTGTTCATTTGCCTCCTATATCATAAAAATAACTAGCTTATTGTCACGGGGAGTTTTCCTAGCCCGGCTGGGGCTTTGCCCTGGGGAAACTCACGGACAATTAAGGTTACTAAATTAACCAATCTAAATCTTAACCAAAAACTCAAGCAGGTGCTTACACTTATTTCCATCAACTATCCAGGGGTTTCTAAAGGATGTCAAAATGAAATGTTAGTTTTGTGACACATAATTTATTTCTATTCTCACACTGAGGAAGTTGTTCTACAAGTAAATCATTTATTAAGCTAGCATTAAGCACCTTATTCTATAATGTCAGACGATAGAGCCGGGTCGTGCCAAAAATGGTTCTACAATGATTTACAAGCAGACCTATCTAAATTTGTTAGTACCTAATTTATCATTTGCCATCACATATGATTCCTCTAAATTCTTTAACTTTAAATTTGGAAATGCTTCTAGGACGGAAGGAAAGCGTACACCAACCTAATCTTTGTCAGACGAGGAAGACAATATCTTATTAAATAAATAAAAATAAACTTGCTAGGTATATCTGCACTACTTGCACACAAATTTTGTGTGACATATTAGACGTCTTCACACTACTTGAGTCAATAACAACAACAAAGTCTTCAATCCAAAGTATGTCCGGCAAAGTAACTCTTAAGTTGACAAAAATAATATAAAGTTTTCAAAATTACCTTAAAATTAATATTTCTCAAGTCCAGCTTATTCAAGTCCGCTCCAGCCAAGTTGACCCCTTGGAATCGCAGTTCCGAGCTGATCGGAGTCATGATGAGAGCCTTCACCACATCCATGCGGTTCAGGGCTTGGCTGGTGCCAGTATTCGAGGCCGAGCTCTCAATCAGTTCATTGAGTTGCGGTATCATTGATTCTATACCTGAAATGTTTGATATAACAAATATTAATTTATGGAACATACTAAAAATTTCATTTGGTGTAGAACCTTATGCAGTTTGAAAATCAATAAAGATTATTACATCAAGCCATTGTATTTAAGCTGTAGGTACATGTTCACAAGAGCTGGCACAAATGGAATGAATGAGTAAATGAAAATATCTATGTGTGTATCACATCTATCTATACATATAATAAAGCTGAAGACGGTCGAACGTCTGTACATGGAAGATATTTGAAAAAAAGTTGGCTGGGGATACTTAGAATCGATAACAGAACACGTTCCAAAAGTTTTTAGAATTTTTGTCTGTTTGTCTGTTTATCTGTTTATCTGTTTGTCTGTTTATTTGAACGCGCATCACGTGAAAACCGCTGAACGGATGTTGATGAAAACTTTACTAATCTGTCGAGAAAATTCCCGGCCAGGTTATAGGCTATAAAAATTCAACCCCTAAAAGGGGGGGTAGCCACAACACTCGATTGACTTAAGTTTGCCCCTGAATCTTATGGCGCTACTTAGGAAGGAGGGGCAAACTTTTTTCAAATACGTGCTACCACTATTGAGTACCCTGGTAAACTAACAGATGGCGCTAAATTTAATACGTTGTGACATAAATAAGCAACCGAGGAAAGATTTTGCCAAATTAACTCTAAGTTTAGAAGAGGGGTACGGATATCAACAAATTTAATTGAATAATTATGTTGATTTAATAATACAACAAAATTAAACGACAGTAAATTAATTGCCCCTCATTGCACAGTGCCATCTTTTGGGGAACTGAGTAAACATTAATTAATCAAGAAAACTAAAAATGAGTTTACATAGTTGTTACGTATTGGTAAAATAAACACACATATCAACACGCGTATAATTGCATAATTATATTAATTATTTAAAATTATAAATTTTCTCCATCATGAATTATACCTAATCGTAATTATATCGCACCCATATCAAATCCATATTCATACGTAAGTAGGTATCGCCTCCTTTATGCACTTAATAATGGCCACGAAGGTGGGTACTTTGAAAAACAAAAACATTGACCTCTGTCATTTGCAGTGCCGGATTAACCCTTTTAGAGTTTTAAGCAAAATAAGCATTGCAGTCGTCGTGGAGTAGGTACCTACATTAAACTTTTATACGTGTACAAGTACCCATCTAATAACGAAGGGTCGTAGGGATACGTAGAGGCCCTTAAAGCCAAGGAAAAAATCTTGCTTTCGACCAGCCGATTTTTTCGACATAGGTTACCGATTTTATAGCGAATTTTGCTCTCTTGCACGCCATATTTGTCGGCCAAGCCGAGTTGCTCCTTAGCCGCGATCCTGAGACCTAACTGTCAAAGTGTTATAATATTAAGGGGCCCCGTGAAAGCCGAAAACTAAAAGCAATCCTATCAAGTAGCGCTTTCGAGTGAATCCAATCCTGGCTTCGCGCCTGGTTGGGACTAAAAGTAAAAATGTACAACTGTCTATCAAATTGCGTTTTTTATATCGAAAAATTTTCGCGCTCGCTTCGCTCGCGTTTACAATCACGTTATAGGATATGATAAAGGTAACATTCGGTTGGCGACTGCAGCAGCATTACTCTGTTGTAACGTTACTGCTGCAGCACAGTCAATTTTCGTGATAAAATGATGTGACTGATTTCCATACTAAAAGTTACAACTGTCTATCAATTTGCGTTTTTATATCGAACAATTTTCGCGCTCGCTTCGCTCGCGTTTTCAATAACTTTCTAAGTCAAATTGCGTTTTTTCTATCGAAAAATGTTCGCGCTCGCTTCGCTCGCGTTTTCAATAACGTTATCAGATATGATAAAGGTGACATTCGGGTGGCGACTGCAGTAGCATTACTCTGTTGCAACGTTACTGCTGCAGCACTGTCAATTTCCGTGATAAAATGATGTGACTGATTTCCATACTAAAAGTAAAAATGTACACCTGTCTATCAAATTGCGTTTTTTATATCGAAAATTTTTCGCGCTCGCTTCGCTCGCGTTTACAATCACGTTATAAGATATGATAAAGGTGATATTCGGTTGGCGACTGCAGCAGCATTACTCTGTTGTAACGTTACTGCTGCAGCACAGTCAATTTTCGTGATAAAATGATGTGACTGATTTCCATACTAAAAGTACAAATGTACAACTGTCTATCAATTTGCGTTTTTATATCCAAAAATTTTCGCGCTCGCTTCGCTCGCGTTTTCAATAACTTTCTAAGATATGGCGACTGCAACAGCATTACTCTGTTGCAACGTTACTGCTGCAGCACTGTCAATTTCCGTGATAAAATGATGTGACTGATTTCCATACTAAAAGTAGAAATGTACAACTGTCTATCAAATTGCGTTATTATATCGAAAAAATTTCGCGCTTGCTTCGCTCGCGTTTTCAATCACTTTCTAAGATATGGCGACTGCAGCAGCATTACTCTGTTGCAACGGTACTGCTGCAGCACTGTCAATTTTCCTGATAAAATTATGTGACTGATTTCCATACTAAAAGAAAAAATGTACAACTGTCTATCAAATTGCGTTTTTATATCGAACAATTTTCGCGCTTGCTTCGCTCGCGTTTTCAATCACTTTCTAAGATATAGCGACTGCAGCAGCATTACTCTGTTGCAACGTTACTGCTGCAGCACTGTCAATTTTCCTGATAAAATTATGTGACTGATTTCCATACTAAAAGAAAAAATGTACAACTGTCTATCAAATTGCGTTTTTATATCGAACAATTTTCGCGCTTGCTTCGCTCGCGTTTACAATCACTTTCTAAGATATGGCGACTGCAGCAGCATTACTCTGTTGCAAAGTTAGTGCTGCAGCACTGTCCATTTTCGTGATAAAATTATGTGACTGATTTCCATAATAAAAGAAAAAAATTACAACTGTCTATCAAATCATTTTATACGCATTACCATGCCTTCCCGAAAAAAATCGAATCATTCGCGAAAGTCTCGCAACGCATTGAGGTTACAAGGGGCACGTGGTCTTCCTCAGGAGTCTGAAGAAGACCACGGTGAGTGGGTGGCGCTCTAGCCAGGCAGGCCGCTTCGCTTTCGCTCGCGCGCGTATACCTTACTGTATCGTCCGATATACATCTACTACTCTGTCTTTTAAATCACGTGTAAAATTTTAATAAAGGCGAAAATAACTATTGATTTTGGAGTGTAGTTTTATTTAGTGGTACCTAATTGTAAAATATTTTTTCTGGACTACTACAGTCCTCCAGTATATCCATATGTCAACTTTACTTCAAGTTCCGCCTCCAGGGGAGAGGGAGAGAAATTAGGATTAGAAATTAGCCGCTTACTGACACAGACCGAATTCCACGCGGGCGGAGCCGCGGGCACAGCTAGTTAACCAATAAAATGGTGGATATGACTGTATACTGATACAGGTGTCACTCATACCTATACGTTCATTGTCATACCAGCGCTCGTGAATCAACCTGTAGACTAACGGATACAAAGAAGAACATACAATTGAACTGTAATCAAATAAAATTGTTAGGGCTACAAAAACATACCATAAAACACAGCCTCTTCCAACACCCCTCTGGGGTTCACATGCTTATCTAATATCACTTCTCCGTGCCTCAAATAATTAAGTATCGGCTCGAAATACACCGGGCTCCTATCTATTAAGTACGCGCCACCCGCATCCCTTGCACTGGGCCTCATTAAATACTCTTTATCGTCGTCCCCAGCGAACATACGCGCCAGCATTGACATTGGCTCTTTAGCCAGCAATGTTGACCGCGATGTGGTGAAGTGTTTACCACCAACATTCAATGTTATCCAGTCAGAAACCGTATTTTCTTCGACATCAATCACAGACAAGTTTTCAATCGATTTCGTCACCGTGGAAGACGCTTCGTCGCTCAAACCTATATAAATCTTCTCCTCATCCCTTATAGCACGTATATCATGAATTTGGCAATCATTTGCCGAGTATAATTGCACATTATCTACAGATAACTGAAACAGTGTCGCTGCTTGAGAAAGTACGTTTTCCAACGAGTCTTCCACAGTAATAAGCTTTCCATCTTGTTCTGATTTATCTCTGTATATATACACGCGTTTCATAATATGTTTTAATATGTTATTAACTGATAAATATGGCTTTATGTTTAAAATAAATAGACGAAAACTCGATTGATTTCTTTGTTGACAATGAATGACAAATCTAAATGTCATTTTTCTTAACTGACAGCTGTCAAACTGATCTATTTCTACCCACCGTGTCGTTTCTGTTCACGCTTCTATATCCTTACCTTATTGGATTTTAATTAATTTAAAATGTTTTAAAGCGTATATGGCCTATATTGACCTGTATTATTTTATTTGATAAGTATAAAAAAGGCAACAAATTATAAAAGTTTTTTATTTCATTGTTATAAGCAATATGCAGATAATAATATTACGTGAAATGAACCGAAATATAAACTTAAAAATAGCATGACGTACTTTTTAATTTTATATTCGGCCTTGATCTGAATTTTTCTGCCGTGCATTACTAAATAGTTTTATTTAAACTAACAAAACCATTTAAAATAGAATACTTATTAAAATGTTTTCAGTGACAAGAAATGATAATCAAAGAGGAGTTTCCTCGAAATTAACTAACTTTAAGCGTAAGTAACATGTCCTAACACAGATCCGCATGTCAACCCATGTTCGCAGAGGCAGTGGGACGAGCCCCTCTGCCGTCTAACTAGGAACCGTCTCCTAGATTCGCCACTTAGTCCGACAGATCGAGCTCGTCTTCTTGCCACTGCGGAATGGGAGTCGGGTCTGTGGTTACAGACCAAGGCCTGTTCACTTCCTAAGAAAGTTATGTCCCCTTATAATTGCGCATGTGTACGCCTGAAGCTTCTATGTGTGCGTTGGCCTCCGAGAAAACGTTGCGAGTAATAAAAATAAAAACATTTGTATTATATGTATGTAATGCCTAAAGTTATTTGTATTATACTGAAAACTGCGTGAATGCGCTTTATTAATGTCTATTTTTTTATTAAGTTGGCAGGGTTTAATTTTCAGTGTTATTTCTATATGTAAAACATTTTTTAATAAATAATACAATGTTATAAACATAAACCTGCCTTTTATTTAAATCAATTGATAATACCACAAACAAGGGTTTATTTGCATCTTTCATGAAATATGTTTATGATGATGATGATGATGAATACCCGCCAGACTAATTTAAACCGGTTGTCAACTTTAGTTCTTGGTACACAACGAGGGCGCTACTAGTATAAACGTATAAACGGTTGGGGACATTTTTTTGTATGGAGTTACCGTTCTTCTCCTAGTATATAATACTTTATATTCTTTGTTACAGACACTACCATCCACAACTGTGGGCACATTGTTGGATAATACTACATTCCGTTTGGCCACATGTTTAAGAATAGGGGCATCAACAAACATACCCCACCGGTGCCAATGCGGAGTTATGGTGGATAATCTGGGCCACCACGGCCTCCCATGCAGCCGTAGCGCTGGAAGGATCCCCCGCCACGCCAGCCTCAACGACGTCATCTGAAGGGCCCTTGTCAGTGCCAAGGTAACGGCGGTCCTCGAGCCCAACGGTCTGGCCAGGGTCGATGGCAAGAGGCCTGACGAAATGACGCTGGTGCCTTGGAGTATGGGACGGCCACTTGTCTGGGACGCTACGTGCGTAGATACCCTGGCGCCTAACCATATTCCAGGCACCAAAGTTGGCGCTGGTGCGGCCGCATCCTCGACCGAAAGCCTCAAACGCCGCAAATATGTCACACTAGGTAGTAGCTACATATTTGCGGCGTTTGGAGTGGAAACCTTGGGGCCGTGGGGACCTAGCGCGCGTCGTATCTATGAGGAGTTGTCAAAGCCGTCGTCGCCTAAGTACAACCACAGAATAAATAATAGTACTAGGTACAGAAGACTCACTCTCTAACAAAACGCGTCTGTTACGATCAGGACAGATATGGACGCTAGGTGGCGACAGCGCCACGCGCGGATTATGGCGAGCCACCAAAATTGGTGTGGAACGGATGTACTTTTACTAGGTACCTGTTGCAAAGCGACGAAATCGCGGAGTGAGCCACTCCTGGTACAACACAAGTCTTATTGAGCTTAAAAGCTTAATGTGCGAATGTCGATTTGTGTAAGATTGTCTCATACATATTCATAATATTTATGTATGAATTTACTTTACCTAATTACCTACTCATCACGCAACAATGGTGTTCCGAACATTTCAGAAGCGTGCACGGAGAAGAAGCTAACACGTAGATGCTCTTTTGGCACTTTAATGAGATGTAAGTAAGAGGAACAGGGGATTAATATTTATTATTACAGTACAATTCATGACCTAGCCTAGCCTAGCCTGACCAAAACACTTCGCTGAAAGTTTAGCCTAGGTGCCGGTAGGCACAGTCAAGTGTAAAAATATACATACAACTTACTCAAAAAGATGTCCCATAGTTCTTAACTGGCTGACATAAGAGCTATGGGATATATTTTTGAGTACCTATGATGAGTGCATCCATAGTATATTTTTACGTTTGACTCTATCTAGTAAAATAACAGTTTTAAAGTATGACAACTTTGTCTTAATACTTATTAATAAATTTGTTTATCGATTACACGATCCCAGATGGCCATCATAAACTCTCTGATCTATACGATCAGCCATTGACACAATTTACACCTATTCTTGTCACTTTTATACCCTACCTACTTATAGGACTACCGTGGGTCTACCGTTTAACCGAGGCGATTGCTGAGAAGGTATATAAGTCACGTTAGCTATATGGGCGTTAGCATTATAGTTGCCATCCATGTGGCACTCGATTTTTCCACCCTGTAGAAATAAAAGAAAGTTTCAAATTTAAAAACAACACGTGAGGGAAGTAGTGTCACCCAATGTACGGGATGTGCAGATTTTGGTATCGGATGAATTAATTTGGCACAGATGTAGTATACGTAAAGCTAAGCCAATCCAGCCCGGTAGCCATCCGCCACCCCCTGGTGAGTAGGCAGGGGGGCATCCAAAGTTACACGCCGCCGCGCTTTAGGTAAAAAATCATATCGGCTTCTATTTACCTACCACCTCGAGTTTGGTATCATTTCCAGATAAATCAGGCTCGAGGAATTCATTTTTGAGACATTTAATGTACAGCCTTAATGATGTCATCCGTCGGGCCTTAGCCAGTGCTGCAGTGCGGGAGCACCGGCACCGGCCGTTTTAGAACCTACCGGCCTCGCCCGCGATGACGGTAAAAGACCCGACGGTATGACCCTAGTGCCGTGGAAGATGGGACGGCCGCTGGTTTGGGACGCAACCTGTGCCGATACCAGGGGTGCGAAACTCCTGACTTCGGTCAAACTCGGCTCCGCTCGGCTCAGCATTGCTCCGAGCAATTATTAGGGTTGGCACCACTTGACTTCCTTTTGCGTGCAAGACCACAGATAAGATAATCACTTGATTAATGACAACCCTAAATAGCCGAAAGGGATAGTGCCATATATTAGAAAGGGACAGCAAGATTCGACCCTGAACCGCTGTCAAACTTCGTTTTAGTAGGAAGTTTCCTTTAGTACTATTAATTATTCTGTGCCGATACCCTAGCGCTGTCCCATCTCCACGGCACTGCAGTGAAGGCTGGCTCGGCTGCCAATTCGGCCGAGCTTCTAAAGCGGCGCAAGTATGCAACCATAAATAGTGGTTGCATATTTGAGCCGTTTGAGACTATGGGGCCTTGGGGGGAAAGCGCCCACAGAGTTTTCAGCGAATGTAGCCGCAGGTTAATTGAGTTGACGCGTGACCAGAGGGCTGGGTCATATTATCTAGCGCAGCGGATCAGCATTGCCATACAACGTGGCAATGCTGCCAGCCTTCTGGGCACGCTGCCAATAGACGGCGATTTGGGGCAAATTTTCTATTTATAGTTTATTTTTAAGCTTAGTTTTTAATTTTAGTATGTATTTTCTATTTTAAGGCTTTTTATTGTTTAAAAAGAGTATTTGGCTGTATTTAAAATAAATGATTCTTTCCATGTACAGTTTAATAGAAAAAAAATAAAAATATTGACCAACAAATGAAAATCGGTTTGCTATTTTTTTTATTCAACTATTACTATTATCAGCCGAAACTACAAATGCTACAAAGTTGAAATTTGCACACCAGGTTACATTTATAATGTGTACAAGAGATAAGAAGCGATTTTGAAAAATTCAACCCCTAAGGGGTTAAAAAGGGGATGAAAGTTTGTATGGGGTTCATGTTTTATTTTAAGCTAGGAATTTCAAACTTCGTTAAAAGATATATTATTGAAATACAAGAAAACTAATTTCAGCGTTTTTGAAAATTCATCCCCTAAGGTGGCGAAATAGGGGTTGAAAATTTGTATGGGATCAAAATTTTATTCGCGTGTGGGGCTTGAAACTTTTTATATGCACATATTATTAGAATACAAGAAAAGTAATTTCAGCGTTTTTAAAATATCATCCTCTAACGGGGATAAAAAGGAGTTGAAAGCATGAAATTACTTTGACTGCCCGTCCTGCCTACCTGCCAGGGGGTGGCGGATGGCTACCGGGCTCAATTAGCTTAGCTTTACTTAAGTATATTACATCTGTGCTAAGTGAATTCATCCGATACCAAAACTTGCACCTTATGACACTACTTCCCGGGCGTCTTACGAGGATAGAAAAAAGTTTTAGGTAGTCCCGAAACATAGACGGTACAGTCGAGTGCATTAATATGTATACATTTCTTCACCTTAACCCATTGCAATGGTGAAAAAATGTATACATATTTATGCACTCGACTGTACCTACCTAATTTAATTAGTAGGCTTACTATTCTACAGACAGTTAGTATTGTACTAAATTTGTCTAGCATAATAATGTACATTTTTTATTGTAAAAATATTCTTAGACCCCCCTCCCCCCTTGTCACACTTTTTCATAGGGAAACAGATAGGTCTTTAATACATAGGTACTGTCACATTTGGCATGACCCCCCCTCCCCCTGTTGCTGTGACGTCATAATAATATGTGGATGAAACCTAAGATGGCAGAAAGTGTCCGACGAAAAGGTAGATCTCATAAGCCCGAAAGTTTACGATTCTGTTAAACTCAGCGGATTCGCGTAGCCTTGATAGTATTACTACTAGTATGGCTGGGTAGATAAGTTTTGGAAGGATCGTAGTAAGTATATTAAGACAGACGAAGGTTAGACTTGTGCGTTCTCTAGATGGTTTTCCCAATCTTTCTCTATGCTTCGGAGACGTGGACTAAACGTTTGAGATGTGGTGTTGGCACCGGCCTTTACGAATACAGTGGATGGCAATGCGGACCAATCAGTCCATACTGGAGGAGCTAAGCATAAAACGCCGGTTGTCAACGATATGCCAGGACCACAGACAAGGATTCCTAGTCTATGGCCAGGATCAAATGCTTTCATACTTCGGACACCTCTCACATCGCTCTCCGGATAGCCTGGAAAGAGTAATAATGACGGGCAAAGTTGAAGGCACGAGACCTCAGGGCCATCCTCCTACTAGATGGTGTACTCAAATTACGGCACCTATGCAATTAAAACTGCACGAGGCCATGCGCTTGGCGGGGAACAGAACCCTATGGAGGAAACTGGTCTTCAACAGAATGATATGATGTCAAGATCCTCAGTATTGAGGGACCGACTGAAGAAGAGATAGTATTACGGCAAATAAGCACATGAATTACGCCTATCATAAAAAACGTTCGATCATAGCATGATAAATATTAAGAAATAAATCAAACACCCACGAAATCGTACACGAAATGTCGTAGAGAAATAAACATGAGTCGTTTTTACGCCCTTTTACTATGCCATAAAGTAGCTATAAAAGAAAACGGTCGCTATCAGTTTCCGAATCATAAGGCTGAGGCAATTGTACGAGCGGATTTTATTAAAAAAAACATTTTAGGAAACGGGAAGTGGGGACCCTACCAGTGGAGCGTCCACAGAACTCGTTTCCTACCGGCTTGAATAATCATTACCCAGTTGAATACGGCGGCTCATGAAGGAAAGGACATTGGAATTAGCTCCGGCTTCACGAATATTTTTAACGCGCCGGCACTAGAATCTAGGTACAGTCGACGTCAAAGATATGTTTACACTTTTGCATCTTACTCCTTTGTGATAAGGCGAAAAATTTAAACATATCTTCGACGTCGACTGTACACCATAGTTTTCAAAAAGATAGGTAAGTAGGCGCCTGACATTCCTCGCTATGAAAATGTATAAAACTTTTGTAAGTTTTTTGCTGCAATCGTTGTGTTAGTATAGATTAGATCAGCGGTTCTTAACCTTTTTCCATCCACGGACCCCTAGGAAATCAAGCACAAGTCCAAGGACCCCTTAATAAAAAAAATCACAGATTTCGTGCCTCACACGACTATCGAGCACATTGGAAATGAATCTACGGAATTCGAAAAAATATTGTCGCTGAGCGACGAGAAAGTCTGGATAAGGAAAAAGTTACAAAATAAAACTACAACGTTGAATGATAATTATTTTATTCTTAGACTAACACAAGTATCCTGGACATAACGCATGTGAACAAACAAATTGCAAAATTTCCACACGCGTACCCAAGTTTGAATAATTGTCGCCGTGGCGCATAAGTATAGGTACATATTTCATTTTTCGATGAATAAGCAGGATATATTAATGTTCAAAGTACAAGAAAATTATTACACGGCAAATCCGTCTAGTCAAGTCAACTCGAGAAGTGGTGATCGGCAGCGGCCCATTTGCTGCAAGATATGAAATTTTCTTGACAGCAGTTTGACGCGACGAGAGATCTCTCCCTCTCCCTCTCCCTCTCCCTCTCCCTCTCCCTCTCCCTCTCCCTCTCCCTCTCCCTCTCCCTCTCCCTCTCCCTCTCCCTCTCCCTCTCCCTCTCCCTCTCCCTCTCCCTCTCCCTCTCCCTCTCCCTCTCCCTCTCCCTCTCCCTCTCCCTCTCCCTCTCCCTCTCCCTCTCCCTCTCCCTCTCCCTCTCCCTCTCCCTCTCCCTCTCCCTCTCCCTCTCCCTCTCCCTCTCCCTCTCCCTCTCCCTCTCCCTCTCCCTCTCCCTCTCCCTCTCCCTCTCCCTCTCCCTCTCCCTCTCCCTCTCCCTCTCCCTCTCCCTCTCCCTCTCCCTCTCCCTCTCCCTCTCCCTCTCCCTCTCCCTCTCCCTCTCCCTCTCCCTCTCCCTCTCCCTCTCCCTCTCCCTCTCCCTCTCCCTCTCCCTCTCCCTCTCCCTCTCCCTCTCCCTCTCCCTCTCCCTCTCCCTCTCCCTCTCCCTCTCCCTCTCCCTCTCCCTCTCCCTCTCCCTCTCCCTCTCCCTCTCCCTCTCCCTCTCCCTCTCCCTCTCCCTCTCCCTCTCCCTCTCCCTCTCCCTCTCCCTCTCCCTCTCCCTCTCCCTCTCCCTCTCCCTCTCCCTCTCCCTCTCCCTCTCCCTCTCCCTCTCCCTCTCCCTCTACCTCTCCCTCTCCCTCTCCCTCTCCCTCTCCCTCTCCCTCTCCCTCTCCCTCTCCCACTCCCTCTCCCTCTCCCACTCCCTCTCCCTCTCCCTCTCCCTCTCCCTCTCCCTCTCCCTCTCCCTCTCCCTCTCCCTCTCCCTCTCCCTCTCCCTCTCCCTCTCCCTCTCCCTCTCCCTCTCCCTCTCCCTCTCCCTCTCCCTCTCCCTCTCCCTCTCCCTCTCCCTCTCCCTCTCCCTCTCCCTCTCCCTCTCCCTCTCCCTCTCCCTCTCCCTCTCCCTCTCCCTCTCCCTCTCCCTCTCCCTCTCCCTCTCCCTCTCCCTCTCCCTCTCCCTCTCCCTCTCCCTCTCCCTCTCCCTCTCCCTCTCCCTCTCCCTCTCCCTCTCCCTCTCCCTCTCCCTCTCCCTCTCCCTCTCCCTCTCCCTCTCCCTCTCCCTCTCCCTCTCCCTCTCCCTCTCCCTCTCCCTCTCCCTCTCCCTCTCCCTCTCCCTCTCCCTCTCCCTATCGATAATTCACAACAAACACCGATAACGAACTCTGCGAAACATGAAATAAATGTCATGTGAAAAATGTCGTTCTGACTTTTTGACTATTTAAAGGTTAGGCTACAGGGCAAACCCTTAACCCGATCGTCTTTGTTTTAGGCTCAAATTGTAGCTGACTAAATTGTCCAGAGCCGTTTTTCTCAAATTTTTGATATCATTCTTCGTTTCCAAATTATCGAGCACCAAAATCAAAAATTCGGAAAAAAATTAATTTTATTTTCACTATTTCGACCATAACATTTTTTGTTTTTGACTTTCTCGAATAATTATTTTTGCACCTTACAGCTCTCGTGATTATGCGTATTTTGAGCCTATTTTTTAATATCATATCTTCACAACTTTCCGAGATATAAGGGGATCGCACTTTTTCGTGAAATCGGACCGTATACTGGAGCGAACGAAAAGACATTTCCAATGTCAAAAATCAGCAATACATTTCAGACCGGTGAGAATAGGTGAGACTGCGGCGGACCCCCGTAGATATACTCGCGGACCCCCAGGGGTCCGCGGACCACAGGTTAAGAGACACTGGATTAGATAATTACTTTACGAGCTTTTCATAAGGTTTATTCAGGTCAAATAAGGGTTTTATTCAGGTGATAAGGTGACGCCTCTATCATCTGGACATCATTTAGTAAATGGACTATGAAGCCTAATTTTCTTGCCGCACTCTTATAGGCATATTCGAACCTTCTATAGGTAGGTAGTATATATGTATAATGAAAGCCTTAGTAAAATGCACGTTAACTTTATATAATCCACCAGGAAGACGCCCGGTTTTCTGAACGTTTTGACCCATTCATTTCATAAAACAGTGCTATAGACTTACTGACTTAACAATATTTCATTGTATAAGGGGATACTGGTTTCTACCATCTTGCCCGTTAGTACATAACATGAGAAATGCTTGTGTTGATATTTTTGCATCGCTCTCCGCGATCTTCTAGCCCCATCCTCTTGAACTTGTTTGTGGATAAGAAACAATAAGAATTTCTTCGCAAGGGACCAGTTCTTGAAGACAGCCGTTTTTCGGTGCCAGTGGGGCAGAAAACTTGTTGGAGATAAAAACTGTGCCAAACTCTGTCAAAAGTCCGGACATCATCCTAAAAATCCCGACATTTCCTGGATTATGTCCATTTCCAAAAATCTTCACTTCGCTTTTATATCAGCAGCGGAGTTGAAACAGTCGCCGTGGTCGAAACCGGCCGGGAGAGTATATATGTACCTATCGTAGACGATATCCTTACCACTGCCACGATAAAGTTATAAAACCATCAATTACCTAAATCCCTTATTCCAAAACCTTTCGTGGGCCACTATAGCTCCTTAATTCGCCACCTCATGCTGTAACTACTGTGTAACCTTCCCCTTCCTTTGCCCAACTCCAAATGATTAGCTATCTTCTAATGGTTAGTTGAGGTTTCAAAAACCCTGAGACTCGCCAAGTCCCCCCGCAATCCTGACGAAGGACCAAACATCCTGACGTGGAGCGCCATCAGCTTTAAGTTTTGCCAAAACCAAAAATCCTGACATGGAGTGCCATCTGTATAAGCTTTGCGCGTTTATCCTTATTCAAAACAAAGCTCTGCTTTTTTCAGTGGGATAAAACAACTTTACTGTGATTCACCAATTAATAATTTCAAAGGAACATCGGAAATAAAATAAATTTGAGATGAAAATGTCCACGTGAACTTAATACAAAATGTTTTTACTCAATGAAACTCGATATTAACATAAGTGCTTCCGCGAATTTCTTTGAGTCAGAAATGTAAATCGTATCGCTTGCCGAGCAAAAGCGAGTGAGTCAAAAAAGTGCAAGAAAAGCGGCGTATTTTTGTAGACATTAGGTACAAAAGTTAACGATTTTGGATAAGTACATAATATTTCTAAGACTTTTATCGTACAACTTTTAAGCGCCACTTGCACCATCCCACTAACTCGGGGTTAACCGGTTAAATCGTTGACCCAGTGACAAATCGTACTGGTAACCATGGCAACTAACAGGTTTAACCGGTTAACCCCGGGTTATTGAATGGTACAAGTGGCTCTAAGAAGTGTAAGGTTTTACCACGCTTATAAGTATATTTTTAAGAAGTACCTATACGGTTGTAACACGCCTATAAGGATAAAGTAATAAAAATAGGCTTTAAAGTCCATTCATTAGGAATTTTATATTTTATGATGTCTATTGGAATTACTGGAAACACGCATAACCTTAACTCATAGGATAAAAGTTTTTGATACTTATTTTTAAGTGGAGGTAGAGTCTGGCTACATAAAACGCGAATCACCAGCACTCGTACAGCCAGTGAAAATGCTCGGCTTTCTGACATTGTACATATAGGTTTACTTATTTTTCACCACACCAGCTTTTAAAGGCTCTCTTGATGCTTCAAAAACTGATGAGAAAGCTGCATTTTATCCACATGTGTGGCAAAGTAATTTGATGCAAATTTTGAGCAGTTTTTCTTTTACTGATAGAATGGACTTTTATTATAAATGATGTAGGTATTTGAATGATAAAAATTTAATAACGTTCATTTGGATTTAATTTGGGTTGATTTTATTTCATGTTTTACAGTTAGTTAGTTCCTCGTGTTGGTGTGGTGAAAAATGTTGTGTTTGACTCGGTGGCAATAGTTATTTGTACAACAAGAGATCAAAGTTTGATATTTCTTCGAGTGCTTATTTTGAGTCCCGTGCAAGCGAAAGATTCTATAATATGAATCTAATTTAGAATCTTGAGCGTAGTAAGGGACTCAAAAGCGCACGAGATGTAAATAACTTTGATCTCGTGTAGTACACAAAATTTTTCACCTGAGCAGTGAGAACATACCTATTAGACAACTTGAAAAATGTAATCCTTCTTCATCACTTAATACCTGCACTCATGTTTTCTTAAGATATACAAACAATTATGTTTAATTACCGCAATCGAACACAAAAACAAAACGTAATAATAAATTTCAGTAAAATAATATGGAAATAACGAACATCAACTCAATCGACAACTTTTTTTTGTAAAAAAAAACTTTGTAAGATACGGTCCGAATTGCGGATACGTACTATTTGTCAACTATGGTAGAAATTCTTAAAAGTAAAATAATTAATTTTGCGTGATAATCTGTGTATTTTTTGAGTTCATTATTTATATTGCACAATAAAATAGGTACCTAAAAATAGTATTTCAGTTTTTATGAAATCTTAAACTTAATTTTTATTAATTAATTATTAAGAATTCATACTCGTACGTGGTTTGGAACGATGCGGTCTGAAGTTTTCGGGGGTCTATTATAAACCCTCAATATACCGTTGAATGTCGTTTAACTTTTTTTTGTCTGTTTCTTTTTGCTAAACTTTGTTTAACCCTCGTGCCTTGAAACCCCCGAAACGCTCAAGATTCCATCAATTTTGGAATCTTTCACTTGTTCAGGTATCAATATTAACACGATCGGTTAAACAACAACTTTGCCCCCTTGTAAAACAAATTTAAACATTGAACATATTGGCATGTATACCTACACAAAATATTAACTCCGACTTAGTTGGCTAACCCTGGAACGCGCAACTGGCACTAAGTGTGCCCTATCAGGGGTAACGGATTATTAGACGAACTTTTTCGTTGGACACTTTATGCTGAGAAGGACAGAGTAAGGGATATGTTATTTCCCTGCAGCCTCTTAGCAACATAATACCATAAAACATCCTACGAAACACGAGATATAATGAGCGTTTCTTTAATTTTTTGCCATTTTTATATATTATTGTGACCTTTTTTGCCACTTTTGTGTTATTTCTACTCAGAATCACGAGCTCTTTCGATCCTAATGGGATAAAAAAATGTCCCAGAGTTTTTTCCTATTGTGTTACCATTTCCCCATATACTTTGTATGAAGGTAACAAATACGAAAGTTTGAAAAATGTATGGAAATTTTAGGACACTTTTTTCTCCTATAGGGATGAAAAGGGCTCGCGATCTTGACTAGAAATAACACAAAAGTGGCAAAAAAGGTCACAGTATATAGGCAAAAAATTAACAAAACGCTCTAATAACCCCTTTTTTAACGGACACATACGATTTTGCGGCGCTCGCCATTGAAACACTGGGCCCATGGTCGACCGACACCAAACAGTTAATAAAGGAAGTGTCGGTCAGGCTAATAGGCGTCTCGGGCGACCACCGGGCGGGCTCCTTCTTGGCTCAAAGATTAAGTCTGGCGGTTCAAAGGGGCAACGCCGCCAGCATTCTAGGGTCCATTCCATTAGCGGGTAGCTTGGGAGAGATATTTTATATTTAGTATTTAGTTGTTAGTTTAAGGTTTTGTGTAAGTATTATTTTTTAACTTAACTTTCCTAAAATTCTAATTGATTCACTCCCCTACCACACAACCGGAACATAAAATTTAATGTAAATGTTTTGTATAAGCTGCGAACTTCATTTCAAAGTAAATAACTCTCTGTAATAACAAACAATAAAAGTGTTAGGCGAAAGATTATCTCATTCACATCTGCTCTGTGTTTCTTTTATCTATCTGGCATTGAGTTAAGAACTATCTGCCTACACGAAAACTTCGTTTACTAATAAAACTGCTAGGAAATTACTGTTGGAGTTAGACTAAGATAAGTCTGCAACGATTTTGATAGCACAGACAGTGCAAACGTCAAACTTCTAACTCTAATAGAATCCGTGTGGAACGACGTTGACACGATAAAGAGTGGAGGTGTCACAATATACGTCATATATTATTTTCCTAGCCATATTGAACCATATATACTTAAAAACAAGGTTAGTTTTTTAGGGTTCCGTACCCAAAGGTAAAAAAACCGGCCAAGTGCGAGTCGGACTCGCACACGAAGGGTTCCGTACCATTATCTATAAAAACGCGGTCACCCATCCAAGTACTGACCCCGCCCGACGTTGCTTAACTTCGGTCAAAAATCACGTTTGTTGTATGGAAGCCCCACTTAAATCTTTATTTTATTCTGTTTTTAGTATTTGTTGTTATAGTGGCAACAGAAATACATCATTTGTGAAAATTTCAACTGTCTAGCTATCACGGTTCGCTTAGCACGGTTAGCTGGTGACAGACGGACGGACGGACGGACGGAAGGACGGACGGACAGCGGAGTCTTAGTAATAGGGTCCCGTTTTACCCTTTGGGTACGGAACCCTAAAAACGGGACCCTATTACTAAGACTCCGCTGTCCGTCCGTCTGTCTGTCTGTCTGTCTGTCACCAGACTGTAACTCAATGTTCCGTAATAGCTAGACAGTTTAAATTTTCACAGAATGATGTATTTCTGTTGCCGTTATAATAACAAATACTAAAAACAGTCATCATCATCATCATCTCAGCCATAAGACGTCCACTGCTGAACATAGGCCTCCCCCTTGGACCGGACCTAAAAACAGTATAAAATAAATATTTAAGTGGGACTCCCATACAACAAACGTGATTTTTTTTGCCGTTTTTTGACGTACGGAACCCTTAGTGCACGAGTCCGAGTCGCATTTGGCCGGTTTTTTTACAGTTAGTGAGTTTTGGTTGTCACCTGACGAACGTCTCATGATAGGTGCCGTTGTACCGTTACCAATACTCTATGACATGACTGTTATAGGTTACCTATAGGACTTATAGGTTCTCGCGGGCTTGGTTTCCGCAACTCGACGTCATATTATTGCACCTATTTTGCGTGGTGGGTTGGCGGCACTATTCTTGCCAACTCAACTCTACCAAGAAGCCTAGCAAACCTTTGACGTTGCCGACGACTTCTGGGAGAGACCCCGGTGAGCCGAGGTGTTGTGCCCGTTCTGCTACCCCTGGGCATTCGATAATGTGGGCGGCTGTCTCCTCTGCCTCCATGCATGCTCTGCAGAGGGGGCTATCTGTAACACGTAGGCTTAATAGGTGCTTGTTTAATGAGGACATGACTGTTATATTAGTACCTACCCAATCCCGGTCCGCCTAAACATTTTCATAAAATCAACTATTCTTGTGATTCCGATTTCAAAGCTGTCGTGACGGCCAAGAATATTTCGGCCTGTCACCTCCCTACCTTTTACTTAATTGTGTAACCCAAGAAATTTCGCAAAGGAAAGGGGTAGATAAACCTTTGTGCCTTATCTTTGTCGGCTTTGTAGATATATATAGACACGCCAGGGGACCACTAAGAGATAACGGCTGTATTTTGAGGCTCCAGGTGGATTGAGACTTAGTGCAGAGTTATAGTTTAGTATTTTGTGACAAGAAAAACCCGCCAAGTGCGAGTCCGACTCGCGCACGAAGGGTTCCGTACAAATTACGCAAATAACGGCAAAAAAATCACGTTTGTTTTTAGCAAGGAAGTAGAAGTTTTACACACAAAACTTTTACACTCTCTATTTTCTTTGTACCTACAGTCAATAAGTTTTTGAGTAATAAGTTTAACAATTTTTAGCAACGAATAATAACTAGTACCTACTTAGTAATTAACGTAGACTAACTTATGTTAATGAATTAACTATGCAAATAGAAAACATTAAGAGCATCTAAAGGTGTATTTTAGTTTCAAATTAATTTTAATTTCTGGTTTACGTTGTAAGTACGTAAATACTTGTACATATTTCTTTTTACGTCCAGTTTATATGTAAGCCTACAAGTTATCTGCTTTGCCCGAAGGTTGACTGGTAGAGAATGCCTTGTAGCATTCCGTTTTTTTACACGACTGCCCAAAAAAAGTGTATTGTTTTGTACGTTTGTATTTTCCTTGTGCAATAAAGATTAAATAAATAAGTCTTCACTGACTATGTACATATATGCTATGTGGTTGACTGGTTCCGTTGTATTATGATTATGATTCATACATTTTAAATAAATATCAACTAAACTCATCCGATTGTTTTGGCTACATTCTCAGACAGTCCCAAGAAACATTACCCGCCAAATTAATATTTAAAGGAAATTGTGCGTAATCTGCACCGATGACACAACGGGAACTAACTCCATTTTATTTATAAAGTCAGTGTCCAGCCACGGCGAGCATTTCGCGGACGTGCGTGAACTAAAGATACCGACGGCGCTTAAACGCCGGCGCTTAAGTGTAAACTAGCAATAAACTAGCAAAAAAGAAGTAGCTATGGACGAAGCACCAAAGTATCCGGCTCCGCCGCCTCCAGCGCCGAAGCGCTTAAGCAGACCCAAGATAACTCTTCAAATCCCTCAATCACCATATGCAGGCCCCCCATCAGCTGTCCCAAGATATTCATCCGCTAATAACTACCTCGGCTACCCACCAAGAACACCAGAATCTCATAAATTTCATCCCAATTTCAACCCAGAATGGTACCTACATATGACTCAAGCGTCGGACTTTATAAGGAATACGGCGAAAAGTGGACTAAGTTTCGGTGAAAAGACTGCTCTGTGGATTGTTGGTAAATTGAAGCATTTGTCGAAGCGATGGTTCACGCATTTTTTTTTGATGTTGTGTCTGGTGTTGTACAGTGTTATGGGAGCGGCGATCTTCATGGCTTTAGAGGGTAAGTTACATACATAAATATAATCATATAATCATATAATCACGCCTATTTCCCGGTGGGGTAGGCAGAGACCACGGATTTCCACTTGCTACGATCCTGACATACCTCTTTCGATTCCTTCACTTTCATAACATTCCTCATACACGCCCGCCGATTTTATTAGAGGGTAAGTTATCAGATATTGTTAATTAAAACTTTATGGTTTAGGTCAAAAACTTAAGTAAATAGAGCTCCCTGTGGAGTGACTTTAACCTAATATTTATAGGATAGGTAGGTAATTAGGTATTTGTAGAGTATTTATTCAACGTTTAGCCAGCGAGTTAAATGCTAAGGTCACACTTATCACTATAAGGTCAGATAACGAAATCATCGTCAATTGTTCGACCAAGTTGTACAAAATATATGTCTTCACGGTTTCATTTTCGGGACCATATACAATATCATATTGTATATGGTCCTTAGGGGTGAGTAATACATATCTATTATGAAATGAAATGAAAATAATTTATTTGACACAACAATCCTAAGATTAACAGATATTAAATACCTATAAGACATGGTTTTTTAATTTTTAGTTTTTAAGATTTTAATTACGGTTTAAGTGTGTACGGCCGCACCTTTAGTACTTATATAAACGATGTAGAAAATTTGCAAATCAGATTAGTTAAATATTTAGTTGACAGTAAAATAAAAAATATGTGTAATGATTATAGCGAGTTATTCCCACTTTGTAAAATTTTATCTACTTATACAAAAAAAATACCTGATTGCTTTAGAAAACTATTACTTAGATGATTATAAACGGCCAGCATTTAATAAATACAACACGAGGAGGGTACGCGAAGGGAAGTTAATACAGCCTGCGGCGGTTAATTATTATGGGAAAAGGTTAAATAAATATTTAGTGCCTAGGCTGTTTAACGAAATAGGGTGGTTAAGAGGTAAACCTAGGTTAAGTAAGCCGGTCCTTAAAAAGAGATTAAAACATACCTTTTAGAAAATTAAACTTTGGGACAATGTGAAGACTTGTTAGGCATCTATGCATGTTAGTTTTTAGGGTTCCGTAACTCAAAACGAAAAAACGGAACCCTTATAGGATCACTCGTGCGTCTGTCTGTCCGTCTGTCCGTCTGTCACAGCCTATTTGCTCCAAAACTACTGGACCAATTAAGTTGAAATTTGGTACACATATGGAAGTCTGTGACCCAAAGACGGACATGTAATAAAAACAAATGAATTTTAAGCATAGGGGGCTCTTTTAGGGGGAATATGAGAAAATTAAAAAACAAAGTTTTGCAAACCATATCGTGTTACATATTAAATGAAAGGGCTTATTGTGAGGATCTCAAATATATTTTTTTTATAATTTTATATGAAATAGTTTAGAAGTTATTTAAGAAAATAGGCAAAAAATGACCATTCCCCCCCCCTTAACTCCGATACTACTGGGTCAAAAATTTTGAAAAAAAATACACATAATAGTTCTTTGCCTCTAGATGACAGCAAAACCTATTAGAAATCTAGAGTCAAAAAAAAACGCGGTTGGGCTGTTTTAGGGACACAGCCGTAATGGTTTACGTGAAACTCGGTGTGGACAGCTTTTGCGAAGGCCGAAGGCCCGAACCACCCCCCAGTAGCTTTTTCAAACGCACGGCCGAAGGCCGAGTTGCGGGAGGTTAGTGTTCAAACACAGAACAATTATAGTACAAGTGTCTGAATACGAAGGTCGAAGGCCCGGAGCCTCCGACATGTGCATGCTTCCTGCAAAGGAGATCGTCGATTTTGTTCTATCTTTTGTTAAGCGATTGGGCCCGATACCTATAGATTACTGGAAAAACGTATAAGAAGTCTGCAATTAAGTGTGAGCCGGACTTAAGAATAAGAATTGCGGATAAGCTCTATCAGGGCCACAACCGCAATTGATTTACGTGAAACGTGGTGTGGACAGCTAGTGCGAAGGTCGAAGGCCGAGCTCTGCGTTGGGCCGAAGGCCTGAAGCATCCAAGAGAGGTGCGCCTCCACGCAAGGTCGAAGGATGAGCTTTAGGAGGTTAGTGCTCAAACAGAACAAATAATTGGTTTAAGTACGAGTGGCTAAATGAGAAGGCTGAACTGCCGTATATCAGAGGGTCTACCGCGAACACCGAAGTTCGCAAATTGCGGGGATTTCTCTTTTACTCTAATGAAACCGTAATTAGAGTGACAGAGTGAGATGCCAGCAATTTGCGAACTAAGAACAAAATTAAAGATAGCCAGCCGTGTGTGGAAAAATTGAATGTACATGAACTTCGCTTTGCTCGCTCGACTCGCACTTGACCGGTTTTTTATATTATAATAAGGATTACCTATTGTTTATGTTACTAATTGTTTTGTTTAGGTGCATCATTCGATTAGTTAAGTGAGCGCTTCATTCGCCAACAAACTGGTTACAGTTTGGCGATATTGTAAATTTTGTTTATGAGCATGTACCTTTTATGTAAATAAAAAAAATATATATATTAATTATATTCTGTTTTTAGTATTTGTTGTTATAGCGGCAACAGAAATAGGTACATAATCTGTGAAAATTTCAACTGCCTAGCTGTACATATACAGCCTGGTGACAGACAGACAGACGGACAGCGGAGTCTTAGTAATAGCATCCCGTTTTTACCCTTTGGATACGGAACCCTAAAAAAATGAGAAAAACGAAGTGGGCGATCTTGGAACACATACTCAATAAAAACACTATAAAAGAGTTATAAAAAATCTCCATATCCAACCGGAAATAAACGGGATCAAATCTGTGAAAAACTGTAAGTCGTTTTGTTCCGGAAATGGTTAGGCCTAGGCTGTAAAGAACAAACGTTACATAGGTTTATGGCATCATTTTATTACGACCGAAGGAAAACTGCCGCATTTCGTCATTTTGTTTGTAGCAGAACCAGGGGGGCCAAACTTAAAAGAGGGGAGAGGGGTACCTTATACATGGAAACTAGCGCAGTCAGCGTTATGTTTACAGCAACATTTCCTCACCTGATGCTTCCATATAAATCAACTAGATGGTGTCACCGCAGAAAAACATGTTTGCTCCTTTGTCTGTGGTGTCTTAAAAAACACGCATTCAGGCCATAATTGTTAAAAAGAAAAAAAACTTTGTCTTTGCATTTTTATCACAAATTTTTAAAACAACATGACTCCAAAACGCATCAATGCTTCGTGGCTCGTGCTAGCTAGTCAAATTTAAGTCCATGTTTTAATAGTGGATTTGTATTATTTCGAACTAATTTACTATAATAAGTGGAACCCTTAGAAAATATTTTTTTGGTTTGTTACGCATGTAAGTAATGAAAAATAAATGATATTTTTACACATCGTGTTTTTACTTTTGTGACTAAAATATTCTTTGGTATGAACATTTATAAAATACTGGTCTAGGTAGTAAATCGTCACTGAATGAATAGGTATTATAGTACATAATATATTGGCGCCTTTTTCCTTGACCGTGTACAGTGCACTACAATGAGGTGTATTCATTTTTCACGTGATTGCTTTGCAAGAAGGTGAAAGAATGGAACCCTCATTGTAGTTCACTGTAAACGGTCAAGGAAAAAAGCGCCATAGTCTTTATTTCTATGCATGTGTGCCACGCACACATACGTAAAGGTTTGTAACAAAAATCCGCTAGGAGCGTTAGTGTCGACGTTTTTTGACATTTACTCGCGAGTTGGCTCTCTTTTACTATACATATATTATTATACTCTTTGAGCAGAACCAGCTTGTTCAACGGTTAAATTTTATCGAAGTTCATCTAGCTATACCTAACATGAATATGGTGCATCATATAAAAAATTAATATATTGAAATAACCTTTTTTGTTAAAAATTTAATAAGGATTGGACCCGTCCCGGCTTCGTACGGGTTAAGTTAACAAATTATACACCTGAACCTTCCTGAAAAATCACTTTATTGATATGAGAAAACCGTATGAAAATCCGTTGAGTAGTTTTTGAGTTTATCGCGAACAAACATACAGACGCGGCGGGGGACTTTGTTTTATAAGGTGTAGTTATTATTTCTTTTATTGACACGTTTTTTCCTAAAATGTATAAAATCCCCAAAAAATAAACTGTCAATATGGGACAAGGGGATCAAGCCGCCCCCCCCCTTTGCGTCAGGGGGAGGGTTAGGACGCTAGTGTGCGTAAAGCATCATACCCAAAGGTATCATACTACATTTATTTCAAGCTGGCTATAATTTGTTTTTCAAAAAACACAATTTGACCGAATCAAAGAAGCATTCATACTGTCCCACTCTCTAACAAACAATTTTCATTTTCTGATAATCTCTATTGTCTCCTAAACCGTCTTGAGAACAAAGGCTTCTAGTCTGTTATATTCAGTTCCTGATATTATTTGTCACTGCTCCAATTACTAAGAGTTAATCTAAGCTAAAGCACCAACTTTAAATATAATAAAATGAGCTAGGGAGTATCATTATATAGTGCAACAAGAAATCGTAGAAACTTATTGAGGGCGCCACTTCCTACGTAACTGTCCCATTTTTGACGTAAAATGCTTAAACATGGCAACAATTTAGTATGAAATTTTCTTAGTTCCATTTTTTTCCACTATTTTATGTCGCGCTATAAACGTCATATTTTCATAGAAATTTGACATTTTGACAGTGATAATGATGACATTTTACACTTTGTCATTGCAACTAGAGTTAGCTTGGTCCATCTCTATGTAAGTTAACTTTTCAAAATAACAGCATAAATTCAATTCTCAACATATACCTATACTCTGTCATTTCCGTCAGTAGAAAAGAGAGGCAAATTTAAAAAATGTAGGTGCGAAGGGTTATCGTCCCATAGAAAATTTGAATTTTTCTACTGACAAACTTGCTTGACCGGCTATAAATTCCATATCGGGTTTGTACAGTCTCCTGCAATAACTATTACTCTTCGAAGGCCGCAAAAATATGTGACCCGCTCTTATGGCTCTACAAATAAGAGTCAGATATTTTTGCGGTCTTCGTTGTGTAATATATTATTGCAGGTGACTGTACATAACCACCTACACGAAGAACTTTTAATGTTTTTACCTACGAGTACTTTACTAAAGTTTGAGCGCTAAGTTTATAAATATCTTACGTTTGAAAATTCGAACTTGCTGGTGAAAATTCCGACGCTTAAGTATTTAAGCTGTATTATATATTTACTAGCTATGTTGTTTAACCCTTCAGGAAAAAGGTTTTGCAATACCATTAATCTTTCGTTCGCTACGTTTAGATTATTAAGCAATGTTGTTCTCCTTTCTACATTATTTTGCCGGATTTCGAACTGGCGGTAAATTAACCTAAAAATTTAGAGTTACATTCTAAAATAGGGTATATTTTATACTTACAGTACTTACTATACAACAATCCGTTATCTAATCTGGGTAAGTTACATGCTTACAAGAAGTCTCTGAAAAAGCAATTATTTATTTATTAAAATATATGGTATGTGATAGCTAATGGAGTGGACTGTATTAATGACTTACGAGATGATAGAGACACGTTATACAGTGTGGAAAGATAAGTCGGGCCCTGGAGGGAAACTACCTTAAATCCTTAAGCTGGCTCATTTTACTTAAAGGAGACATTCCTTTATTTTTTTAAAGTAACAAAACTGCATTCAAAGATTTTCTAAATCTCACTTGCTTCGCCCGGGACTCGAACCGACTAAAAATTCCAAAAAATAAAAACTCGCAATTTTATTCTACTAGTCGATACAGTTAATGTTAATGATAACATTTCTCCAAGAAACATTAGGTCTTACACTCGTCTGTCGTACAAAGTATCCATAAAATCTAATATTTAGTACTCAAGATTTTTAGACAAGCCCAATTGAAGAAAAAAAGAAAAATACTTTGAATGCAGTTTTGTTTCTTTTTAAAAATAAAGGAATGTCTCCTTTAAGTAAAATGAGCCAGCTTAAGGATTTAAGGTAGTTTCCCTCCAAGGCCCGACTTATCTTTCCACCCTGTATATTAAATTATTTTATTAATTAAATACAGCACTAATATGTTATCAGACTAACGGTGATAGGCAGACTGACTGACAATAATAAATCAAAAGGTTTTATAAAGTATATATGTTCCAAAGAGGTCGCGCGCCAGCCAGTCGCCAACAGTATGTATATTATTTAATGTAAGCATAGCCCCACAAAATTCAATAATGATGAATGGGAGTCATAGGAAAAACTGTTAGCAACCCCTGATTTACAAAAGGAACTATTACCTAACGTCAAAATAATTATGCAAATAACTTAATTGAAGAAGTAAAAAGAAAACAATATATGCGGTACCTATTTACATTTAAAGGCTGGCAATATCGCTAAACTTTGCAAACCACGCGAACTAGACACATTCGCTGTAAGAATTACATTAACTATTGTTCTATTCCAGTTATTATATTATTTCATTTTCATCTCTACCAGGCGTGGCTCACTCCGCGATTTCGTCGCTTTGCAACAGTTAGCTACAAGTACATCCGTTCCACACCAATTTTGGTGGCTAGCCATAAGCCGCACGTGGCGCTGTAGCCACCTAGCGGCCATATGTGCTGATCGTAACAGACGCGTTTTGTTAGAGAGTGAGTCTTCTGTACCTAGTACTATTATTTATTCTGTGCCTCTACATTGTCAATAGTAATGTCATTATTCATAATAACTGTCATTATTACTGATCTGATAGTTTCCGTTCCACAACATAAATATGTAGTTCTAAAATAAGAATCCCTTGTAGACGTTCCAGTTCAACAAAACAACATTGTCGCATTTCTAAGCCGCTATTTATATAGATTTGACTTCCTCTCAGGTGTTCGGTGTTCGGCCTAAATTCTACTAAATTATTGTAATTACTACCTACGCGATACTCGCTTGTTTAAATGTATTTGGAGGGAATTTCCAGAACAGCGCCTATCCTGAAAAAAACATTTTGCGTGTATTTAGCGGAGATATATCGTGTAGAAACATACACGTAATAGGGTTACCACATGGCTAGATTTTTGGCATATTTCGTGATTGACACTTTATTTCTTACTGTAGACCGGGGTCTGCGCGCCTAAATTAGAATCACTCGCTATGTTCGTGATTGTTGAGAGTAGCGTGGGGTGGGGGTGGGACTAACTTGCCAATAACTTTGGCCCCGCGATGCACTTACAACTTTTCACCTCATGCGAGAAGACATAAATGATGAATCACTGTTTAATATATAAATGATACCACATTAAAAAGTTTTGTACTTTATTCAACTAGTGAATCGTAAACAACCTACTTGTTTGAGCTGCTGAGGTGAAAATAAACTAAAACACACATACGGCGGTAGGCATGAACTTACAATGTCACATATAATGTCAATACTAGGCTAGGAGATTAACATAACAATGCTCAAGTCGTGACATGTGACAAAAGACATATTAACATGTTAGTGATGCCAACTGCAAGAGTACTTAATGTGTAGCATAATATTTAATGTTCAATGTTACAGCCTTCAATTTAATTCTCAAGTTTAAATAAAAAATAATTAGTTACTTGGCATAATAATGTAATCGTTGATTCTGAGCTAGGGACATAAAATTCCAAAATAAAAAAGTATAGGTAGTGTAAATAAAATGGCCCAAATATTGACACCGAATTATTATTTTCCAATGCGGTCTCAGGATATCGTCAATTACGATAATAATATAGCGTGGCGATATAATTAATTATCTGAAATTGACAACATAGTCCAATCTGATAATACCACAAGATGTAATTATCTGACGATCAAAGGGATAATATTAGGCATATATGATTAACGTACATAGGTATTACCTATATCAATATCCCAATTTGTGTGTGCAATCGCTACTCTTTGTGTAAATGTACCGGAACCGGATTTTCCCGGTTCTCTTAAGGTGGTTCGATTTTCATACAAAATTCAATCGCATTGCATTAAGTCACTACACACTATTAGTACATAAATATTTCCGCATTTATCTACTTTCGAATATTCGTTTGCGCGAAATGAATAGGAAAACAATGTTTCATACAGAAATCATGCAAAAATCATAGTTAACTTTTCATCAATTTTACGTATGTGTGTGTCACAAATGTCGTGTACAGATACATTTGCGACGTTGCCATACCATTTCCGACGTTGCCGGGCTGACCACGGCGCGAATTTGGAGTGCCGTCATGTTTAGTGCAATTTTGTTGACAGGTACTTAATTGACCGAAGCGAGAATAAGTACCCGAACTTCGTCAGCTTAGCTAAGAACTATCATGGTGTGTTTTGTAAACAGTCGCTTTTTTGCTTATAAACGGAAGGTTCCCGGTTCGATCCCCAGCTGGGACATAACTTTTTGTCTTTTTTTTAGACCTAAATTTCGTATTGTTTTTTTTATTTATTATGGGGATTAAGTATGGGCTAAGCGTATTCGTTTATTTTTTACAAAGATAATTAGAAATTATACTCTACCTAATCTCTTGGATTTATACAATCAGGACATCCTCACTGCAATCAAAAAGAAATGTATAAAATTTCCTGTAGTTGAAAATAATGGAATTTTGTCTATGAATGAAAAACACAATTATTACTAGTTACTACCCGGTAAGTAAATTATAACTTTATTAGAATCCATAATATATTGTTGCATCATCTTTCTTCCTATTACCTATATTAGACATTTTTTTGACGTAGCGGAAACTAAAACTTCTATACAAATATTTGGAACATAGTTTTTATATTAGCATCAGGATTCAAGAAGAATATGCTAGTGATTCTGAGTTGGAAGAACCCAAAAAGATCATAATCTATGAAAATCAGGTATTGAATATATTTTTTGAAAACGTTGATAAAGTAATTTATTGATAATACCAAAAAGAATAGATAGTATAGAGGGGTCCTGTCATTGTAAATTTTGTAGTCACTGTAAATTTACTGCCATCTATCGACACACGACTAAAACTCAAAATGAAAACGTATAAAGTTATCAAAAAATGTATATATATGGATAAATGATTTTATTATTTTTATATCATTTTGATCCATGTTCATTCACTGATATCTATGTGTTAAAATTGTTAAATATGAAACGGCGTCGTCGCGCCATCTAGCCGAGGATAGGCTAAAGGTGTGTGCGGCATCTATTCGAGAATGACTTTTACTTGAATTCCGAGGCACGTTTTTTCCTTAGACTTTATTCGTCTTATACGAAGTTACATATGTCTTTGATAATACCAAATAATACTGAATATCTGGGGGAAGCGCTGGTGGCCTAGCGGAAAGCGCGTGTGACTTGCAATCCGGAGGTCGCGGGTTCTTACCCCGGCTCGTACCAATGATTTTTCGGAACTTTTGTACGAAATATCATTTGATACCTATTTACCGGAACCTATTTATATACCGATACCTATTTTTCGGTGAAAGAAAACAATGTGAGGAAACCGGACTAATCCCAATAAGTTTACTCTCTGGGTTGGAAGGTCAGGGCAGTCGCTTTCGTAAAATTCGCCCATGCCAATTCTGGGATTAGTTGCCAAGCGGACCCCACGCGAGGAAGATGAGATTGAATATCTGGGAGACCGACCAAAGCTTAGAAAACATATAAAAACTCAAAAATGCGCGTTTTCTCACAGATCAGACCTAGCTAAGAGATCCAACCCCTTATAGCAAATTTCATTGAAATCGTTAGAGCCGTTTCTGATATCATCCAAATATATAAATAAATATATATATATATATATATATATAATAATTGCTCGTTTAAAGGTAAGATAACACAAAAAGACAAAAATAAATAAAAAGAAATTACCTACTCGCATCAGTCTTGAACCCCAATCCTCTTGCACGTATTTCCACGAACATACCGCAACGCCATTGCAGCATTCTTACGTTGTGCGAAATTGTCTACTACAAGGATCAAGGAAACACTGTTTGCATGTGTGAGTAATAGTAGGAAAAAGCGTGACAGCAACACTCCGTCGAATTAAAAAGGTGGTTTTTGCACAATGAAGTATTCAATGTTTATTTTAATAGTTCAATATTTATTTAAAGAGTGCGCGAAACATACTTTTAAGTATACAAATACCATGACCATTTCACAAAAAAATAAAACCTGAAATTTTGCAAAAGTGGTGCCATCTAGCGAGAGTTAAGTTTTGAGTAACCTAGGCGAACCACCTTAATACAAAATCAGTATTTGGAGCAAACTCTAATCCCAATGGGTCTCTCGTTTGACTGACTGTTCACAATTAATCTAGTGTTTGTTGACATTTATAAGGTTAGAAAATTTTCATTCTAGAATTCTAGATTTTATTTAATTAAATAAAACTTAGTTCCACTTATCAAGTCGTCAAACCACTAATTCGGCACTTAACGGATAAAAACTTATTCTCGCCGTATTTTAATTAAATTTTAATCCACTTAAGTTTAGAGCACTAAAATTTAAAATTTCTTTAATATTGATCCCTAACTCAAGATCGTACAAGGTCCAAACTTTTACTAAGTAGCTTTTAGACTTTAAACATACGGTACTACATTTCGTGGCGATACGCTGTCGTGTGTTACTGTTACCTACAAAATTATGTGTGGCTCCTACTCATTATCGAAATGATTTCTCGATTGCGCCTTGAATGAGATTGTTTAGTATTCGCTCAGCTAGTCTTGGATGGGATTAGTATTCGCTCAGCTATCTATTGCGAAGACTCGGAGCCCGATTTCGATTTAACCACTTGATAAGGTTTAAAACCGGTTTAGATACGACCTCGACGATCGTCTTCGTAATTGGCGCGCATACGCGCATTTTTGAGTTTTTATACGTTTTCCGAGTTAAGCTCGGTCTCCCAGATATTGATTTTATGACACGCGTATTTTTTTATTTTGACCAATTTTATCGCAGTGAAAGTAAACCTGCCGTGTCAGTCAACATTATTTTTCATTTTGCACCTTTTTCTAGCGGCCTTTCTTTCTTTCTAAAACCGATGTCAATTTTCGGTCAGAAGAAGTAGGTAAGTAAGTAATCTTACTCATCTGAATATCCGGTAGATTCAATCAGGTTTCACGGCGGTGCGCGCCGCTCCGCCGCTACGTGTGTGCTGTGCTTTCTGAGAGTAATAAAAGTTAACATGAAACCAAAATGATGTTGCTTATTAATCCTAACATTTTACAGGCAAAGTGTTAACGATTTCCTGGGTAGATGTTTTTGTTTACTTTGCCGCTTTTCTATATTGAACTTACAGTTTACAATAGTGGAATATAATACGTACCGTAGTTGTAGAGGAACATTTTCAAAAAATTCAATTTTTGTACTTAATAATTATAATCTACTATTTAAGTGTAGGCCTAAGTGGAGATGGCGAGACAACTTGGACACCTTTCTTAAGTATTGGCCGGAAGAATCCCGAAATCGGGAGTTATTAAAATCCAGGGGAGAGGCTTTTGCCCAGTGGTAGTGGCACACTAAACAGACTAAAAACTGGTCAATCTATACCGTCGATTACTAGTACTAGTACTACAATCAGCTCTCGAAAATTGGCGCCTGTAGGCACAAAGTTTTCATACCTTGTGCCAACACCGACCGGACCGGAAAAAACAAACATTTCATTATTTTTTTCAGAGTTAATTAGACATGGGTTGCGTAATTGTTTCTGAGTGGGTTTGTTAGTTAATTGTAAGTGCCATTAGAAAATCAGTTTGCATTTGGAATTTCTTCGTCTTCCTCGTTTCGTCATGACGTGGTCATGACTGAGGGTCGCGACCACATGTAATTATTTTGTGCACCAAGGCTCTCCGTTTTACAAGATGTTTCGCTTTCCTAATAAAAGGCGCCTGCTAGGCCTGGCCCTTAAAATATCTGCCCATAATTCATTACAATTTTTTGGCATTTATTACGCAAGAATACTGTAAAGTAACTAATTGAATGATATTTCCAATGTGTGTTACGCCTGTTATATGTGGTGGTGTCGAAGTTATTTAAAGTCAAGAGAAATGGCGGTAATAAATATGAAGGTAAAGAACTACAAAGACTCCAAACCCACTGTAACACTAGCGCCAAGGGCGCCAATATAACTGAATCACAAATACATATTTCTTATTACAATATAGTTAAAGTCTTATTTCAAACGACATATTATTGACGAGCATTTTTCACAAAAACTGGTAATTTTACTAATATTCTGTGACGAACCGTCTGGCCATGTCTTATTTTCGACAGTGACAGAAAGTTTACATGTTAACTGACAATACGTCAACCCTATTTCAAAGACAATAAGG
Source organism: Cydia splendana (assembly GCF_910591565.1). Classification (NCBI taxonomy): domain Eukaryota; kingdom Metazoa; phylum Arthropoda; class Insecta; order Lepidoptera; family Tortricidae; genus Cydia; species Cydia splendana. Next base: position 8,154,717 of record NC_085980.1, on the reverse strand, counting down.
TTCACTAATGGAAAGTTGTTAACTTTAGAGTCGGTTGGACGTTTGTCTCCTTTGAAATATTGGACATCGTCCCAAACTGCTAAGAAACGTGCACGTAATTTATGGCTCTGGAGCAGCGTCTGGTTTTGGAACGAAAATGTTGCGATTACGAAAACTGTGTTTAAGTTTTCTGGAGCTCATAGGGACGCGAACTGAAAATCGAAGTTCATTATATACCCGGAAATATGCCTTTCTATCACTTGATAACTCAAGAGAAAGGCACATTACGAAATTTCAGGCCTTAACCTATGGTTTTGGTTCGTACTGTATTAGATTATTAACCTTGCGCACTCATACTCTTGTGGTCGTGCTCGAATGTTACACGTTCTCGTTAATGTGTTCTCGTATGTACTTACATTAGTTTAAGCGCGACACCCTCATTCTGGGATTAAATTAATATCATAATTTACCTACGTTCTTGAATGACAACGCGAACGCATTATAGTAAACGCGAAATTGTACCAATGTTGTTTATAAATATATAAGTTTCGTCGACAATAATTTAGGCGCCAGATATTTTTTTTTATTTGCCGATGTAGTTCTTGCTAAATGACAGCTTTCACGACAATTGGCAAGTCAGAGTACGAGTCGCGTGCGCATATCACGTGCATTGGCAATGTCACAGATGCTAGGTATTGGGTTGTCAACTCCTATCACAGAGCTAGACTAGAGATACAGATGTAGTGCAGAATTATATTTCATCGTATTTTCACGGAAACGTATTTAAGAGCCAACGGGAGTGGTCATTTCCCCATACAAACGTACTCCTCGTTTTCCTCCGTGGTTTTTGAAGCTAGAGCAATGATTTTTTCAACACAGATTAATATTGTCAATATCTGTGTCGGACCGTTTTGCTTTTTTTGGATATTTTTGTTTTTTAAGGCGCTAGAGCCCAGGGACAGGAACCGGTTACCTTAACCGGGGTTTTTCATAGGGTTATTTTAGAGGTGTTTATAAAAACCCCTACCATAATGGTAACCGCTTAATAAGGTAACACTTTGATTCGGTAACCGTATCAGATCGAGTTAACCTCTGTTACCGGTAACCGAAATAAAAACCCAGTCTATTCAGTTACCTCATTATGAGGTTTTTGACCAGTTCAAACGATTGTAATTACGCACACTTAAATTCAACTTATTATTGAATAACCGAGGTTGGCATGGGCGGTCTATGAAGCCTCCAGCACAAACAAGTTTTTTTGCCTTTCCTTTGTTTATCTTTATACCTACTTGTGTGGTGTGTTCTTATTATAAATATTATTATATTATAACTAAAATAATTAAAATAAATAAATTAAATAAGTTTAATAAATTAAATAAATTAAATAAATTAAATAAATTAAATAAATTAAATAAATTAAATAAATTAAATAAATTAAATAAATTAAATAAATTAAATAAATTAAATAAATTAAATAAATTAAATAAATTAAATAAATTAAATAAATTAAATAAATTAAATAAATTAAATAAATTAAATAAATTAAATAAATTAAATAAATTAAATAAATTAAATAAATTAAATAAATTAAATAAATTATATAAATTAAATAAATTAAATAAATTAAATAAATTAAATAAATTAAATAAATTATATAAATTAAATAAATTAAATAAATTAAATAAATTAAATAAATTAAATAAATTAAATAAATTAAATAAATTAAATAAATTAAATAAATTAAATAAATTAAATAAATTAAATAAATTAAATAAATTAAATAAATTAAATAAATAAAAAAAAATCAACAAATTAAATCAATTAAATATATAAATTAAATTAAATTAATTTAATAAGTAAAATCAATAAAATCAACAAAATATAAATAAAGTAAATAAAATAAACAAATTTTTTAGTATTTTTTTTAGTTCTGACGGCACATCACTAAAACTACTTTAATGTAGCAAACCAGTAAGCAACCGATAATAAAGGTTACCATAACTGAATGAAAACCTGTTAAAAACCCTTAACAAAAACCCTATCGCGATGGGGTTTTGAGATTAACTCGGTTAAAGGTTAGGGTTACCGTTTCAATAAGGTTACCATTACAATCAGGTAACAGTATGATAGGGTTACCGAATGATACGGTAACCGAATCGATTGGGTTACCGAATTGATAGGATTAAGCGTAAAGAGGGGTTTTCCGGTCCTTGCTAGAGCCCTTCAAAAATGGCCAAAATGGCCTTATTGACTATGCCGCAATGAGAGGCGTGGCATTCAAAACTGATATCAATTAGCCAAAAAAGCAAAACGGTCCGACACAGATAATTTCATAATCATTTAGATTTCCAAATTTGGTTACGATTGGTTAAGTTTTGGAGGAGGAAACAGAGGAGTACGAAACCTCGATTTTTAAGATTTTTACGCAGGATTTTTCGCCTTGTCCTTATCGCACTACTTTTAGGTGCCGCTTCCGTTAGCGAGACGGGTATATTTACCTAAAATATTTAAAACTCAGCTCCTGTTTCGTCTTAACGTGTCTTGCTATTTCAGTCAGTCTCGGTACAATTAGTACTGAGGTTCGGTACAAAGACGAACGTTTCCGCGAGAACAATTATATGCACTAGGTACCTATTGGTTTGTCGACCCCTTTCATAGAGCTAGAATGATGCTTACGCTTCAACATAATTTAAGTGTGCAAAATGGAGTGATGGCTTCCTACTTTGTACCTATATGAACATTTCATGAGTGCGAAAGAGGAAGACTACAAATTTTTTTGAGTTGCATAGCGGCTTGTAACGGCCTCTTGAATGTATCAAGACGTAAGGTTAGCGGATTGGAAAATACGAAAAGCTGTATTCAGGATGATAGATGGTGCAAGTGGCGCTTAGTTAATTAAAAGCTAAAAGCAGCATTTTATGACAGAACAAATAATTATTATACGAGAATTTATCAAGCATTACCGAGTTGCGTATCTTGTATCTACTTCATACATCTTTGCGCATAACTTATACATTTTATATTTATTTATTTTACTTTAATTTATGATTTTTTTATTCTTTATAATAAGGCAACAACTTTATCCCTTCCACAGTATTTTTATTGTCATGTAGACGATGTGCGCCGGTAGTACTATTAGTTATTCTGTGGCCGCGCCGTGTAAAAATGGGGCTTAATAGTTTGGCATCAAAGGGGCCCACACATTACCAGTTCGCAGATATCAGCCTGTCAGTTGTTCGGAGCTGTAAAATTTTGCGTTTAACTGACAGGCCGATATCGTCCAGCGGACTGGTAATCAGTGGGCCCCTTGACAGCCTGATTCGATATTTAAGATACGTCAAAAATTTGCCAAAAATACGATATGGATCGGATATTTCAGTGCCAAAGGTGACGTTTTTGTTTGAAGAAACGTCACTTTTGATGCTGACATATCCGATCCATGTCGTATCTTTTTTTTTGTCGTATAATCTATATACATAATACATATGAATGTGACGTAGTTAAAAATTTGAATCAGGCCGTTAGGCAATAATATTGTAGCTGGTGCACGGTGTTACAACATAATAAGTAATATTATATGACAGTTAACACGCAAGTTTATTATAATTAGGCTATTTTCACAAATCGTCGTCAAGAATGAGTCATTGCCACTAGCCTAGAGTGTAATAATATAAACACGATATAAATAAACATACTATTTCTGTCACCGTTCAAAATTCCTTCGCGCCTCACTACTCTCATTCACCAAACACCGACTTTTAACTATCACCTAGTATATCTTGACCCTTTTATTAGTTATAACTGCTAGTAATGAGAGGTCAGACATAAAATAGTTCTTTACTGATAGGTACGTTGAATAGATAAGCAAGTGGGCGACGCAGCTGCCCGGAGAGAATTTGTGATTTTAGCCACTTTATTGAAATTTATGCTTTTTTGACAACTACAGAATTTAATTAAAAAGCTTTAGACGTAACGCACTTAAGGCGCCCACTGACTAACAGTCCGCCGGACGGTATCGGCCTGTCAGTAAGAACAAAAATTTTGACAGTACCGAACAACTGACAGGCCGATACCGTCCGGCGGACTGTTAAGCAGTGGGCCCTTTTAGTATACTTTAATCATGGTTGAAAAAAGAATAGCTTGAGTCGTTTCATTTTTTTTCAGTGAAATAAAATCGCTAACTAGAGACGATTTTATGAAAATAGATACTTATGAAAAATCGTAATTATTTTGACATCGCAGGACATTAGATAAACTAAATAGTCATTTACTTGAAAAAATTAGGTATCTCTGTTTGCTAAAATTAAAAAAAACCGGACAAGTGCGAGTCGGACTCGCCCACCGAGGGTTCCGTACTTTTTAGTATTTGTTGTTATAGCGGCAACAAAATACATCATCTGTGAAAATTTAAACTGTCTAGCTATCACGGTTCGTGAGATACAGCCTGGTGACAGACGGACGGACCGGACGGACGGACGGACGGACGGACAGCGGAGTCTTAGTAATAGGGTCCCGTTTTACCCTTTGGGTACGGAACCCTAAAAAAGTATTCAATACATTACCTATAACATGTAAAACCCGACATCTCGACCGACATAGCTTAGTGAACTCCACTATACGAGGCCGGCAATGGCGCCATGCTCATTTTGTCAGTTCAGGGTGCTTAGCCAACATGCCAATCGTTAACGCTCCGTAGCATAGCGTAATAGTTATCTCTCTCTATCATTCTTCCATATTCGACAATGACAGTTGCATTTCGTTCGCTAAGGAGCGTAACGATTGGCAGTTTGGCTTCACACCCTGGCCCCGCTATAGGCCCCGTGCATGAACTATTAGGGGGCAGGATAGGAGCCGTCAGATTTTTGGCGCGAGGCGTAAATGTGTCGTTCATGCTTCCGATGTAGCCCCCAAGATGGCAGAACCTACTATGCACAAGGAAACGTACCGACGAGAAAGGTAGATGGTAGCACTTGCTTTGGCAATGTACATGTGCACATATATGTTTCAGATTCAGGCCACAACATGGCAGAGCATCCAACGCGCACGGTCCCTATAATGATATGATATATGAGACCACCTGCAGTCCTGCAACGCCGACCGTAGGGCCTGCACTCGCCAATAATCGGTCATCATTAGTTAGATTCTACGCACGCTATGAAAATGTGGTTTTAGGATAGTACTTAAACATTAATCAGTGGATACATAAACATGGAACTTTGCCACCACATATTTCACTTGCTACATTTATTTTACTGCATTTCGTGTGTACAAAGTCTCACAACATAAACCCAGAGAGGATATAGCGACATAAATTATGCATTAAATGAAATATTAACACAATGAAACTTACAGGCCTATTCGGATTTCGAGATAATCACAAGATCTTGAGACGATTTAGAGATCAACTAGATCTACATTAGATATCGACTAGATGTGACTTGGATAACTAAGTCATAACTTGTCGAAATCGTTCAAGAGGACCTCCAGAATCGCGGAAACGTCAAATTTGACATATCTATCTTACAAATATCTTTAAATTATCCGTATCGTAACTTGTTGAAGTCTAGTAGAAATCTAATTCATTTTCCGAATCGAGCCGTTAATCGACTATAGTTAAACATCTACCTATATAGGTATCTAACTTTTAAGAAGTCGTTTTAATTTTTTTTAATACCATGTCGGTGGCAAACAAGCATACATCCCGCCTGATGGTAAGCGGTGACCGTACCCTATGTACGCCGGTAACTCTAGGGGTGTAACATACGCGTTGCCGACCCTTTAAAAGCCTGCACACTCCTTTCTTTGAAGAACCGAATTACTTAATTAAAACAGGTGCAATTGGCCAAAGTTTAATCGAAGTAAATCTAATCTATCTATCTAATCTAATCTAATCTAATACCTTTAGACGAGCAATTCGTGTTTATTTATATATCTACTAGCTGTGCCCGCGGCTGCGCCCGCGTGGAATTCGGTCAGTGTCAGTAAGCGGCTAATTTCTAATCCTAATTTCTCTCCCTCTCCCCTGGAGGCGGAACTTGAAGTAAAGTTGACAGATGGATATGCTACAGGACTGTAGTCCAGATAAAATATTTTACAGTTAGGTACCACTAAATAAAAGTACACTCCAATATCAATAGTTTTATTCGCCCTTATTAAAATTTTACACGTGATTTTAACGACAGAGATGTAGGTCTCCCGCGAGCGAAGCGAGCGCGAAAATTTTTCGATATAAAAAACGCAATTTGATAGATAGTTGTACATTTTTACTTTTAGTATGGAAATCAGTTACATCATTTTATCACGAAAATTGACAGTGCTGCAGCAGTAACGTAGCAACAGAGTGATGCTGCTGCAGTCGCCACCCGAATGTCACCGTTGTCATATCTTAGAAAGTAATTGAAAACGCGAGCGAAGCGAGCGCGAAAATTTTTCGATATAAAAACCGCAATTTGATAGACAGTTGTACATTTTTACTTTTAGTATGAAAATCAGTCACATCATTTTATCACGAAAATTGACAGTGCTGCAGCAGTAACGTAGCAATAGAGTAATGCTGCTGCAGTCGCCACCCGAATGTCACCTTTGTTATATCTTAGAAAGTAATTGAAAACGCGAGCGAAGCGAGCGCGAAAATTTTTCGATATAAAAAACGCAATTTGATAGACAGTTGTACATTTTTAATTTTAGTATGAAAATCAGTCACATCATTTTATCACGAAAATTGACAGTGCTGCAGCAGTAACGTAGCAACCGAGTAATGCTGCTGCAATCGCCACCCGAATGTCACCTTTGTCATATGATATGACTCATATCTTAGAAAGTAATTGAAAACGCGAGCGAAGCGAGCGCGAAAATTTTTCGATATAAAAAACACAATTTGATAGACAGTTGTACATTTTTAGTTTTAGTCCCAACCAGGCGCGAATCCAGGATTTCATACAGAGAAGGGATGGGACAGTTTTTTATCAGCCTAGCTTCGCATAGGGCTCGATATTTAAGGGTCTCAGCGAGGTTGTTTGATGTAAGAGAGGTGAAAAGATGCAAGAAAGCAGAGCTTGGAATTTAGCAAGTAAATTGAATTGGCGAAGTGTGATCAAGGCAGAAGGCCCAGCTGCGAAAGAGGAAAGCTTGGATTTGGATCCACGCCCAAGTGTAATTAGGGCAGAAGATCAACTTTGCCGTAAGGCAGAAGGCCTCGCATAAGACCTAACGCCGAACTGCAAAAGAGTGGCTTGAAATCGAATCTATGCATGTAATCACGACTCTTCTACTGCGCGCTCTTTGGCTTCACTCGAAAGCGCTACTTGATAGGATGCTTTTAGTTTTCGGCTTTCACGGGGCCCCTTATAACACTTTGACAGTTAGGTCTCAGGATCGCGGCTAAGGAGCAGCTCGGCTTGGTCGACAAATCTGGCGTGCAAGAGAACAAAATTCGCTATAAAATCGTTAACCTATGTCGAAAAAATCGGCTGGCCGCAAGCCCGAAAGCAAGATATTTTTCCATGACTTTAAGGGCCTCCGCGTAAGGTCAAATCGAAAGCCTACGTTGGAGATGTTCTTACGTACCCTCACTCTCTTACTTGACCCCTTATCTTATCTTATCTTATTGTTTTCGGGGGCCCTTGCGGATACACTTCGACCCATAGGGATCTTTTGTGCAGTTACCCCCTAGAAGAGATCCGTCAACTACTCAAGAGCTTTTCCCACCATATCCATGTGTCGGATGATGGAGCTCATGGGTAGCGTTTTAAAGTCCTTTGGTTCCAGGTATCCTGCTCCAAAGTCCTTCATTCTTTGTCTGGCGAGGGCGTGACATTCACACATTAAGTGTCTTACTGTCTCTTCCTCTTCGCCACACATACGACAATCGGTGTTGTCAGAGTGTCCCATCTTGGCCAGAAATCCTTTGACCCCGTAATGGCCAGTAAACACCCCCGTTATGATTTGGAGTTGTCTTTTGCTAAGTTTCCAAATAATACTTGACCCCTACGACCCTTAGTTATTAAATGGGTACACGTATAAAAGTTTCATGTGGGTACCTACTCCACGACGACTGCAATGCTGATGCAGCCTGCGTGTTTTTTTGTCTACGGTGTTGGTGCCCCCTAGACGTCGTGGTGCCATAAGCAAGTGCTTATTTTGCTTAAAAGGGTTAATCCGGCACTGCAAATGACAGAGGTCAATGTTTTTTTTTTTTCAAAGTACCCACCTTCGTGGCCATTATTAAGTGCTGTATACGTATGAATATGGATTTGATAAGGATGCGATATAATTACGATTAGGTATAATTCATGACGGAGAAAATTAATAATTTTAAATAATTATGCAATTGTACGCGTGTTGATATGTGTGTTTATTTTACCACTACGTAACTATGTAAACTCATTTTTAGTTTTCTTGATTACTTAATGTTTACTCAGTTCCCCAAAAGATGGCACTGTGCAATGAGGGGCAATTAATTTACTGTCGTTTAATTTTGTTGTATTATTAAATCAACATATTTATTCAATTAAATTTGTTGATATCCATACCCTCTCTTCTAAAGTTAGAGTTAATTTGGCAAAATCCTTCCTCGGTGGCTTATTCATGTCAACACGTATTAAATTCAGCGCCATCTGATATTTTCCCAGGGTACTTCTATAGTGGTAGCACATATTTGAAAAAAGTTTGCCCCTCCTCCCTAAGTAGCGCCATAAGATTCAGGGGCAAACTTAAGTCAATCGAGTGTTGTGGCTACCCCCCCTTTTAGGGGTTGAATTTTTATAGCCTATAACCTAGCCGGGGATGTTCTCGACAGATTAGTAAAGTTTGCATCAAAATCCGTTCAGCCGTTTTCACGTGATGCGCGTTCAAATAAACAGACAAACAGATAAACAGATAAACAGACAAAAATTCCAAAAACTGTTGCAACGTGTTCTGTTATCGATTCTAAGTATCCCCAGCCAACTTTTTTTCGAATATCTTCCATGTACAGACTTTCGACCCTCTTCAGCTTTATTATATGTATAGATATTTCGGGGATCACGGAAACGGCTCTAATGATTTCGATTAAATTTGCTATATGGGGGTTGTCGGGGCGATAAATAGATCTAGCTAGACCTTATCTCAGGGAAAACGCGCATTTTTGAGTTTTTATATGTTTTCTGAGCAAAACTCTATCTCCCAGATATTTAATATTAATAGCCTTGATATTTAGATAATATCTATTACGTCATGTTAATAGTCCGAATCGGTAAACATTCTATACCGTTATATTTTCTTGAGGCGACGACAAGACAAGTAAATAAGGTAAACGTACTAGTGCTCGACATGCTTATGCCCAATAGATGTCACCTCTATTGACAATGACTTAAATTTCAAGATGACATGTACTGGGACCGCGTCGAGCACCAGTACGTTTACCTTATCACTGTCACAGACATTACAATAATAGTTAGTGACTCATTTCTCTTTTTTCGCGAATAAAATGATTCTGCTTTAGTAGCTTTCCGTCCTTTTTAGGGTTCCGTACCCAAAAGGTAAAAACGGGACCCTATTATTAAGACACCGCTGTCCGTCTGTCCGTCGGTCTGTCTGTCTGTCACCAGGCTGTATCTCATAAACCGTGATAGCTAGACACTCTAGACAGTTGAAATTTTCACAGATGATGTATTTCTGTTGCCGCGCGCTATAACAACAAATACTAACCAAAAACAGAATATAATAAATATTTAAGGGGGCTCCCATAGCGTAATTTTTTCCCGTTTTTTGCGCAATGGTACGGAACCCTTCGTGCGCGAGTCCGACTCGCCCTTGGCCGGGTTTTTATTATGTTTTATAATATTATTTAACATATTGTTGTTTATAATCGGGTTGTCGCGTAATTGTAGTAGATCACTAGTCTACACCTTATAAAACAAAGTCCCCCGTCGCATCTGTCTGTTTGTGTATCTGTATGTTTGTTCGCGATAAACTCAAAAACTTCTGAACGGATTTTCATGCGGTTTTCACCTATCAATAGACTGATTCTTGAGGAAGATTTAAGTGTATAATTTGTTAACCCGACTGCGAAGCTGCAGGGGCGGGTCGCTAGTTATAAAATATTTATATTGCTCGGCTTGATTAGAAAAGGATTAAATTAAAATATTTCTAGACATAACTATTTGAATACCTATGTTTGAGTCTCACGGAGTTTTATAGTAAATCCTAATTGTTAAAAACATTTACACAACAATAAACAGTGGATTGTAAAAAAATATTCGGTTGAAAATATTTCATACACTTTGGGATATTGCGAAGCCGAAAGTAAATAACTGCAATAAAGTGTAGAATGAAAAATGTTAAAAAACGGAAAATGTTTCTGACATGTTGTCCAATAAATTAAAAAAAAAACAATACCCATGCGACTTTGTTATATTTTAAGTGATCGGTATTCAGAATTTTATATCTGTTATTGTTTTGATATGATCGAATGATGAAAGTGCAAGATGTGGCAAGCTGACCGATTCGAACTTTAAGATACGTGAATTAATAGATCTAGAAACGATATGGATTAGGTGTGTCAGTGTTAAAAGTGACGTTTTTGTTTGAAGAAACGTCACATTTGACATTGACAAATCTAATCCATATCGTTTCTAGATCTATTAACTGACGTATCTTACAGTTCGAATCGGGCCGAAGGTACCTATAAAAACAAGTCGAAATTTTAGGATCTTTACTGGATCGTCGGACCACTGTTGGTATAATGCATGGCTGGCTGTGAATACATTGTGCAATTTACAATATATTGTATATTTTATATGTATATTGCACACAAATCGTTCAAACAAAATGTTTATAGTTGGGCGCCAACACATTTTTATTTTATTTACGATCTAACTAATGGCAGCATTCACGGAGATTGTTGACACAGTAATATTGGGTACTTATATCTAGTGTTTTACTATAGAGAGCTACATATTTGAAAGCAATGGAATTCCTCTAATTTGTTCACTGTACCATCCTTATTTCCTTTTATGGTATGCCACTCAAGTCCCTAGTGTCCTTACCACTGAACAGCTGTCAGACGCCTGGATCTAGTAGTAACAGAGTAGTAATGATAGTATAGCAAACTTACTAAACGTTTTGTGGCTTTCATAATCGTACCTGCACCACCACACGAGGCCGATTCAAATTTTACTGGGTTGATGTGAACTCGATCTTGGCGATTGGCGCACATCAAACGCATGACTTCTTACTTCAGGGTGAGCGAACTTCGCGGTCGTATCAAAATGAGATATAAAACGTAACAAATTGTAATCTGAATCGGGCCCCAGGACTCCGTATACCCCGGAAAATTCATATCCCACCCGCTAAACCTTTCAACAGATTTTGTATTTATTTAAGAACCTTTATACCGCATACAAATAAAGCTCAAACGGCCCGCAGTTAAATTGGAAACTCCTGAGATAATTAAAAAAGTAGCTGTTTACGTATTTTATTTGTTCGTCCCCGCCGGCGAAGTAACGATGGCTATAACCATTCAAATTTTACACCCTCCTTGGACTTTATTACTAAGACTATTCAGCTTATTATCCAATGTATTTTATAAACCAGAGGTTGGGGCTAGCCAATCGTGAAAATCTCATTGTTTTGGGCGAAAGTTAGCCTTTAGCGTAAATCAATAAAAGTCCATTAGCAATTTAACAAGAGTGTACTTGAGGAACGTTTTAATCAAATTGGAAAGAATCTGAGCTTAATTAAGTAGTGGACGCCTGCCTGGAGAAACTTATATCTTAGTCGCGAGTAATACTGACGTAGTTAATCGTAAAACTACACTTTAGATTTTATTGAAGACCTCTTTTAAAATTAGCTCTTTGTTATGATTTTTCTTGTCAACTTTGTGATCAACCGATTTTTTTGTATGGTCAAGTACCAAAAACCACATTTTTAACCTATTTCTGTAATGGACAAAGTTTTGAAAGAAAAAAATCGTAGTCTGAAGGCCTACTACAGATACCTACTACGAACAGATAACGAGATTTCGATTATCGTGGTAGGTTATAATTTTTCAAACATTTACCTATCTGGATTTAATGAAAAAGGTTCATTTATTTCTAAAGCAGACATTAAATCATTGTAGGCGACATTTTTTATAGCAGACATTAAAACATATGTAGTAGGCGTCACGCAGATGTGTCCCTTACTAAAATAAAAAATAATAAACTACGGTTAAATATTAGCAAGATAGACTGTCTGAATCACATTTAAATTCGTCTCTGACTTGAACGCTGACTAAAACTTGGAAGATGACACTTTTACATTTTTAAACATGATTGTAGGCGCTTTTAAAGATAATTTTGTTGTTTTTCTTAAGTGTGGACGTAAATCATAACAACGGCTATATTTTCTATGAAATCTGTACATATGTATATTAATATTATGAATGCGTTAAGAACTGTCTAAGAAGTCTTCGCGAGGTCAGTCTATTTTTCAGAATATAAAAATTTACATGGCTTTTTTATTAAAGCATAGTGATGTCTAGATATCATGTTTTTTGACTGCCCTGAGACAGTAATAGACAATCATAAATATACGACCTTATAGATACCTACTTGACAATCTGATTTTTACAAAAATAAGGCAAACCAGCCAATATGACTCGCCTATTTCTGTGCTTTTCAACAATAAAGCGAGGTTGTACTGTACTAGATCGAACTATTCCCTAATGATTATTATGCTCAGTTTCCCTCGGTATACTACTGAACTAAATGTACTAAAAGACCGAACTAGTACCTTTGTGAGAATGTAAGCCTGACCAGGAATATATGATCATTGCCAAGAGGGCGCTATTATTCACATTTATATGGCAACAGTTCAGTATAGTCTCAACAATGTGGATTGGCAACTCGTTATTTTGACTTACATACTTTTATTCACTCCAAATATTCGGTGTTCACATTTTTTTACTGTCGGTTTTTACCGTATAAAATTCATGTATTTTCTTACGCGTCACACATAGGTCAAAATTACCTTACATAGAGTCTGCTACATTGTCAATGAACAAAATTGATCGTCTCCAAAGCCCATACCAAAGAAAATATAGTGTGTAGAGAGTTATTGTCATAGTAAATTTTGTAGCCACTGTAAATTTATTACCATCTATCGAATCAAGATTAAAACTAAAATGAAAATGTATGTTATGTATATCTTTGCCCATAGTAAATATTTTTAAAACACATCTTTGTTACTGTACTTAAGTATTTCCTCGCTTGTATAATATAAGTAACATAACACTACAATAACCAAGTCGTAATAACCAGACTATAATGACATTTTGATTTGTTTACCTGTCAGCACTGATGTTAATTTGGAATTGTTTCGTAGCGAAATAGTTTAATTTCCCGAACGGTTCTTTTCCAGCAGTTTATTATTTACATTATTTACAATGTTTCGCTCTTGGTTATGTATAGTTTTTCACTTAAGCATTATTCAAGTAAACCGCCACAATGACACTGACAACAATGACAACCTATCATTAAAATCATCGCAACATGGCGCATCATCATATATTCCTGGTCAGGCTTTAAGTCCTAGTCAGGAGCGATCTTGTCAGTGAACAGTGTCCCAACTCCCAGGTGGCTCATATAGGACATTTAAAAGCACATTTTATAATATACTGAAAATTTAATGTCTATTTGATGGACCATAAACATTGAATGGCCGCTTTTACAACAAATATAACAGTAAATGAACTATCTGTTGAAGTGTGACAATGATAACATTTGTTCACATATTTAATTACACAAACGGGTCTACCGCGATATAATTTCATTGTTTTTACCTTTAATTCCGACGTTTCAGCTGAGTTGCACCAGCTGTGGTCACGGAAAGACTGACGTCCCAACAAATGTCAACGGAGATATTAATAAAACACCACTAAACTACCCGAAATTAGTTTATAAAAATGTTCGGGGTAGACAAAGAAATTGCAGCTACCCGTTAAAGTTTAATGTTTATTGTCCACGGCACGACACGCAACACTCACAGTATCCGTACACTGGTCCGAAGATATATCCGCTGGTTTCAACATTTGAATCACTGGTCCCCAAGTAGACGATAATTTGTACCCGTCCTCACGATTGAAATTTTTAGGGTGTTTTTAGGGTTCCGTACCTCAAAAGGAAAAAACGGAACCCTTATAGGATCACTCGTGCGTCTGTCTGTCTGTCCGTCTGTCACAGCCGATTTTCTCCGGAATTACTGGACCAATCAAGTTGAAATTTGGTACACATATGTAAGTTTGTGACCCGAATACGGACATGTAACGTAAACAAATGAATTTTAAAAATGGGGGCCACTTTTGGGGGGTAAATGAAAAAATATTTTTTTTCAAACTATATCATGTTACATATCAAATGAAAGAGCTTATTGTAAGGATTTAATTTTCGAATCAACAGTTTAGAAGTTATTCAAGAAAATAGGCAAAAAATGACCATTCCCCCCCCCTTATCTCCGAAACTACTAGGTCTAAAATTTTGAAAAAAATACATAAAATAGGTCTATACCTATAGATGACAGGAAAACCTATTAGAAATGTACAGTCAAGCGTGAGTCGGACTTAATTACAGTTTTTAATCCGACCCCTACGGATTTTTAAAGAGATTTCACTCACGTTTCACATAAAAAATACATTGTTAACAGTGCCGGATTACTTAGAGTATTAGTTTTCTTAGAGTAATTGGTGATAATTTTCTGATAAGATAATCATTTTAAATATTTAACGGTCTTACCTACTTACGAGTAATTGTAAGGTCAAATTAAAAATAATGTTTAAAAAAAATGTTAAATTGAGAGCTAGTTTAAAGTTTTTTGTACTCGTCGACTTTAATGGTTGAATTAATAAAGACTTTGTAACCAATAAGCAAAACAAGCACGTGCTTAGGGCACCACGTTCAGGAGGGGCACCAAAATGCCAGGTTGAAAAAGGTGAACAAATTTTAAAATTAGGGACAGACACATCGTTTTTACCACACGATTTTTTTTAGCTGTCCAAAAGCTAATTTGTAAAAATAATGGCGCGTAATTCTTTGGGAAACAATCGGTAGCAGTAGAAGAGTCGTGATTACATGCATAGATTCGATTTCAACCCACTCTTTTGCGGTTCGGCGTTAGGTCTTATGCGAGGCCTTCTGCCTTAATTACACTTGGGCGTGGATCCAAATCCAAGCTTTCCTCTTTCGCAGCTAGGCCTACTGCCTTTCTCACACTTCGCCAATTCAATTCCAAGCTCTGCTTTCTTGCATATTTTATGCATGAAAACAACCTCGAATATCGAAGCCTAAGAAATATCGAGCCCTATGCGAAGCTAGGCTGATAGAAAACTGTCCCATCCCTTCTCTGTATGAAATCCTGGATTCGCACCTAGTTGGGACTAAAAGTAAAATTGCGTTTGTATATCGAAAAATTTTCGCGCTCGCTTCGCTCGCGTTTTCAATAACTTTATAAGGTATGATAAAGGTGACATTCAGGTGGCGACTGCAGCAACATTACTCTGTTGCAACGTTACTGCTGCAGTACTGTCAACTTCCGTGATAAAATGATGTGACTGATTTCCATACTAAAAGTAAAAATTTACAACTGTCTATCATATTGCGTTTTTATATCGAAAAATTTCCGCGCTCGCTTCGCTCGCGTTTCTATTACTTTCTAAGGTATGATAAAGGTGACATTCGGGTGGCGACTGCAACAGCATTAGGTACTCTGTTGCAACATTACTGCTGCGGCACTGTCAATTTTCGTGATAAAATGATGTGACTGATTTCCATTCTCAGCTGTAACGCGGCAATGAACTTCTCTCAATTTACCAAAAAATCAATGTAACCTTGATGACCCGAGGGAGAGGGGGCACCTAGAAATCCTTAGGGCGTCAACATATCTTAATCCGGCACTGATTGTTAAAAATTGTGTAATATACGGAACCCTTGGAACGCGAGTCCGACTCGCACTTGGCCTGTTTTTTAATTTCAATCGCCTCTCTCACGATCCGCGGATAATAGTGTCGCTCGTTGGAGAGGACTTTGGGTTTATGTAGCTCAATCCTCAATCAATTAAAGGTAAAAACAATGAAATTATATCGCGGTAGACCCGTTTGTGTAATTAAATATGTGTACAAAACGCGAGAGTTTAAAGTGTTATATAACATTTGTTGTTGCGAATAATATACAGCGTATTTTATGCGTAAATATTTTGTCATCGTACGTAAATAAAATTTAGTCGTTGGTCGGTACTTAATGTACGAAATGTTTAGTTAGTTTAGTATATACCTACCTACAACTATATCCTCGTCCTGCTCAATGTGATTTATAAAGGTAGGTATTCCATTATTAGCAAGTTACGAATGAAAAGCCTGGATAGGTTGAGTTTACACTGAAACTTTTTTTTACTTAAAATGTGAAACAAAGGAAAATTAACTATATTTATCAAATAATTTGGTTTAAATTTCAATGCCTTAAACTTAGTATGGTGGGCAGGACGAAGATATATTTATGACTTAATTTATATTTGGCCACAGAATAAATCATAGTACTACCGTACAGAAAGGAAACTTCCTACAAAACCGAAGTTTGACAGCGATTCAGGGTCGAATCATGCTGCCCCTTTCTAATATATGACACTATCCCTTTCGGCTATTTAGGGTTGTCAAAATTCAAGCCATTATCTTATCTGTGTCAACTCTAATAATTGCTTGGAGCAATGCTGAGGCGAAGGGAGGAGTTTCGAACCCCTGATTTGGCTACTAATGTACTAGCAGAGAACGCTATTTTATGTTAAGATTGCCGCTTAAGCTCCTTACCATCTCACTAATCCAGGGTTAACCGGTTAAACCGGTAACTCCAGGTTTAACCGTTTAACCCCGGGTTAGCGGGATGGTGCCAGTGACCCTTAGAATATTTTCTAATTAGCCAATGACTGAGCAAAGAATAAATGAACAGCAAAACTTCTTTCATTAGGCACTTTAAATGATCTTTTTCAACTGAAACTTATACCAACTTAGACAACAATTTTTTTTAAGATAAATAAAGATTTTTTAATTCTTATATTTATTAAACTGCTGATGCCTGTTTTCACAGTATTCCGAGATATTTTAGTTTACATATTCCTACTCAGAGCAATGTTGATTATACTAGGATTAAAAAGTCCCTGCTTTTCAGAAGCCATTACATTTTATTTTTAAAATGTAGTTATTAAACTAGCGACCCGCCCCGGCTTCGCACAGGTTAACAAATTATACACCTAACCTTCCTCAAGAATCACTCTATTGATTAGTGAAAACCGCATGAAAATCCGTTCAGTAGTTTTTGAGTTTATCGCGAACAAACATACAAACACACAGACAGACGCGGCGAGGGACTTTGTTTTATAAGGTGTAGTGATTGGAACACTTTTTTTTGGCCAAAAATTAAACTATCGAGAAATTCTTTAATGACAGTAGCACAGTAAGTAAGTAAGTAAATACCCTTTATCACACCATAAAGTAAAAAAAAAAAACAACGGGTTGCACTCCGGGAGTGCCGGCAGAAGTGAAAACTCAACGACATTGTAACTCAAAATAACAGCGCCATCTAGTGCAAAATGTCTGCAGCACTATGTATAATTGAGGTTAGCGCCATCAAGCGTTATTTCGTCGCATTACTTGAAACCCCTAAGCACATCACTGTGAGTACTAGAGTTATATTAATACCAGTTTGAGGGAAACTCACTAGATGGCATTTAAATCAAAAAAGAAAAACACAATGACATTGTAACAGTGTCCGTCACACGTGACGTCACGCAAGCGCCCTGCGCCGCCTAAACGAAACAGCAGGCTCAGGCATACATTTTCGCCGAGCGATAGAAAGAGAGGGTTACGTCTTACGTCTTACGGTCACGTGACACCTGTTACGAGTTTAACATTTTTTCACCATCACAAAAAGTGCTCAGCGCCGCTAAAGAAATTTTCACTTCAATAATACAAAAAGTGATATACAAGCTTAACAACAGGCGGTCTTATCGCTAAAAAGCGATCTCTAATAATTAAACTAGACACAATAATTAGACTATGAAAACATAAGCCTCCGTTTACAGGGAGCGTGTCGATGGCTCTTACCTAGAGCTATTTGGAACGTAAGTGTCCATTAATAGGCTGATAGAACGGTCATCATTGTTTAATGTTGCTGTAAGTATCGAGTTATGGTCCGTAAAAGATCGAACAGACGTTACGCTTTAGTTGTGTCACAATCTGTGCGTTATATGATGGAATTGTGAGTGTAATGGCTCTGTTTGAGACGTTAATTAATAGGGAATATTACCAGGCGTGTCTCACTCCGCAATTTCGTCGCTTTGCAACAGGTAGCTACAAGTACATCCATCCCACACCAATTTTGGTGTGGGATGGATGGTATAATAATATACTCCGCCTGGTACTCTCTTCTGACCACGTGACTGACACAAGCCTACGTCATGATGCGACAACGCTATATAATAATATGCGATAGCGCTATATAAAGTGGCAATGTTATGCGTAGGCTTGTGTCACTCTGGGAAGAGAAGATAATGTTTTATTAGACTATGGTGGCTAGCCATAAGCCGCGCGTGGCGCTGTCGCCACCTAGCGGTCATATCTGTCTTAATCGTAACAGACGCGTTTTGTTAGAGAGTGAGTTTTCTGTACCTAGGACTATTATTTATTCTGTAATATTACGCGAAACTTACAGCGTAGTACTTAGACGGACTAGAACAATGCAGCAGATTATTATAAATTTCGTATCGTGCTTTATTGATTTGTCCAATCCAAACAATTTATCAAAATTACGGCATTACGGCAAACATTATTAAGGAAACAACACAATACAACTTCCTTGTACCATGAGTTTCCTTCCATTTGTTCCTAAAGCTTGACGAGTCAAACGTTCTAAACCACCGTAACTGTGACCTCAAGATGATAACAACTGTATTTGCAATCGTCCATAGGCTACGGCAACTGCTTACACGATACGGGCATTATGCTCGTTTTGACATCGTGGAAATGTGCTATAAAAATAATGTGTGATCGCAAAATGCATTTACGGCCGGATTCGAACTTTAAGATACGTTAGTTAATAGATCTAGAAACGATATGGATTGGATAAGTCAGCGGCCAATCTTAAAGGTCGAATCGGGCAGTTATGCTAGGTTTACACACATATAATACAAAATCATCTACTAGATTTTGTCCGCTATTTTGTCAGCCTGGAATGATAACTTTTTCCGTTTTTTCCATCCATACCAATTTTCATCTAAATCTGTTCAACGAGATTCTTAAAGAGGTAGCAGAAAGACTGACAGAGTTACTTTAGTATTTGTAATATTAAGTAGGGATGTAAAAGCACTCTAAAGTCATGTAAATGCATTATCCGGGGGCCAAATTCGACATGTATAACTGTCAGATTTCGCATTCACGTCAAATCAACAGTTGATTTTATTGCATGTTGATTCTATCAAGTGTTCATTCGTAGATATCATTTGGTAGGTACAACCAAAACTCAACTCTGGACTCGGGTGGTTCGGTTTGGTTTGGTTCATTTGGTTGTCACCTAACTGTGGATTGATAATGTCGAATTTTGACATTGTACGTATACGTATTTGATTTTTCCCACATTAACGGGAGATAAACGTCAAACGTCGCTTGTCGAATAGGGGTCCGGACTCCGGGTTTATAATGACTGACCGTTCGAATTCCTTGCGATTGGTAGGCGCTTGGAATAGACAATACTTGGCCACAGGGCAACATTGGAGCAAGTTTAAAATTCCCCGAGTGCCTCGGGCATTTCAGTGTATCTGAAGTACAAAGGAAGTAATAATTTATGAAGCCAATATGTGCCGATTTCAAGCAAATGTTGATTTATCGTCAATTATCAATAAGGCATTATTAAGTTCTCGATAATGGCTATTTCTAATTGTATCTTTCAGGGCCAATCGCCAACGTGCCAATCGTTAACGCTCCGTAGCGTATCGTAGTCATCTCTCTCTATCACTAGTGCGACAGTGGCAGTTTCGTTCGCTACAGAGCGTTAACGATTGCACGTTGGCTACGCACCCTGAAATGGTCGTGCTTAATGTGCAGGCCATGTAATAAGTAAACAGTGAAAATGTACTTTTTGTCTGAAATTGTCACATACTGCATTTTGTTACTTACATTTATATACATACTTTTGTTACATGGGGCTATTTTCCAGGGTTAGAGCGGTTCCGCACTACCTCCGATCCGAAACCGATCCGAACCCGTGAAAATATGGTCCGTACCGTGGAAGCCCTAGAACTATTTCTATGGTAAGTTACGCACTAGATCATCCGATTTCTTTCCGTCATTCAACGTGTGCGGTGCGTAACTTACCATAGAAATAGTTCTACGGCTACTAAGGACCATATTTTCACGGGTTCGGATCGGATTCGGGTCGGACGTAGTACGAAACCGCTCTTAGAGCGTTTGTAAAAGTTTAAAGCCACGGTCCAGTCAAACAAAATTAGTTTTCATATCGTGGACATGTGTTTGTTATTACGGAACGTGTCTATCCGACATCTTAGAAACAACAAAGATGTTACCCGCGAGTGCTGTCACGGACTGTTTATAAATAAATTTTGACATGTGTCAGTTCAACACAATTTGTGACGTTTATGACACAACATTTACTGAATTGATAGAGTTAGAGCAAGAAAAGTCTGCAGAGATTTTGACAGCGCACGCAGTGCCAGTGTTATTTATACGTCATAATTTCATAAGAAGTTTGACGTTACAATAACACATGTACTCCGTGTGCTGTCAAAATCTCTGCAGACTTTTCTTGGTCAAACTCTAGTTAGTAAACTTCGCATCAGTCAGTATCTGGCGGGACTTCCGGTTCGAGCGCCATCTTGATAGTTAGTCTCGTGATTAATTCCTTTATGTTTTGCTCATTAATATTGTTTAAAGTGTAATTTCGATAGCTTATTATACAGTAAACTAATGTGGTGGTGTGCAGTGAATGGAGAATCAATCTCCACGCCACCATTTTGGAGTCAATGGCCGGTAGTCCACGTGCTTCTTGTAAAGGCGAGCTATCGCTTTACAGGAGCTAATAAAATCACCGTACAAAATCATGTAGAAATAGCAATACATTTGACGTCCCCTCCCCCGCAAAAATCGGCAGACTGTTTCGTAAAGAAAATGACAGCGATGACGTCTCCAGTTACTAAATGCTCTAAGGCCACCCCACAATAGTGTCTTTTGAGCGTCGGTGTCTAGTCAGCGCTATAGAAAATGGCATCGCTGAGTTAGTGCGCAGACGCCAACGTTGCGTCGAGCAGCAGCCATAGAGTTGACTAGACGCCGACGCTCGGGTGACGCTAGTGTGGGGTGGTCCTTAACGTTCCGTTTGCTCAGTGTAAATTCGGCTAACGAAAAAGAAAAAAAAAGAAAAAAAACTGCCTACGTAGTATTTACAAATAACACTTATATTCAATTCAATTCAATTCAATATCTTTAATGTCAAAAAACACATGTCAAAATATACAATAGGTACACAATAAAATTAAAAATACATAATCCACACAAATTAAAAATTAAAAATGCTAGAGACCGAATCGTGATCAAAAAACGTTGGGAATGATATCGCTGAATAAACATTTACGAGTCAGGGACGCGTGGTATCAAATAAAACACAAATGTTTTGATTATACCATTTCATTTTTAGGAGTCCGTATTTCAAAGGGATTATGAGATCTATTTTATGGACTAGGTACTAACTTTTGCCACTCGTCAAAACAACGACAACGGCTACACGGCTTGATGACTGGCGGAAGAAAGGGATAGATACAAATTACAATACAAATATTTCAAAGTGTTTGGTATCTGTAGAAATTTCCATACAACGCAAACGCGAACGCTCGTCACTCTATCGAATTAAATTTACACTTTAGGGATTCCGATTTAATTGTTTTTGACCATAGTTACAGAAAGGAATGATAAGTGATCTCATAGAAACCAAATATGGAACCTCAACTAATGAATGATGCGGTTCAGTCAGACATCATAGAGTCAGACCAAGAATAGTCTGCAGCGGATTTGATAGCCCACGCAGTGCAAGTGTTATTTTAAACGTCAAATTTCTATGATATTATGATGTAGAAATGACACTTGCACTGCGTGGGCTATCAAATCCCCTGCAGACTTTTTTTGATCCGACTCTATCAATAATTAAGTACCTTACATAAATGGCAGGAATAATGTAGTAATTTTCAGATGTAAATTACACTGAGATTACATAATTATTTAAAGCTAATTACAATATTAACTGATATTATCTGGCCCGCATTACCCGTATACCTAACAGAATGTACTTAAAAGGCTATAGGCATATGTTATGTATGGGTAATTCTTATTCTTATGCATTTTTTGTGTAACACGTAAGAATAGCATGTATTTTTGTGAAAATAAGTAAACTCTATATCAATATACTTAGCAATTTACCTCTAGTTTTAGGTCAACCTAAATGTATTGTCCTAAGAGTATTAGAAACATATTTAAAAAAAATACAAGTGCGAAATGTCACGGACCGTGTAGTGTGACTTCCCCAGATTTTGTGGTATTTGATTTTTTTTTTGAGAAAATATGACGTGATTTTGCAATAATTTATATCAAATATAAAACATTAATCCTTGTTCTACAACACTGTTTAAAAATTGTATGGATTTATAACGATTTTATATAATTTTAAACAACATACATTTTGTGATTAGTTTTCGCGTCACCACCGCGCGTGGTAACATAAACATGCGGTACTCGGTAGAAAATTATCTTTACTACTGGCAGCCTTATTAAAGTTTTTTTAGAACAGCAACACTGTGTTGTTGTCAGGTTTACAAATGGCTGAAGGGAGAAGTTTTGTCAAAAATTATTTATTTGTGTTCATTTGAAAAAACGGTCAACCTTAACGCGTCACCGCCGTGTTAGAGTTTTAAAAGTAAGTTGCAGTTTCACGTTATTGTTTGTAACATAAGATATACCTCATACATTGCAGATTAAGCTAATTATTTAACATTTGCAAAATCAAAGGAAATGTTTATGTAATATCGAACATGTTCCAAATTATCACGACCGTGGCCTCAAAAATCTGTCACCGCCACGGACTTTTGAGTCCACGTTCGTGACATATAGACACGTGGTCGTGTCATTCTTAATTCGTTTGATTGATTTAGAGGCACATGCACTTTTCAGAAATGCATTTTAATTAACTACAGATCATTTGCTATTATTGCCCGACTGCCAAAGCAAAAAAAATGGTTTTTGCTTGTAGGTATGTATGATGTGTATCGAATTCTTTGTCACGCTCTACAGCCTTTATAGTTTGACGGATTTCAGCGTCTGAGCTGTTATTAGGTTTGTCGTAGTCATAGGAGTGACTTAGGCTATGTTAAAATAACTATATAAATCAAAATAGCCGAGTTGGCCACCAAAATGCCGAAATGTCATGACTGAGGGACACTTTGTCACAACCGTGTTTATGTACTCATTTTATTTACCTTTCCTGAGGGTATTAAGCTTGACCATATGAATCAAAAAATTGCTTTTTGTATGTGCTTTTGATATAATGTAATAATATGTGAAAAATAATAAAGTTTATGAAAACAATTTTTTTTTTGACACAATTTAAGAATCATCCGTATACGCATGGATACACACGAAGAAGTAATAAAGAGCTAATTTGCAAAAACATACAATCAAATTATAAACTACTTAAATATACCTACGAATAAAACTAAAATAAATGTAAGTAACCTAAATAAATCTAAAATTATAGCATTACACACAATATAAAACTACTGAAAGAGACCTCCCCGCGCAATATCCGGTGCAAAGGTGTCCATCACACCGGTACACGTATACAATACAATTTGTACGGCAGTGAAGAGATGTCACGTAAACAACAACAGTGTACTCGTATATACGAGTAAACTAAGTACCTATGTAGTTGTAAAATTGTCAGCATTATTTTGATATTCTTATATCCATTCCATTTTATCTGATGCGTGTGAGTTGCATACATTTATATACCTGCCTCTTTCGTTTTCGTTAGCTATAGGTACCTCGTTTTTTTTAGCATTAGAAAAAGACTACCTACACGATCTTAACGTGTCTCTTTATTAAAAAAAATCTTTTGAAAAAATAAGTCACAGCAAATATGTAACAATTATATAGCATATATGTTAATTTAAATTATTTGGTTTCATAAGTAATAATAGTTGCTATTTTATTAGAGTTCGATCAATAAAAGTCTGCAGCGATTTTGATAGCCCACGCAGTGCAAGTGTTATTTTAAACGTCAAACTTCTATGAAATTAAGACGTTTAAATAACACTTGCACTGCGTGGGCTATCAAAATCACTGCAGACTTTTATTGGTTTTACTCTAAAGCGTTTTCAATAAAAATACACGTCAAGATCGTGTACCTAGTCTTTTTGCTACAAAAACGGGGTATAGGATCTTCACACAAAGCATAATTTAAACTCAATAACTACGGAACCAGTCGAGTTTCACCAACAATTTATTACGTATCCGACCCACATCAGTAAATAAAGCTGACCAAGCCAGTGATTCCGCGGTTTTTTACAACTTCCCATCACATCTGCCCAGCAGCTTAAAGGATTAACCCACGCGAGTTGCAAACATACTTACTCTCTTTTCAATTTAATATTTACAATTATATAGATAAATAAAAGTGATCCGATTCAGATTTTTCAATTTGATACCGTTTTGTCTGGTTTTGATACGACCGTGGTCCGTCTTGGTGATTGGGGCGCATCTCAAGCACTTCAATGGATGGATGGACGGGAAGGCTCAAAGTCATCCCCACTAGCGTCTCCCGAGCGTTGGCCTCTAGTCAACTCTATGGCTGCTGGCCTCCTAGTGTAAAAAGCAGTTTTTCCAAATTTTGCCAAAATTGACTTTTTGTGATATTCGTGATGTACGGATCGAGCTGCATCGACCACCCTGCCCGTTTTCAGATATTTGGCTTAGTTATCGAGAAAAAAATCGTAAAAAGTCCGTATATGCACTAATTTTCCCAGCATTCCTAGAGACAAAGCTAAGCTAAATCAACGTATATGCAGCTAAAGTTAGACCGTAAAAAGTCTGCAGCAATTTTGATAGCCCACGCAGTACAAGTGTCATTTTAAACGTCAAACTTCTATGAAATAAATAACAATTACACTGCGTGGGCTATCAAATCCGCTGCAGACTTTTATTGGTGCGACTATATACATTTTTAAGCTTAATAATAAAAATCTGTTTAGAAACATACTAAAAATGCCTAAAATAAGTACATACCAATACCTACCACATACAAAAAGACATAATGGAAAAAGATTTTCCGTTTCGTAAAAATTCAAAAAAGAAAGTTTTTTGCTATTATCTCGAAATTAGCTTTTGCTGAAAAACTGCTTTTTACACTAGGAGGGCAGTGCTGTTCAACCACAGAATAACTAATACATAGTACTACCGGTTCAACGCAACATAGGTGCAACTGCGCAGCGAGCCAGCGACGCCATTTTCCATAGCGCTGACTAGACGCTGACGCTCAAAAAACGCTAGTGGGGTGGCCCCTTGACTTCAGCTGCAATCAGCCTGAGCGATCTTCAAGGTCGTATCAATGAAAATAAGATCAAAACCGTAACAAATTATGGAATCTGAATCGTGCTCGATGTAAAAATAACAAAACGAGCGACATTTGACTGGTACATCTCAGAATTCAAGATATTCTCGGAAATACAGAAGTCGTTGTCCTGAGTTTTTCGTATTTCTTTGAATTTATTTACGGCGCATTGCTAAATCCACAAATGTTTTGAAACTAATTTTGAATAGCGTTTTTCGTTTTTAGCGTTTTGTGATTTGTTAATGAATTTTAAGTTACGCATGAAAGGAAAAATTTACTTTTCCGGTACGGATACTAAAGTCTGTGCGGATAAATAGAGAAGAGTCGTAGAATGTATTAGGCCCCATACATTCTACGACTCTTCTCTTTCCGCACAGACTCTACATAATATATCATCGTATGGTTTTAAAATGTCGGCATCCACTTGAGCTCGTCCGGATCTACCTGACCATGTATGGCATTGTTATCTTTTGTTAAATCAAACCGCTAATTACCTGTGCAAAATGAAATTATGCAATAACAAGAGATGTGTATCATATTTTTACTCCCTTTTTCATTATGCGATATGCACTGAGTTTAAATCAGACGTATATCAAATCGATATTAAATTTATATATCTAAATGCGCCTCCTAGTTTTGGTATTAAACATTTGATATATTTGTGGTCTCCTAGATTTATCACAGTGCAGTCACCTGCAATAATATGTTACATAACATAGGCCGCAAAAATATCTGACACTATCTTATTTGTAGAGCCATAAGAGCGTGTCACATATTTTTGCGGCCTTCGAAGAGTTACAGATAATGCAGGACTCTACCTTTTATATAGTACGGTTTAGTTAAGCTACCATTACGTTGACCTGAAATAGGCAATCTTAGCGGAAAAATGGTTGCCTGTGCTATATGCAGGTGTATGTTTTTTACCTAGGCAGCCTAAGGCTTGTCTCATTCTTGACGAGAGTGATTAGTCCATTGTCTTCGTCCCCTGTGAATTGTGGGTTCACAAAACTATGAACTTTTGTAAGGCACTGTCTTAGCCACTGCAGGCAAGTTGAAAATGACGATGGCTGTTTTGAATGGCTCACGGTTAGTTTTACTAAACTTAATATCAGTCTACCCGCTATCTATCTTCAGTTACCCGTGAACAAGATGCATGTAACTGCGTCGAAATATCGGGAGCTCGAAAACAATACAAAAGGTAATCACGGTCCGTATCCCGGTCGATATAAGTGTAATGACGATGGCTATTCGAAAAAAAATGCGGTATAATTTCGCAAAAGCAATGCATGTATTCCGCATACAGAGTTTCTATCAAACTTTATGTAACAAATTTATTACCTAGCGTTTTAAGGAGATACCCTGGAGGTATAAAGTATTAAACGCCTGAAAGTCATTATCGATGACCGGTCTGGCCTTTTGGGTAGTGACCATGCCTATTATGAAGCCGATGGTCCCAGCATGGCGTGGCATTTATTTGTGTGATGACACAGATATTTGTTTCTAAGTCATGGTTGTTTTCTATGTTTAAAAGTATGTATTTATTTATATATTATATATATCGTTGTCTAAGTACCCACAACACAAGCCTTCATGAGCTTACCGTGGGGCTTAGTCAATTCGTCTAAAAATGTCCTATAATATTTATTTACTAGGTATTAATTTATTTGTAGGTTTAACCTAGCTAACTTTAAACTTAACGGGTATGGCCTTAAACTACGTCCAAAAGAAAGACTAAGCAAATAATTTATAATTCAGTAAAGTATCCCTTATTTGTAAGTACACTTAGGTATAATAGGCATTTACCTGAAACACTGTAACGTGTCTCTGAATATGTGACGTAAATTCAGCAGCTCATTTCCCGCAATTCGGCCGCGATCATATTTAATGGCCGTATGATTTTAACGACACAGCCAAATTGCGTAGAGCTGGCTCGTTTCGGGCTTTCCGTGAAATGTAACGAAATAGAAACTGTTTTTAGTAACAGTTTTCTAAGCGCCAAGTGCACCACCCCACTTACCCAGGGTTAACCGGTTAAACCTGGAGTTATCATGGTTACTAAATACAATTTGACACTGGGTTAACGGTTTAACTGGTTCACACTGGGTTAGGGGGATGGTGCAAGAAGTGGCGCTAAGTACCTAAGGTAAACGGCCCCAAGTTCGTGTTAGTACGTTATTTCGTTAGTTTTGTTTCTGGCGCAAATAATAAGGAATTCAATTATTTTTTATTCTAATTATAGATATGAAAAAAATCTGTATTATTTAATCTCTTCAATAAAGTAATAACCAATATTTTACTAATTAAACTGAGAGTAATACGACGGTCGAAACTGTCAGAGGGCCGCAAACAGCTGTGTTGTATGCGTGCACTTTTTTTAGGCGTAAGGTGCGCGCTCTCACTTGTTAAGCTTATAGGAAGGAAAAGCTAAACCCATTCGAATAAAAGTTTTTGGGAGTGTTTCTGTGGGTTCCTTAGTAATTGATTTGATAAGAAAAAAGATTGAATATATGCATAGAAATAACTTAAAATTGCAATAAATCGACTCACGAAATAGCGGTCATTTTATTTTTCGTGTGTCTCCTATTTCGTGCCACTAACGAATGAAGGATTTTCTAGATACATTTTGAGTGCTTGTTTTTAAATATAACAACGAAGATAATTAAAAAAATAAATTAGTAAACAATTAATGTATTTCATGAAGTTTCGTATGAGCGAAATTCGGTATATGTTTTTTTCACTAGAATTCTCATAAAACGAGTTTGAATGTGACCCGAGTTAAAAATTTTAAGGTATATTCCACGTATATTCTCATATTAACTACTAGCACAATTTTATTTATTATTCAATTTATTTGATTTATTTTTGTGTGTTTATATTTAACGTATAATATAGTAAATTATTTTTTGTAAATAATTTTTATTTTTTAATTTATTTTAATTTTAATTTTTATTTAATTATTTAAATAGTTTGGCTCTTAATCACGTATTAAAGTACCCATATGGTTTACAAAGTCTTAATTCAACCATTAAAGACGACGAGTACAAAAAACTTTAAGCTAGCTCTCAAATTATTATTTTTTTAAATATTATTTTTAATTTGACCATACAATTATTCGTAAGTAGGTAAGACCGTTAAATATAAATGATTATCAGCAAATTATCACCAATTACTCTAAGAAAACTTTATGCCGAAACAGGTGACACGAATTCACGAACTTAGGAGCTGACCTAAATTTGTATCACGAAATGGGAGCCAAATAAGAGGTTCACGACAAAATTCATATAAAAAAAAGTTTCAACTAAAACCCTACAGTTTATACATTAAATTATCAACGAAGAACTAATATAACTTATTCAAAAGCTTTCAAGGTAATGATATGCTTAGTAATATTAAAAAAAATATACAAACTCTCAACTCACTCTCAAGAGCCTTAACCTGCCGAAACAGGGGCCCTTTACCTTAATTCAGTTACAGTACGACAAGAAATTGTAGAAAATTATTGAGGGCGCTACTTCCTATGTAACTGTCACATTTTGACGCTAAATGCTTAAAACCATGTGGCAATCATTTTTAGTATCGATGTTTTTTAGTTCCATTTTATTTCATTTATACTATTTTATATCGCACTATACCTATGAGAATCGCGTTGCGATATTAATACTCATATTTAATGGAATCACGAAATTTTAAAATAGTTTATGTTGTTGTTTCTTTTATTAAAGAAATAGAATCCGTCTAAGCTAGCTTTGCTCGATTTAAAGACCATTTTTAAAGAAAGTTTACATTATTTGCCTCACTTTGTACATTTTAGAGAGAATTAGTTTTGTCCGATTATATTTGATTATGAAATTTTCTTTGTATAACGTTCACATTCATATTTTCTTATAAAAATATTTCATCGTGATAAAAAATCGTTTCTTCAAAGATAATAAACAAAACGGTTATAGAAATACGGTCATCCCTAGCGGACGCTTCAAAGTGTTCTTGTATGAGAAAAGTTAACATCGCACGCCTGAATTGAGTTAATTTGGAGGTAGCACTTTAGTTGAATGGGGTGATTACAGTAAAAGGAGTTAGGAGTCCATATTAATTTAAATGAAAATAAGAGACACTAAACATTAAGAGAATAAAACAAATTCAATTTAAATCTGGATTTGGATGGTGTGGAAACACTCGGCCCGTGGAGTCCCAGTGCCCTGAAATTTTTCGGAGCGTTATCAAAGAGGCTGGTGGATGTGACTGGGGACCGTAGAGCTGGCAGCTTCCTCGCACAGCGCATAATCATTGCAATTCAGCGAGGTAATGCTGCCAGCGTCTACGGGACTTTGCCGAGGGGTGATTTTTTATTGTAGTTTAGGTTTAGAGATGTTTTATTTTTATTAATTTAGAATAGTTAGATACTTTTAGTTTGTAAGTTTCTATACAATATTTATATTTATTTGTTTAATGTTTCTATAAATTTTACACGATCTACACGTCTACGTCTACTCGTACGATCTACGCGTTTTCTACACGATCAGCGAGTCCACGTGGACAAAATCGTAGGCAGAGGCTAGAAGGCGTATCCTGATTGTATGAACAAGTTATGAATTTGATCTGGATTCTGGATTTTCTTCAACCAGAAAAGTCTCTTTTGAAACTGACATTATCATATCCAGAACAACTCCAGATCAAATTCATAACCCGTTATTACAATCAGAATAGGTACCAACGCCTCCAGGACATAATAAAATAACAAGAAGCTGTAGTAGACGTAGATGGGCCCCAAAAATAAACACGAAAGCTTTCATTAACGAAACCCACATAGAAAAAAAAACACATATTTCTCACGAGAATTATGTAAATAACATGTATTTCGGGACTGTTTTAGTAATGACTAATAAATATTTATAACGGCCCTTTGATGTCACGCCCTGATGGGCATTTTTAATTTGCCGACAGAAAGTTCTGCTAACTTCTGATTTATGCCTTTACTTGCTGCAAAAATATTTTTCGCAGGCCATTGTTTATTCATATCTGGGGTAAGTTACTTTAATTGAGTTATATAAATAACAAGAAAACAACAGAAAGCTCTTCGCGATTCGTCAATCACCTCAATGTTGTCAGTGTAGAAAAGGTAGGTGAGGTTTAAAAGGCCCGGTGGGTAGCAAGGCCCAGCATTCAAAAATAACAGTTGCACCAGTATTTATTCGTTCAAAACTTCACGCACACATAGAAGTAGCAGATACAACAAGCAGGCCACAACGATTTGCTTCGGATGCGCCGCTATTTTGTCAGTAGAGTACATACAGTCAGAACGGGACGTCGCGGCTAGGGCTTCCAAATACCGGACTTCTTTCAATACCAGTATTAATACCGGAACTGTCTTCATCAATACCGGGATCCCGGAATCCCGGTATTGACTATGAATCGCTTAAATTTTTTGAGTTTTATTAAAAAAAGGCTCACTGTAACACCAGATATGTATGTCCTTAGCTCAGGATATTAAACAATAATCGCCATCTGCAATAATTATCATTTCACCCTCCAGGTTGGCAATGATTTTTTCACATCACCTATTCGAAAAAGGGCTTTTTCTTCCCCGCTAGGAGGGATCAAAGTGGCACTTTTCTTCCCTGCTAGGAGGGATCAAAGTTGTACTTTTCTGTTCTAGGACACGATTTTTTCTTTCTTGCATACTATTTTTTTTTGTTTAAATAATACATATTTTGGAACATAACAATTTCCTCATAGTTGATGTGAAAAGCAGTATGTGACACACGGTATCAAAATTATGTCGTCTTGGGCGTTAACACTTTAATCCCTCATTACTGATTACGCTCAGGATTCAATGTATGCCCTTGACGGAAATATATCATTTTGATCCCTTGTTATGTACCAACTACTATATCCGTCTTGTTGACTTCACCATTTACATTTTTAGTTAACCTAATAAACCAGCCAATAAATATTCAAATTTGGCACCAAAAATTCATTTGCCATACTACAATTCATATCTTTCTACTTTTTGATAAAATTTTAAGAACTACTTATATCTCGGACTTATATATCATATCCTGAACATCAGAATTCATCACCAAATATTTATCTAACGCATATGCACGGATCTTGTTTCAATTAAATGATCTTCTTTAATTAAATGGGCAAGTAATCTTCTTGATACAGCTGAATTTGATCATTTTAATTGATCTTAAACGTTATAATCGGCACATTTTCCTTGTTTTTGAAAATACCGGGATCCCGGTATTGCATTAAAAAATACCGGTATTGAAAAATGCGTTTAAACAGACGGGATCCCGGTATTTCGGGATCCCGGGATCCCGGTATTGGAAGCCCTAGTCGCGGCTGCCCTTGATGTAATTTGAATTACAAATGTAATTTGCTGTTTAGTGGGAGCATTATATGTTATAAAGTTACGAGTAAATGCAGGGACAAACTGAGCCCATTTATCATACGCAACGCAAGAAGGGTATGTTTTCAAGCATACTCAGGGTTCAGATTGTCATAATCGTAACATAACGCATTGTATTTGTTGCGAACGAGGGCTCAGAGGGCCTACCGCGAACACAGATGTTCGCAAATTGCGGGCATCTTTCTTTTTTTCTCTAATTAAGGCGTAATTAGAGTGCCAGAGAAAGATGCACGCAATTTGCGAACTTCAGTGTTCGCGGTAAGCCATCATTATGTCTCTAACTTTACAATTCTATAAGGTATAAAGCGGCAACACTGACCAAGCGCGTGCAAAACGCCGTTTTACACGAGCTTGTAGCTTTAATAGATGGGATCCTAGAAGCCTACGCAAAATGACTGTCAGTGACATATTTTCATACAAGGCCCGCAGTAACAAAAGCCCTTACTTTAATACGTATGCCTTCATACCAAGCCTATGGTCCATCTTCATTGCTATCCGCTTATTGTTGCCTCCAGACTCAATCTCCGTTCCATTACTGAAAGCATCGATACAAATATAACAAATATTACTTTTGCAATTGGAATCTAGCATTGTACGGCCTCCTATTATTGAGGTCTCCCATGTATTCATTTGAATGGGAATGGACAGAGCTTTATTTAGTTCCTGACTATGTGTTCTGATTGACTATACGAGTGTAGGCGAGTCTAACCTGAGCTCAACCTAAAGGGGCCCACAGATTACCAGTTCGCCGGACGATATCGGCCTGTCAGTTGTTCGGAGCTGTCACATTTAAACAGGCCGATACCGTCCGGCGGACTGTTAATCAGTGGGCCCCTTTAAGGGCTTGGACACGGGACTTGACACTCTTCGGCCAAAATTCCTCCTTGGTGAAGGTCGCTAGTTGTGCAGTCGGAACGCACAGCACAAAAGAATTAAAATTCACTCTGTGTCGAGATTCCAACTTCACGACCCTCAGGATAAATCAGGATAATGCTAGTTAAGGCGAATGTATGTACAGTCAGCAGCAGAAGTTGCTAAGCGGGCGAGGTGTTCAAAATTACCTTGACACGCTCTTATTCTCTTAACAATAAAGTCGCGTCAAGATCATTTTGAACACCTCGCCCGCTTAGCAACTTCTGCTGCTGACTGTACTGAAGGCGAATTAAGGGTATGTTTTTTTTGTCAACTCTGATTTAGGTACCTACAATGAACTGCATCATTGATAACGGTATTTGGTAATGTAACAAAACTCAATTGACTCAGCATAGTAACGAAAAATTACACATTCACATCATTATATCATTAATTGTTATCATGATTTATTGAGCATATCTTGTCTATCAAATCATACATGGCTAAATACTCGTACTTTAGGTTAATGGTACATCGATGTACTTAAAGTTTTACGCAATTTGTGGACAAAAGTACCTAGAAATAATATTTATATATGTATTTGTATGACAAAATTAAGCTGAGTCTAGTCTTAGCTAACTTTGCGCCAACATGGAACAAAACAAAGTGAGGCCGTGACGTTATAAATATCATATAATCATTTCTACATTTACTCGTCACTACACGTCATCTCGAATTTAAATTTTGTTATCATACTGTGAAATTGTTACAAATCCTTTGTGAGCTGATAAATAAACATTTTTATTATTATTTTTATTTTGTTTAATTTTCTCCTTTTTAAGGGGTATTATATTTCTTATGCGGGCCATGACCAAGCATAAGAAATAATTATTGAGTGGAGTTCTCTGTTATTGAAGATGAAGTCAAAAATTTCCTAGTTATTCGGCATGTGTTTAGGATTGTAGCTTTTTGTATTATTATTATTATTTCATTTAAGTATTCATTTTTTCATAATATTAAATGTTGTATATGCAATATATTCATACCTGATGTTGCAGACTCCAACTAAAGAGTCTGCTTCACTCCCATTTTAGGATGACTCACGCTAGACCGGGCCGGGGCCGGGCCGGAGCGCCCAGCGCTTCGTTTTCTATGGAAAGCACCACGTTGATCAGCCGTCATAGAAAATGACATGACAGACGCCTCGGCCCGGGCACGGCCCGGTCTAGCGTGATTCATCTTTTATGGGTATGAAGCTCTGTTCAACGAAAAAAGCAAAATACCTCACGTCACATTATAAATGGCTACTTACTCAGGGTTTTGCTCGGCTCCGCGTCACTTACACCGTTTTTATGCAAAAGGCGTAACTTATTAGGAAACCCTTGTTAGTTGGAACCTTGTGTGTTTAAGCAAGGCACTTATCTTCTCACGTCTGTGTAATATTTCCACAGCTACAGGGCTGCTATTGCTGTCGCTTCAAAGGAACCAGTGAAAAAACCAATGTATTACGAAATGTGTAATTTTTCGTTCTAAACTAACATTACAGTATAGTACTTAACTGACCAAAGTGGACCTTAACTCTTGACAATAAGTTTTATAAATTATGAGTCAACAGTGCGGAAGATGGTAAACTAAGGAAAGTTAGAATTGGGTCAAACAGATCACTGTGTTATGTCTTTCCTGTAGACATACACAAGAGTTAAGGGCTATAAAGGTTAATTTTATCATAGTTCTCTAAATAAAAGGAGGACCTTTTCACGTGGATAAGGGTTAAATAAGAAAATTTACCTTTATAGCCCTTAACTCTTGTGTATGTCTACAGGAAAGACATAACACAGTGATCTGTTTGACCCAATTACACTTAAGCCGTTTCTAAACATGGCTAAATTTTGCTTGCTACATGAAATACTTTGTAAAAAGTCACATAATAATTATAAAGGCTGAAAGTCTGATCAGTCGTAAAAGTGCATGGGTAATACTTTATCAATAAATTCATTCATAATTTCTCAATGCAATCGCAGCTCACTGTACAGTATGTTAAATGTCATTAGTAGAAGGGTATTTTATATTACATAGCTAATTAAATTCAACCCTTAAAGCATTTAATAACCGGAGTCGCCTTTAAGAGCTTACCCCTCTGCGGAAAACCTTGCACACTGTGCAAACTTTTGTATGGACTGACTTTTATCTGACATGGCTATCTGTACGTTACGTACAAATCATGCAGCAAAAAAAATATACGCGTCGACTTGAGAACCTCCTCCGTTTTTTTTTTTCGTCGGTTGAAAATCGGCAGACTGTTTTGTTTTGTACAGAAAATGACAGCCATGGCGTCTCATGTTAGGCTGTTACTAAGTACTCAAAGATTCAGCCATACCTAAGGACCGCATTTTCAAATTATCTAATTGAAAATAAGTACCAAATCTGGCTACTAATTGAGTGAAACCAAGTTCCAAATGGCTTTAAGTACCAACAGCTTGGCACTCGGTCAACCAAACATCCAGTGTTTCCACGTCAAGTGCG
This sequence comes from Cydia splendana, assembly GCF_910591565.1. Taxonomy (NCBI): domain Eukaryota; kingdom Metazoa; phylum Arthropoda; class Insecta; order Lepidoptera; family Tortricidae; genus Cydia; species Cydia splendana. The sequence goes on along the minus strand of NC_085980.1, from coordinate 8,119,287 downwards.
ATTATTGATTTTAGTTCACGCATCATGCACTTTGCACTTCATCCACAGATCTAGACGCTCACGGCTGATGCAGACCAGACACTATCATTTGGAATGACATGACTAGATAATCGAAGTGTGCTAAAGGGAAGCCGTTAGGTATATATGAGCATTTCACGAGTGCGAAAGAAACAGGATACAAATTAAATAAAAAATATTTGAGATTCTATATCACAAATATTATTCTATAGAATCTATAGCAACCTTAGGGCCGACCGGTTAAACCTATAGTCAACACGGTTACCAGTACAATTTGACACTGGGTTAACGGTTTAACCGGTTAACACCGGGTTAGCGGGATGGTGCAATGTTAGTCAACTGGAATATGAAACTAATACCTATGGTAACTACTAGGTAAGTTTCGGGAATAGTGCATAGTACAAACGCTGCTGTGGTTTCTTTTTGGTTATTAAATGGGACTACGTTTTTTTCTTGTTTTACGTGTTAACAGTGCGGGTCGAAGGTTAAAATGATGACAATCTCGTGATAAATTCATATTTTAAGTCTGATTTGGTTAATCTTAAAAGTTATTCACGATTGAGCCTGAAAAATGTGGTCTGAGTCTTTGAAATTAGATAATGCGATAAATTCACATTGAAGCTGTATGATATGTCAATGACTAAAAATGAACTAAGTGACCTGCAACATTGATTAGGTGGTTTACCGGTACCGTCACCTGCAATAATATCTTGCACAACGAAACGCGCAATATTATGTGACACAATCTTATTTGTCAAACTATAAGACTCAAGGGGCCCACTGATTAACAGTCCGCCGGACGGTACCGGCCTGTCAGTTAGAACAAAATTTTGACAGTTCCGAACAACTGACAGGCCGATACCGTCCGGCGGACTGTTAATCAGTGGGCCCCTTTATAAGAGCGTGTGAATCGGGTCACATATTTTAGAAAAAAATCTTTATTTCAGGCAACTAGTGGCACATGGGCAACTAGGTAATACCTTAAAAATTAAGATAAAACATTACGGCTGCAATGCGTTACGTAACCTCGCAGTGTCAGGGAGTCGACCGCGGAATTGCCGGAACTTGACAATAACCTGTGACTAAAACCCTAAAACTCATCTTGGGGAAGATCGCTAGGCTAGAGTCTAGACTAGACTATCTCTCCTATGATCTCCTACTTCTACTCTGATATGTACTTACTTCACTGACTTAATGTGTAATCATCATAACCCAAAACTCGTATATGATGTACCTATATATGCATTATGCAGCTTAACCTTCGGAACCCCTAGAATGTAGGTAACTACCGTCCATAATAAATTCATATTAATGTTCAGAACCTTTTAGGATACGTGTGACTTTTGTGAGCATAATTCATCATGAATACAAAAACGCTGTAACTACGTAAAAGTTTAATTGACATACGACATTTATATAGTAAGAAGGTATAATTTAGTAATTATTTATGAGAGGTAAAACGGGAGTACAAGGCTAATGAAGCTTTTGCAGGGTTGTGATGTGAATGTATATGTACCTACAGTCATCAGCAGAGGGTGCTAAGCGGGCGAAGTGTTCAAAATTACCTTGACACGATCTTATCACTCACTACAACACCTTAAAAACCAAGTCACCCGCCGCGTCTGTCTGTTTGAAGTGTGTTTCTATGTTCGCGATAAACTCAAAAACGACTGAACGTATTTTCATGCCGTTTTCACCTATAGATAGAGTGACTCTTGAGGAAGGTTTAGGTGTGTAATTTGTTAACCCGTGCGAAGCCGGGGCGGGTCGCTAGTTCTCTTAAAAATAAAGTTACATCAAGATCATTTTGAACACCTGTACGGTTACCATCAGTTTGTCACTGACATAAACGCCGTCGAGAACGTAATTTACTTTCTATACATCTCGCTCGCACTCGCATATTAGTGCAAACGGGATGTATGAAAAGTAAATTACGTTCTCGACGGCGTTTATGTCAGTGACAAACTGATGGTAACCGTACTGTGGCTCGTTTAGCAACTTCTGCTGCTGAATGTAGCTTAGCTTACGAAATGTACCTTAGCAAACTCAAATAATAAAATAATAAATAAATAAATATTAGGGGACATCTTACACAGATCAAACCTAGCCCCATACTAATAAGCAAAGCTTATAATATTACCTATTTGAGTTTTTCAAATACAGTCTAAAGTATAGGTACAGTCAGCGTCAAATACTTTGTAGCAGTCAAAGTGGCCAAATAGTTCGGTACACCATACTAAATATATGGTGTACCGAACTATTTGGCTACATTGGTTGCTACAAAGTATTTGACGCTGACTGTACCTACATAAATAATATATTTAAAGCTATTATAACATTTTGTTTCTGAAGTACTAATTTATACAAAAATTTGTACGTATTCAAAAAAACAAAAATGTAACCTTTTATTGTTTCCAAACGGAAGGATAGAATTTGTAAGGCAGGTTTATTTTTCCAAAATTCAAGTAGGTAACTTACATTTTCATAACGTGCATGTACCTGTTTAAACATGTCTCCCGAGTTGCCTCAAACACAAGAATGTTTTACATTTTTCTATCCCGGTATTTCAAGAACGCGAGCTCTGAAAAATACGTTGAAAATTCCTAAAGAAAGAAAATAGAATAGTGTTGAAATTTGAAAGAGTGTAAAATGTTTTAACTTACTCTTAAACTACTATTTTATTCATGGAAACTAAATAAAGTGGGTTTTGAGAGTCTTTTGGACCATATTCTTTTTATTTTTCCTGAAAATATAGTGGGGATTTAGCACCTTACCTACCACAGTTATACTGTGTGTGTTTGACCATGGGGCTTTAAATCCAGGGCTCGATTCTACTCGCTAAACTGAGCTACTTTTACTATGGCACTAACCTCGAAATCCCGATTTTTTTTTTTACTTTTTCATACATTTTGGCTGATCAGATGTCGACGTTTTCTATGGGAAAGCCAAAAAATTTTCCCCGATTTGAGGGTTGCTCCCATAGTAAAAGTAGCTTAGTTTAGCGAGTAAAATCAAGCCCTGGATTTGAAGCCCCATGGTCAGACACACCATGTATAAAACTCTTCTTCCTCGCGTTATCCCGGCATTTTGCCACGGCTCATGAGCCTGGGGTCCGCTTGACAACTAATCCCATGATTTGACGTAGGCACTAGTTTTTACGAAAGCGACTGCCATCTGACATTCCAACCCAGAGGGGAAACTAGGCCTTATTAGGATTAGTCCGGTTTCCTCACGATGTTTTCCTTCACCGAAAAGCAACTGGTAAATATCAAATGAATGGTAAAACTATTTTTATGGTATAAAAACTAAAGTAACCAATTATTGATCTAATACTATTCCATTAAAATGCTTTAAAAAATAACGTTAATCAAGAACTAGGCTTGCTCGGCAGAAAAATCAAAAGAAAAGCTTCCATAGGCGAGAGCTGCGTATAATATTGGTGGATTGTTACTTATGATTTGACTATACTGAAGGTAATGGAGTCGAATCTCCTCCGTCGTTTTTCCTGAGAAATAGGATCCTCGACTTACGGACTTGTTTTAGCATGAGCTTTTCCTCGTCACATTCCTATCAAGTGAAAATAGGGTCGGTTTCTTAAAGAATATACCTATTTGTTTTACATGGGGGCAAAGTAGGTGTTTATCTCCTCGTGCTAATATTCCAAGGTACTACTCAAATTGGAATCTTGAGCGTTTCAAGGCACGAGGGTTAAACAACCTTTGCTACTGAGTGGAACACTTAATTTTTCACTATACCATGGCCGCGAGGAAAATACTATCGGTAAAATGCAATTTTATCATCAGTTTTTGAGAAATAAAGAGAGCCGATGTGGTGAAAATGTATTATTCCATAGATAGGATTTTATTTCGCAGACAGACATGCAGACGAAAAGGGCAGGATAACTAGCAGGGTTCCGTTAGACACCTATCTAGTCATCATCATCATCATCATCAGTCGTTCCCTCAATGCTAAGGATCGTGACATCATGTCCTACCTATCTAGTATAGAACCCTAAATATATGTAGAATTTCACCGGATCCTCCTAACCCGTCATACTTACCTTCCATTCCATTATCCCCGATGCCATTATTAGACAAACAAGCAAGATGACAAGACAAATCTATTCCTATTCACCGAATAGATCTGTCTCCTTTCGACAAGAATAATAGTGAAATATGACTCCGTGACTTACTCGGAATGCGCGTTTAGATGCGCCAGTTACTTGAACATGGGACTTACGAGCAAGTTCGACTAGATTTAGACCAAGAAAAGTCTGCAGCGATTTTGATAGATCACGCAGCGCAAGTGTTATTTTACGTCAAAATTTCATAGAAGTTTGACGTTTAAAATTACACTTGCACTGCGTGGACTATTAAAATCGCTGCAGACTTTTCTTGGTCTAATTCTATAAAACTATGTACTTATAAAGATGACAAGATGAATCTGTTCCTATTAACGCAGCAATGTTATTTTAAACGTCAAACTTCTATAATATAATGACGTATAAAAAACACTTGCACTGCGTGGGCTATCAAAATCGATGCAGACTTTTCTTGGTCGAACTCTACCTACTCTCTTCAAGCGCACTCGCCCATTTGAACCCCCCACTCTAAGAATTACCATAACCCCTACAAGGTCATATTACGCAAATAAAGCAATCTTTTATATAATTGCCAGCCTTCACCAATTAAATATTTACCAGCTATTTGCGTAAGACGATTATTACACGCAGATTATAAGGTATTCTCCAGGATTATGAGGTATTCTGATGCCGTTCCGGGCTCGTCTAAGGATTTGTTATTTTCAATTAATCTATTCGGTATTTTATAATTAGAAATTAAAATAAGTATTTTGTGAGTTAAATTTCTCTCACGATAAGGCAAAAATTTGTAGTTTAAAAGAATGCATAGGTAGAGTCAAACGTCTATGAAATTATGACGTATAAATAACACTTGCACTACGTACGTGTGCTATCAAAATCGCTGCAGACTTTTCTTGGTCTAACTCTATCTGGGTTACCGATAAAATATGAACCGTTTTCCAGGAAAGAAACTAAGCCAGGTAGATTGGTTTTTCTTCGCGTAATCCTCTTTATTCCAAACTTTATTTTGTTCGTTGACGATAAAAGAGTTACTTTTACAAAGTTACTTGTTCCTTACCTAATATAAGTTAAATCTATTTAATTAAACGAACGGGTCTACCGCGATATAATTTCATTATATCTACCTTAAATTCCGACGTTTAAGTTGCACCAGCTGTGGTCACGGTAAAACTGACTGTCTGTTCCGTGACCACAGTTGGTGCAACTCGGTTGGAACGTCGGAATTTAGGTAAAAACAATGAAATTATTTCGCGGTAGACCCGTTCGTTTAATTAAATATGTGTACAAAACGCGAAAATTTCAAGTTATATAAGTTAAATCTCTCAACAATCTAAACATATTACCATTAATACGAACTAGCTCCAATTTCACCACGGTGACAGGTGCGACAATTGTAAAACATCACTGTTGCTGACGTCACAGGCATCCATGGGCTACGGTTACCGCTTACCATCGGGCGGGCCGTATTCCTGTTTGCCACCATCATAGTTTTATTAAAAAAAACTTTATTATATCGGAAAAAAACAGATATTTCTCTTGCTAAGTTTATGACAATTGTCACAAGAAACACTACAATTGTCACGAAATTCCGACATATAACTCATTACCTGTCAAGAATTACCTACAATTCTTCTAAATCTTGACAATTGTCAGAAACTTCGCAAAAGAAATATCTGCTTTTTTCCGATATAATAAAGTTTTTTTAAATAATACAATGATGGTGGCAAACAGGAATACGGCCCACCCGATGGTAAGTGGTAACCGTAGCCCATGGATGCCTGTGACGTCAGCAACAGTGATTTTACAATTGTCGCACCTGTCACCGTGGTGAAATTGGAGCCTGAACATCCAGTTCCAGTCTATCATCTTCTAAAGTCGTCAACCTCGTAACTCAATTTCAAGAAGACTAGGGATTTGCTACCTTAGCCAACTATACCTAAAGTTGCAAATCTCTTAACTCCTTGGGAGCAGTTACGAGATTTACCACTTCAACCGACGCATAGAAACGAGGTCATTAGGCTTGAGTTCCATTGTCACTGTTAACGGATTCATACACCTTACTGTATTAAAATAAGGTCTACTAATGACAGTTGGGCAAATTTTTGTATTAGAATTGGGAATTTTTATATTTTTTCTACTCAGAATCACGAGTTTTTCCATTTTTACTGAGAAAAAAAATGCCTCCACAATTTTTGGTCCGTTTGGTTACGGTTTTCAATGCAACCTTCTACATATGACCGTAACACAACGGACAAGAAAAAAATCTATGAAATTTTGGGGACACCTTTTCCCTCGTATTAGGATCGAAAGAGCTCGTGATTCTGAGTGGAAAAAGTATAAAAAATCCAAAATGTAAAATGCAAGTTGGGGGTACAACTTTAAATAGAAATGCCCAGAGTTACAGTTGAATTATCGAGAAGATGGAATTGCATTTGTAGTGGTTGTATGCTGATAGTACAAGAAAATAGAAAATTCAAATATAGAATGCCTGTAAACAAACAATACTACTACATATGCAATTCCACGCTCTCGATGATTCAACTATACAGTTTGTTCACACAACAGGCAATGACAGACAGACAGCGTTTCAGATTATAAATATTAAATTGACTGTGAATGACGGCTGCGGTTTCTACATGAATCTGGAAATGTGGTTCGATTGTGAAATGTTTGGCAAGTGTAGTATTGGTATTGGGTCTATATCGAGATCTGGCAAAACGCAAACGCGCCTGTTTGTGAAAAACTCGCTAAGTGCTTGTGACGTGTGTTCCATTTACCTCAGGCGGTTAGTATAGAGGAACTGGCCAGAGGGCCTAGCCAACATGCCAAGCGTTGGCGCAGTAGCGAACATATAAGGGCGACAGAGAGACATAATGCCTTTCCGCTGGGATGGGCTGGCATTCACCAACACGGGGTTAACCGATTAAACCTGGAGTTACCATGGTTACCAGTACAATTTGACACTGGGTTAACGGTTTAAACGGTCAACCCCGGGTTATTGAGATGGTGCAAGTGGCGCTACAGAGTACTTATTGATTAATTTTCATCAAATTGTAATTAAAAATACTTCATCATCATCATCATTATATCAGCCAGAGGACGTCCACTGCAGGACATAGGCCTCCCCCAGAGAGTGCCACAATTAATGAAAGAATGAGTGTTTACAAAAAGTATTTTTGATTTACAGGTCCCCATGAAGAGAAATACGACAAGCAGTTGGGCGATATTCGGAAAGACTTCGCAAAAACGATCCATGATTTTGTGGTCAAAAATACAGCATTAAAGGTTAGTAAAATGATTATAGTGACGTTTTTAACTAAAAGGTACCACATTGTCGGTTCTTGATAAGGTGGATTTCAAATTCAATCTTTATGGAAATAGTACCGTATTGACAAGCGACAATAAGTACAACCTACCCTTTTGGTTGAGAATGGCACTTATTTTATGGACTTAATTTAAGTCCAGCAAGGTGATTTTGGCAACCCACGTATAGTATCTTTCACGTAGCTTGGGTACGGTGACAGCTGCCATCCTTACAATATATTCCCTTAAAATAAAAAATCTCGCAAAATTGTATTGAGATGACATCTGTCATCGCACCCAAGCTTCACCCAAGCTGTTTGAAAAATACTGTTATTGAACTTTCTAACGCTTATATTATTAACCTTTCGTATGCCTTGTATACTTACAACAGGCACACAATTTTGAATGTAATTTACAGTCTCAAGGTTAATAATTTAGTAGTGAGTTTTTGACAAAGGCATACGAAGGGTTAGGTAATGGGGTTGGCCGGTGGAAGTTTTTAGCAGATGGCGCCATCATAGCTTGCCCTGGCAATCCCTAGAATTGTGTCAAATTTTTGTTTTTTTAATACCCTGGATGCCAGTCCTTTAAGCCAAATCTCATAGAAAAACGGGCAAGCTATGATGGCGCCATCTATGCAAACCTTTGACAGTTGCCAACCCCAATTCAGCCGTGTATATTACTACGGAGCGGGAACAGTTTTAACCAACCTATTTTCCCTTGCAGGACGAAAACTACACCTTCATAGTGTCAAAACTGGAGGTCTACGAGAAGGACGTCAGTGAGTGCATCACGAAACTGCCGGACAACAACACCACCCGGCACACGTGGTCGTTCATCAACTCCATGTTCTACTCCGGGACCATATTCACTACTATTGGTACGTTTGTATAACTAAACTGCCCCTTCAGAACTCTTGGACCCCTATTGCGCCACTTTATGGGATGCATTCCGGGATTAAAATATCCTATGCCCATTTCTACGTTATAACTTATAACCTTATAAGTTTTATAACCTATCTGTGTGCCAAATTTTATCAAAATCCATTAAGCCGTTTTTGCATACAAATGTCCAGATATCCAAACATACAAAACTTTCATATATTAATAGGTACTTAATGTATTTAGGTTTATTAGTAGTAGCTGGTAGTAGGATAATCTTCAAACTTCAGTAATATTTTAGTAGCCAGCTTCGAAAACGAAAGTGTTACTTTCCAATCAGATAACCAATTACTAAATGAAGAAGTCGGAAACTGTAATCTTGGCATCTTGTACGATTTATTTCGGATCGCCTAAAATAGACGACCATCATGCACTTTTTGTCTGATCGAAGCAAACATCACTGAACGTGCATTTGCTATACGGTTTAGCGTAGGCGCTGATCTAACGGTTCTCTGTGATGTTGATATTGGGATGGTGTGTTCGATCTCTTTAAGTCGACGAGCTGTGTAATGAAAACAAACTAATAATAATTTACAGATTTCCTGGATTCAAGCTTTGATGATAAATTCATAGAAAAGTAATTTGCCTTGTAGACCTGCCTAGGTATTTATTTATTTTGAACGGATTTATGAATTTGACAAACTCGTCATTAGCAATTGAATAGTTACATTGTTTAGACGACAACGGTTTCACTCACTTGAATTTTTAGTCGCTATTGGCGACATGTTTCGGGCCCTTCGGGGGTCCTTCCTCAGGCTCGAGTTCCGAAGGGCCCGAAACATGTCGCCAATAGTGACTAAAAATTCAAGTGAGTGAAACCGTTGTCGTCTAAACAGCTTAAAATATAATTATGTCTCACGAAAGTTGAATTTCGATTAATTTCGAATAGTTACATTATGTTGCCTTGATGGACTATTGTAGCTATTTAGGTAAAAATAAACTTTATCACGTTGCAGTAAGAGTCACTCCTAACTAGATATGAGCGCCGATAGGCATTTAGCCGGCGGCGGCGCGCCGGTCAAAATCGGTCGGCGGCGGCGGCGAATCGGCGGCGTGGCCTTGAAACACGTTTGATTAATGAAAAAAGAAATCAAAACAAAATTTTACCGAAAATACATGTTTTTTCTGTAAGAAAGTTATAAAATAAGTGCATTTTTCAATTTCAAGCAAAATTTATTGAATAAAGGTACGATTTTTAGGGTTCCGTACCTAAAGGGTAAAACGGGACCCTATTACTAAGACTCCGCGGTCCCTCCGTCCGTCCGTCTGTCACCAGGCTGTATCTCACGAACCGTGATAGCTAGACAGTTGAAATTTTCACAGATGATGTATTTCTGTTGCCGCTATAACAACAAATACTAAAAAGTACGGAACCCTCGGTGGGCGAGTCCGACTCACACTTGTCCGGTTTTTTTAATATAGTATAAACGATAGCGCGCATCATCAGAGGCGGTCTTAATCTTGGCGAGGCCCTGGCCGGAAGATCTTTCCGTGGCCCTTATCTTTTGTACTAAGTAAAAAGTAGCGGATTGACTGTATCATGGAAACGTCTGGTCGACAGTCCAAAGAGCCGAAGTGAGGAAAATCAAACTCCGTCATGAACCAATATCGACCCAACAAACCGATTAATGTCAAAAAGGCCGAGCTCCACCTAACACCGAAGACCTGATTCCGACGCCTTCCCATGAGAGGCTAGATGCTGAGTTGCAGGTAAGCTTACAGCTTAGAATCGAACTCCAAGTGTGAGCTTGGCTGAAGGCCGAATGCGCGGAGCGCTGACTACGGCGCGCTTCTTTGCGAGGCCGAAGGACAAGCTGCAAGAGAGCAAAGCTGGAATTGAACTATTGGTCCAGTGTAAGCAAGTCCGAAGGCCGATAAAGACCGAGGCCATAGTGTTAAAGACCTGGAGCTTTCCTGCAGGTGCATTTGTACGAGGCCAAAGGCTGTGCTGCAGTGGAGCTAAGATAGGAGAAGAACCAATGACCAAGCATTTTAAAAGCGAGGCCTAAAGTTAGGCTCCAAACAGGGTCGAAAACTTGGAGGTTCAGATAGCGGCTTACTTCTATGCGAGCGATGCGAGGCCAAAGATTGGGCTGCGAGGGAGCAACGCTTGAAATTTGAACAATGGCTAAGCTTGAATGAGACCCGATTCCGTTTCCGATGCCTTCCGTGCGAAGCCAACGGCCACCTTTGGGCGTGAAAACACTTAATATCTGAAATTAACCCCCTTTTACACCTTTTTAAGACATTCAACCATGTTTGCAATGGTTAAATTAGCGGTGAATGACGGATGAGCTAGCCAGCTGGCAAAATTAGTCATTTCGTTGCCCTAACACTAGTAGCGCGGTTACCAAACAGAAAAGTTTGAATTTACCATCGATATCTTTGAATTATATGGACCTAAAATACCTTTTAATGTCTATAAGCTATTCAGACTGGCCCCGTTAAAGATCTAAACTAGATAAAATATATATTATCTGATTCTGAAAATAGTAGTATCTAACAAGGTCACGCCGATGCCACGCCGATAGCGCAGCGTCGGCGGCGGCGGCGCGAAAATTTTGTCGGCGGCGGCGGCGCGCCGGCGCGGCGCTCATATCTACTCCTAACCACACAGAAGCAAAATGCAAAGCGAAGGATAGTAAACATTCATTACATTACTTACAAATGTACTTATATTGTGAATGCCTTTGTTCTAAAGAATCTGATATACAAAGTACGAAATTCTAAATTCAATTCTTTTGTAAGCGTAGGTGCTTCGAGTTCGTTTGTGCTGAGTTTATTTTATTTTTAAAAATGTCATTATTTACACGTCGGCAAAGGCTTTTCATATACTCCATACATTTACCATCTAGCCCTTTGAAGAAAACTATTGATGCGTGCCGTCGAAACGCAAAGCAAACAAACGGAGCTTGGAATGGGGTTGCTAGTACAGTAAGAATAAATTTGTTAATATTTTTTATTTATGTTGGTTTTACCTGTAGTCAAGTCGACAAGTTCAAAATGGAGAAAAATAGAGATACTGCTCCTACAAATACGTGTGATAAAATGTATTCGAAGCGTTATTAGCAAATAAAAAAAGCAAAAGTAAAAAAAAATATGATAGGTAAGTATTTCGTTTTTTGGCCCATATCTCGAAAACTATTAACATTTAAGAAATGAAAACAAATCGGAAATCGGGTAGTGGGTCAAATTTAGCTTCCAAGATTTGAGCCACACGAACATACTAAGTAACAGGGTAGGTTAAATAAAAGCTTTTAAAAGTAAACCGCTCTTTGAAGGGATGGAAAAGAGAAAGGTATAATTGATAAAAAATCTAACATTACACTGATTTAAACTTTCGCGATTTTCACACATTTCTCTGTCTTCTCCGAGACCACGGGGACAACGCCGTCCTCGAAACGTCTGAGTAAGTATGCGATTAAGTCCCGTTGTACAATTTAATAAAAATCTAACATATCCGGAAAACTCTGACTCCTGACAACCCTATCTTTGAAGGCGTTGGATGCATAGGAGATAAACAAGGACAGGCGACGTTTGTGATTTATTTGCGAGCTGATTGGTATTCAGTTCGATTTGTTTACGACAGCACGAGCGAATTTAATCAACTTCCTCAGATGATTATTTGCTCTTTTGTAGTCACCGTCAGATATATCGGAGCGGCCAAGGTGTCCACAATAGCTGAACACGCACTTTAACGCCTTGACAATAGAGGCGTGTTCAGATATTTGTGAGCGCCTTAGCCGCTCCGATATATCTGATAGCGACTGTACATAGAGTTCGAAATAGGCGATCAGTTTCCTTGCGTAGGTACCTATTGGTTAAAAGGGCTGTTTAGAGGTTGTATTCGGGACTTGATTTTTAACAATTGTTAAGGAGACGGAAATTTATGTGGCAGCATTGAATACTAAGAGCGTTTTCACATTGTTCAATTAGATATTGGAGTAATATGCACAATAGGAGGATAGGCGTAATGTATTGTATTTTTCTGTATTTATTTACCTTAAATCTGCATAGCAAGAAAATCGTTAACCCAAAAAAGGCGGACTTTTTGCCATAAGTCACTCTCTAACAGCTGTCTCCCTCATAAGGGCCATCCGACATTCGATATCGGCACTTCCGACAATTTCAGCCATATCAGACCCCCGTCAGCTGTCGGACCGATAATTTTTGTTTGTTTTCGTACATAATGTGTAGGCATAATGTTTGCTGTAGTGTGGCGCAGCACAGGCGCGGGGCGTTGCAAGTACACGTCGTGGCCCGACATTGTGAATGTTGGATCCTATATCCGATATCGGATCGGATGTAGTGAAGACGCTCTCACCGAAGTTGGCTCCCGTGGCTTAAAAGGCGTGATTTTATAAGTCTTATGACTGAGACTGTTTACAATTAATTTGATATTCTTGTTACGCTGATCATGTGATGCTCTTTATCTGTTTTCTATTACCAATGGATGCCAAAAGAATACCATATTTTGCGTCGTTAGCATTTGCTGCTTCTCTTTCACACATATCACGAGTAACGGAGATAGCTAATTACATCGGACGTCACAAAAGTGCAAGATTCGGAATGTAAACATTTTTCGTCAACGATCAAAGTTTGAAGTCGGCAAAAGTTTAGGTACTGTCCCGTGACGGGACGTCGATCCTCTTTTACAACGCAGATTGGATAGAAAACTCGATTTAACCATTTATAAAGATCCCTCATTACCCAATTAAATATTCCTTAGCACGTGTCTAATTTGAGTGGATACCGAGAAGTGGAATGTCACATTATACTGGTCGGCTGGTGTTAAAAGCGTACGTACGTATAAAATGTAGAAATAGGTGTTTTAAATTTGGAACGCCGCCCGGCTGGTTTGGCGCACAGTCCCATGCGAGAAACGCACATTATAACTCAGTACTATCCTGCGCTGCACAATTAAATAACAAAGGGAAGGGACAATCGCAAATCAATTTCCGTTAAAAAGTGTTCTAAAGCTTCACGTGACTAAGATGGATCGACTATGTCGAAGTGTGTTTACGGGAGTGTGCTGTCTAAAATAGATTCTTTTATTAGACGTCGACCCGCCCTGATACAATAGAAGTGTTTGTTATTGGATTATCGCGAAAGGTAAGCTCCATTCAATTCTTATTAGCTTGTTAAGTATGTCATACGCATTGGCAGTGGATGGCATGCACATTGCCAATATTTGTAACAGAGTTGCATTCGGCTCTTAATCATCATTGGATTGATACGGTTCACTGCGCGTACTGACCTCAGTGTTTATTTTTCAGGTCGACAAGTGAAGATACCAGTGAGGTGATGAGTGAGGAGGGAAATGAAAAGAAAAGTAGATTAACCCTCCAAATTCCCACAATCACCCAAGATTCCCAGTGCCAAACCTTAGGACACCTAGTATCTAGATCTAAATCCAGTGAAAGAGCAAACGTAGACGAAATGGAAACCCAGAATATGTCCATCAAGAAGAGGAGGAACCTTTCCAAGAATAGAGGCCAAACAGCAAGGCAAAGAGAGAAAACTCCTGAACCCGGGCGGACTCCTATTCCTCACGAAGACACACCTACCTCAGATGATGAAGACTACCTACCAAGAAACTCTAGAGAGATTGAAGCAGATAATACTTATGAGGAAATGAAGCGCTTAGTTCATGAACAGTCTGGAGTAAAAGATCCTGTATATGATTTGGATACAGAAGCAGTCATAGAAGCAAGGGCAATGGCTGCTAACGAAAGGAGGCGAAGGAGTGTGTCTCCATTTGCTGTTCTCGAAAAAGAAAGAGAAGTAGAGCCCATAGGATTACAACGCAAAGGGAGTTTCGTTGATCCTACCAATAAGTTGCTAAGCACGACATATACATTGAGTCCAAAAGACGAAGACACTGGTCGACGAGGCTCCTTAACCTTTGAGCCCCCACTAGAAAGAAAGCGATCCCTGACACCTTCAACACCAACGACCGCATCGCCTAAAGACACTAATTTCCCATACCCGTTCCCTTCTACGCCGAAAAAATTAGACAAAATGGTGTACCCGGACGAACAAGCTGCGAAGACTGAAGATAAACAAAAATTACCAAAAACCCCAGTTAAAAAAGACGTATTCACATTTGATCAAAAAGATGAAACACAGGAGAAAAAACCAGTTACGAAACCAAAAACTCCGGAAGCACCGGCAACTCCCGGAGAACTTGTGACTAAAGTTTATCAAATAGAACGTACGCCAAGTAGAAAGGTGCTTCCTGAAAATAAGCCTGCAGTTGAAATAAGGGAAAGAGTTGTTAGAACTCCAAGTAAAAAGTTGACAAGTGAAGGTAGGCCAAACATTGCGAAACAAGTTCCTAAACCAAAAGATGAGCCATCGCAAACACAATCTAAAGTACCGCCAGTAAAACCAGCACGGAGCAAATCCGCAACACGATTTGGGGTCAGTTTTTTCGTTATGTTGTTTTTGATTCTGTTAATTGCTTTGTTAATAGCGCTGTATTTTATGTTGAATTAACGAAAAATGAAATATGAACACCATGTATATAGTTTAACAAAGTAGAGTAGAAGACAAACTAATACATACCTGTAATGATATTTACAGGGTAAAACTAGTGAGAGTGAGATGAGTGAGGATCAAATTAATCAGCAAAATTTACCGGCACAAGCAGCGCGGCGTAAAGTAATGCCTACACCTCGGAGGTTTGTAAAAAATAGATCACCCAGAGCAAATCGATCACAGTCCGTTAACAGAGTCGAAGATGTTAAAGCCATTGATAAGGCTGGCACAGGTATGAGTCAGACTAGTAAAGAAATAATAGAACTAATGCAACAAGCGAGAGCAAGGAGTTTGTCCATTACGAAAGATGACCCAAGATTGCCCCCAGAGTATAGACGCGATTATAATAAAAATCTTCAAACACCAAACAAGACGCCATCAACTCCGCGACGTACTCGTGGAATATCCTGTCCTAAAACGATTCAAATTATAAGTGACATAGAAATTTTATCTGGCTTAACACCAGCTAATAAAGCTAGTAAAAAATCTGAAAAGCAAAGTAGACAAAGCTCAGGGTACATTGACGCCAGCCAGTCAGAATACACCTCGAGTTGCTACTCAACCTCACCTAGTGAAAACGAGTATGATTTCGACTTATCTGAGCGTACTGCTGAACTGACCCGTAAATTGCACCTACTTAGTCAAGAAGTTGATAAAAAAGAAAATCGGGACAACATAATTTTAGCTACCGACAATAACACTCAACACGTAGAGCATAAATCTGGCTTGCGAAAGAGGTCAATTGCCGAAGCTAAAAACGGAGTAAAAAAAGAAAAGAAAGAAGACAAAGAAAAAGATAAACAAACTAAGACAAAAACTGACGATGAGAAAAAGAAACCTGTTAGATCCAAATGGAAATTAATAGCTAATTGGCGACAGTTTAAAGAAGAACAGAAATCTGCTTATAAAAGCATAATTAGGTTAAGAAACCAATGCGTCTGTGATTTTATACTCTTGATCACGTTGTGTGGCTTAGGCGGGATGATGTTTAGAACTTTTGAGGGATCGTTTGAAAATACGTATAAATGCAGCACTAGAAACGTTAAACGTGACTTTATCGAGAATCTTTGGCGTGGCAGTCACTATTTACGTGAAGAGGATTGGAAGTCTATGGCCAGAAGCAAGCTTTACGAGTTCGAAAACCAGCTGCATACAGCCCACGAAGCGGGAGTTACATCGTTTAGCGGTCAGAGATCTTGGAATTTTATGAATTCGTTCGTCTATTGCCTGACTTTAATTACAACAATTGGTAAGATTACTTACAACGTATTCTAAAAAACAATATCATTAACAAATTGTTATTTCATTTTTCATCCTATAATATTATAAACCTATTTTCAAATTACGTAAGCCCTCATAACTTTTAAAATTCCTACAATAATAGACCCTACCCTTTACGACTTTACTACGTCGAGGTCAATATTTTCCCTGAAAACTAGGAATGCTTTACTGTAGTCCACACCTGCCGCATAAAATATGTCAGTAAAATTATTCTTATTAATCCTTTCTTTTATAATTCCAGGGTATGGTCACATAACTCCCAAGACGCTGTCAGGCCGTATCGCCACTATCGTCTACGCCATCGTCGGCATCCCACTCTTCTTGATCGTGCTCGCTGACTTTGGCAAGCTGTTTACGCGCATCATCAAGTTCCTCTGGTCGTTCATTAGGAGGTTCTACTATACGAGAAGCTGTAGGAGGGTGAGGAGGGTCACGCATGTTGAGGTGAGAATGCTATTATTACAGTAGTAGTTTGTAGTAGGTAGATATAGATATAGACACCGACACAATTGTCATTAGTCTCGTTAGGATCCCCCATGTGAGATTCGGTCTGTGTCTGTGATACCGCTACTTTTCCTTCCCATAGGGATTGAACCTCCAAATATAAAGTGCACTCTGAATAAGCTATCTCTGCAAGCATTTGAAAATATGACGTGTATTGTAGCACTTCCACACTTTATTTCGCCAGAGACGTTGCAGAGTTCCTCCTAATTCTTGAGTTTTTATATGCCAGGTTTCATCAAAATAAGTTCAGCCAGTAGTTAAGCTGTGAAAAGTTAATTTTGTAATATTAAGTGTATAATTAAATAATTATTTAAAATCAAGATAGTCTAACAGTATGCTAATTCCTATAGTTTTCATCGTCAATCTCGAATTCTCGATATGATATTTTATTTTCAATCGGATGTATTAAGGTAATTCGCCTAATTTCGTGCATTTTATTATAGTCAGTATAGAAAAAATAACATCAATAAACAATTACATACAAATGAACAAAAACACACACACACTTCATTACCATAAGTCCATGAGTAAATAACGTGTCTATCGCGATGACAATAAAAAAAGTGTCTCTCAAATTAGCCGAAACATGCCCAATCTTTGTATCGATATATAAACCAAACAACCGCCTTTCCTTGTTTGTGAGAATGTTGTTCTGGAAAAATAATGTTTCAAATTACCGATGTTGAAAAGAAAACATTCGAAAGATTTTTCTTATTTTCAGTCTAAGTAATGATTTCGCTCGGAGCGTGTGTTGTCTTACATTTTTATGAGTCACTGTGGGGCTTTTCAAAGGAATAACAAGGCATTTTCCTTTAATTTCAGGATATGGTGAAGGGACTGAATATGGTAGCAGATGTTGTGAGACGACCATCGCAGATTTTTAATACTGAAGAAGATTTGGAATCGAAGCCGGATGGTAATGGAGATCCGCCGAAAATTGAAAGAAAACCTAGCGATGTTCCGCCACCCCTACCACCTAAACCTGGTCAAGTGCATACAACTGTAATAGAAGATTTAATTGAACCAGAGACTCCAGCACCTTCAGACTTTATCATTGACGAAGAATTCAATCTGCCCATCTCTATTGCTATCTTCATTTTAGTCTTATACATCGTTGTTGGAGCATTAGGATACGATATATGGGAAAAATGGGGCTTTTTCGAGTCTTTCTACTTTGTGTTCATATCAATGACGACTATCGGTCTAGGTGACTACGTTCCAAAACATCCTTTGTTTATGATGATGTCAATTCTTTATCTAGTTTTTGGTTTAGCCTTGATGTCTATGTGTATCAACGTTGTTCAAGTGAAATTATCTGATACATTCAAAACGGCGAGCAGAAAGATAGCTGATACAGTTGGGTTACCTATTTCAGAGGAAGATAATTTAGTTGAAGGTAATCCAGCACCACCAATAGAAATAGCTCCAGTACACAAACGCAAAAGCATAACCGATGAAGACAAAAGTAACGAAGGAAAAGAAAATGATAATAAAGATAAATTCCTGCAGATTAATTGAGATTGAGTGTTACTAAATAGTTTTAATACCGTTGTAAGTGATATTGATATTGTTACTAATTGTTTAGGTTTGTAGATTTTATACAGTTGATGCATGAATGCAGTTTTGTACTCATTTTATAATATTGTTGCTACCGTGTGAGGTATATTGTTACTGAAATGTTAAGCTAGGGACACACTTATTCCACGTACGCAACGTATGCAATGCATTATGACATCTGAACCCTGAAATTTGCACGTCATACGCAACGCAACGCATGACAAGTATGTTTCTAAGCATACAACTTTCAGGGTTCAGATGTCATAATGCATTGCATAACGTTGCGTACGTGGGATAAGTGTGTCCCTGCCTTTAGTTTTTAACGGATTAAGTCAGATATAACACTTTATAGAATCTAGTCATATTTTGTGTGAATAATTATGAACGCTTTTAGTTTGTACGCGAGGAATGCAATATTTTAATATTATATCCAGTGGACGCTTTATGGACCGTAACTTATCTGCTGTTTATGACAATAAATATTTAACTCTGTAAATATTTCTTTCAAAAGGCACATGTAAAGGATATTACAGAAAAGTACTTTTTCACAAGCACAAACTTAGACAAATGACTGTGCAAGTATCTACCTATTAAAATTTTATGAAAGGCACCACAAAGGTAGCTAAGTTTAATTGAATCATAGAGAAAAATAGTAAGACAAGAGTGCTCACTCCATAAATCAGTTTTAGTACCAAAACGACTATTATTTTCACAGTCGACATCTAGCATCGAGTAGCGGAATTACTCGCGAAAATTGTATCAAAGACATATGTAACTTCGTATAAGACGAATAAAGTCTAAGGAAAAAACGTGCCTCGGAATTCAAGCAAAAGTCATTCTCGAATAGATGGCGCACACACCTTTAGCCTATCCTCGGCTAGATGGCGTAACGACACCGTTTCATATTTAACAATTTTAACACATAGATATCAGTGAATGAACATGGATCAAAATTATATAAAAATAATAAAATCATTTATAAATATTATATACATTTTTTGATAACTTTATACGTTTTCATTTTGAGTTTTAGTCGTGTGTCGATAGATAGCAGTAAATTTACAGTGACTACAAAATTTACAATGACAGGACCCCTCTATACTATCTATTCTTTTTGATTGTATTGAACAAGAATTTACAACTAATATTAAAAGCAGAAGTAGTTTAAAATAGAGTTCCGGTTAATCCGGTTATAATATTAGCTGAAAATTGTTGACCATTAGACTTTTCGGTCGGTGCTACATCTATTGCCAAATAGCAGTACTGATAATTCCGCTACTTGATGCTAGATGTCGACTACGAAAATAATAGTCTGGTTTACTAATGTGCTGCAGAAAGTTTTTTGACATAATTATTTTTGTATTGCATAATATTACTTGGCAGAAATGTTGTTTGGCAGAATTACCTTTCGCATATATCATTTATCATACAATCATTTCGCAGAGTTTTAAAATCCAGAACCATGTTTTGGCATACTGTTGATGTTCTTTTAAACGAATATTGTTTTCGCAGATAAATGTATTGCATAATATTTAGGTGGCATAAAGTTATCAAGTTGAGTCTTCGTCTACGAGGAATGGTGTTAAAGATTTAATAAAACTACCCTTTGTCCTTCCACGGGTCTCAAACTATCCGCATACCAAATTCCATCTACTCGTAAATAACTTTAGCGGTTTAAGCGTGAAGAGGTAACATACAGACGGATAGAGTTATGATGGAATTGCTGTTTGCTAGTTTTTAAAGTGTATTTATATGGTAAAATAATCAGTAACTATAAAGTCCGCCGGGTAAAAAGATTATGAAATCATAATCTAATGATAGGTTCATACCTATCTTAATGTTATACTCTAACCTAATCTATTTTTGTGGCATGTGTTCGTTTTTGTTGAGGTCGCAGTTCTAACCTAACCTACTTTGCTCGCAGCCGTTGGTTTTTGTATGAGGTCGCAGTTCTAACCTAACCTAACCCTCTTTTCTGGCAGCTGTTCGTTTTTGTAGGGGGTCGCAGTTCTAACCTAACCTACTTTTCCGGCAGCCGTTCGTTTTTATAGGAGGCCGCAGTTCCAACCTAATATAACCTTCTTCCCTGGCACAGGTTAAATTTTGTTGGGGTCGTGGTTCTTACTTAACTTAACCCACTTTTCTGCTAATAGCAGAAAATATCACTATGCCACAATAAGAGTATGCTGCAGGATGATTATGGTCCATAAAATTATGCTAAACTAAAGTCGGCGAAAGTAATCTTCTGCTAAATAATATGCTGCAAAATATATTGTACGCGTAGTAATAGTAATGCCAAGTAATAGTTATGCAAAATTATCATTCGACTAAAAGTGTTTCTGCGATACATGTTATGCGAACTGTATTTCTGACAAACAATAGTATGCCAGATGAGGGGAACCCTAATAGTCTTTTTGGTACTAAAACTGAAGTATGGAGTGAGCGCTCTATGTATTTTTTTCTCTATAGTTTTGGTACCAAAAATATTAGTATTTTCATAGTCGTCATCGAGTAGCGGAGTCGGAGTAGTCGTTATCAGTAGGTACTTTAAGTAGTAGTAGTAGTACTGTCAAGTGACAATAGATGTAGCACCGACCGGAAACTCTAATCTCAACAACATAAGACTTTCCGGTCGGTGCTACATCTATTGTCCCTTGACAGTACTACTACTTAAAGTACTGATAATTCCGCTACTCGATGCTAGATGTCGACTATGAAAATACTAATATTTTTGGTACCAAAACTGATGAATGGAGTGAGCACTCTTGTCTTACTATATTTCTCTATGATTGAATTCATACTTCGCTTGTTTTTTCCGAAGCCTATTTCGAGAAAACCTTGATTTTAAGGGCTTGTTTAGTAGCTACAGCGTTGCTAAAGCCTTGCAAGAATTTAATTATGCCTGAACCGCGCTTGTGTTCAAGTAGTTTATTTATGTCATACGCTTGTGGTCATAAGTCATAAATGTTTGTCATTTTGCAAAAATGTCTAGTCTTATTACCTATACTTAAAATCAAATTAAACAATAATGCAAGAAGTAGGATCCGAATGAAAATGTGCTGGTCTAGCAAGCTTCTGAAGGGCTATAACTTATTATATAAAGTCACAAAATGCTTGCAATTTGCTAGACCTAAATAGTGTAAAAGTTTTGTATAAAAACAATAAATGTTAATGTCGAAAGACTTTACAACTTGTTTAATTTTTCCTAATTACTTTTATGTTGTTTTTTATGTTTAGATTTTTTTTATTCCGGTCACCAACGATCGGTTTTATCATAATAATCACGTGAAAACTATCATTTAAAAAATTATCGTGGTGGCTGGTTTAACCTTCTCGCCTCCATTGACTAGTCAATATAAAGATATAAAGTCAGTATTTCGTGCCCCACAAGCCACGACATGATACCTATGTTATACGGGTTATTTACATGCAATTTTTGACATGGCATTGATCAAACTTCTATGAAATTATTTAATTACGTATACATAACACTTGCACTGCGTGTGCTATCAAATTCGTTGCAGACTTTTCTTGGTCTAACTCTACTTAATTCACGTGGCGGCGAAAAGGTTAAGAAAATAATTACGCAAAAACAAAAATATTTAACAAATTTAATATATCAGAGCTCTTTGTCATTTTTAACACTATTGTTAAATAAAAATTCAAATTGAATATTATGTAAGTAATTTATTGTGGGTATGAATACTATCAAAACTAGTTGTGGACGTTAAATTCTTATAATGCCAAAATCCGAACAATCCTTGAATGTTTTTCTGCATACGACGTATTTTTGATCGAACGTATTCTAATATTACATCATTCTCAAAATAAACTGATAGTAATCCAATAATTTCTGTTTCCATAGTCACAAGTTCGACAAAAATTCTTCCACACGTTTCCATTTGAGTTTGAACTCCATCAACGTACTCATATTCTATCACCGATTCTTCATCAATGGAGGCATTCTGTTTTAAAACCAAGTATTTGTAAGCATAATCATCCAATATAGAATATGCGACCGATGTCATATTATTAAGACGTTGAAGTGTAGTATAGAGATCAGACTCCTCATAATGACACGTTTTTGAATCAAATGTATCCAAAAACCGCTCGCTACGATTCTGACATTGAAGGCTAGAGTCTAAATTATTTTCTATATGTTCATCAATGAAATCATCCAAGTCTTTCATGTTCTCAACGACAATTCCACTTGTATACTTTTGAATAAGGATCAAATTAATAATTAAACTCGGTATTGAAGCTGGAAGAATTTCACATAATGGCGCATCATGATTATATCTTGACCAGCCTGTGAGTATGATACCTTTAATTTTATACAATTTCTTCACAGTGCCATAATCAAATATAAAGTCGAGCCAATGGAGGTGGTTGTAAAATCTCATATTAAGATCAGGGAGTATCCTTGTCCTTCCATCTGCTCCTTTAAAAGCCGTTGCTATCCAGAGATTATCGAAGATCCGGCCATACTTGTACATATTGATGTGCAAATCTTCATGAGGTTTTGCAGTGTAGTCCCATTGCACGACTTCAGTGTCAGTTAAAATAATGTTGCTGCAATCCATAGGCTTGACATCTCTGTACATGTCGTCCCATATGAGAACGGTGGTGTCTGGACTAAGGAGGTGGACAGTCTTGATAAGGAACATGACGTGCTTAGTTAACAGTTCTCTGGAAGTGATAGGATGGAGACAATTAACTTCTTTTAATGAAATGCAAAGTGTAGCTAGCAATCACCAAGTTTCTTTAAGGTAGGGCGAAAATTGGCTCAGGTACTACTTATTGCTATATGGACATTTAAAAAATGGTCAAGATATGGAAGATTTCATTACAAATATACGCCTCGGGCGACGGACCGTACTTGGATACCCTTGCTACGCTCTGTTCAAAGAACAATCGATTAAATAACATTTTTCATAATAATAATGGGTTAGCGAAAAACTTACGCATTTGTGAAATTCCTTCGCCGACATATATCACATTGGTTGATATGGGTAACTTCATCGCAACCTACATGGATGTATCTCAAAGGAGCTATCTTTCGGTGAAAACGTATGATCTGTAACAAATAATTATCATAAAACATATAGGTCTAAATACTGAGCAACTTTTACTATGGGACCAACCCCGAAATCATGAAAAATAATTTGGCTCTCCCATAGAAAACATATTTTTTTTGAGTTTTTGGGGCCTGGTCCCATATACAGGCTGTCCCTAGCCATTGTACAAAGCCGAAATGTACATATGCATTAGGGTATTTAGAACCAGTATACAAAGTATCATAACAATCGGTGTAGCGGTTACGAAGAAATTAACAAATTACGATTTTTTTACTTTAGAGCAATCTGTATACTGTGTTAGTAGCTCCTGAGGTAATAAATATTATGAAACCTTCTTCGACCGTTTTGATTATCTTTTTTATTTATGACATTAATAAGATTCTCACTTTTGACAAATGTCATCATTGCCGCACATTTTCAAAGAAGGCGGTTAAACAAATTTTCAAAAGCACTGCCAATGATTAATTAATACAGTATGTTTCTTTTTGTTGTCGATTATTGGAAATAACTTTTGTTTGATAATTTATTTTTGTATCTTTTGTTCTAATTAAAAAAATATTACCGTTAGAGCATTTTTGAGAAGTAACCCTACGTGGGATTTCAGGGTTTGTCCAATGGCTAAGGTCACCTGTATAGTGGAAGTTGCTCAGTATGACCTATATAATATTCATCTCGCAAAATATTGCTAGCAATAAATATAACAGCCTGTATATTTAATATATATCAGTTCTATTATCGTAGTCATAATAATAAAGGAAAACGTATATACTTATGTTTTAATGATAGTCTTACTACAGACAGTTCTATCATTTAACCCAGATGGTTAATAACTTGTCTGCTCTATTATTCTAGTTTAAGTTTTCATACCATTACTTACCTTATTAACTAAAAAGTAACTAACTATTTTGGCTCAGCGTTCCAAAGAGAATCTTGGCCTCCGAAACGAGAGCATTATGCCACCTCTGTCTCGAGTTCTCGACCCTGCGCAACTTTCTGCCAGTTACTGACGCGAAGCTGAAGCAGATCCGCGGTCGCACTGTCTTAATTTATTAACTATAAAATTTTTACTTTATTGAAATTTACTGAGCTAAATTTCCTGAGATCGACAATCTCATAATATTCTCATCAATTTCCTAAGTTATGCGGTAGGCCGTACAATTATTGTGCAATTGAATTCCCTTACCTGTCCTATCATTTGTTCAAGAAAATACTGGCTCGGCGAAGAACTAGGACAGATAGAGTCAGTAAAATTAAGATCTTCTCTTAAAAAACCAAGTTCAGGATATTTTAGGGCGAATTCCATGTGGCCGAATGTTTGGACCAAAGGGATTATCTCGAAACCAGATGCTACAGCGGCGGTGAGGTATGCACGCAGCTGGAAAAAACAGTTTTAAAAAGAATTAGTAAGTAACTAATTCACGAAAATGAAATTTTCTACATTCTTGTAAACGTGTAGGTATTCAGGTAGGTGCAAGGGGTAAAATTATAAATGCAACTATTTTGCAAATATATCTACATTAAGAAAGATATTTTTGAGAAATTATTTCAAATAAAAACTAAATTTTCTCTAATAATACCTACAAGTGGATTTTTAGAAGACAGAAAACATGGTGTACGTTTGCAAGGAGGAGGTAAGGAGGAGGGGGAGGAGAAGGAGGTGGATGGTTGGAAGGACGAGAAGATAACTTTATAGGGATAAATTAAGCTTTGACGTTTTAAGCTCTTAATTCTGCAAATCCTAACACATATTATTACATATTACATATTAAAAAAAAAAAAAAAAAAAAAATTAAGTTTAATCCTAACTGAAAGAAGAATATGACCAGGATGTTTGGCGACAAATTTTAATATTCTAAAAGACGTATGGGCCAAACTATCTGGGTTATAATTTTGTGCCATGCAAAATTTTCATCAAGCGTGCCGTCTCATGCCATTTCTTTACTTATTTTTTATTGTACTTAGTTGCAACTAACCTCTTTCTTTTTGTAACTATTCCACTTCCTCAACATTCTCAGTGGTCCATCGTAGGGAAACATGTCCTCATACTCAATAAGGAGACCATTGACGCCATGTTTCTTCAGCATCGGTAGAAGGGACTCCAGATATGCTAACTTTGGAGGAGCTCCCTTCAAATCCAGATGTACAACGACATATTCTAACTCCACTTTCGGTGCAAATGCTTTGCCTTTGCGTTTGATAAAGAAATACTTTTCGAAGATAATATACGTAGCCAAAACATACACAACGAGGAACGACATAGCAATTATGACTCGCACTCTCACACTTCTTAATTTTGGTATTCTAAATGGCATTATGAATTTTCAGATAATTTTAAACCGATATCAGAACACGCGCTTATTTTATTCACTGGAATAATTGCATGTCCTTTTTATACATAGGACTATCGAAGAATCATGTGTTTTCTTATGAAGTCCATAATTATTTATGAAGTGGTTTCATAATCATAATTACATCCAGGATAAAATTTATTGAATCACTGACACATTGATGTTTACAAAATAAATGATTTTACGTTTGTCATCCAGAATTTGTAACAGATGACATCATGTAGGTAAGTCTCAAAGAGGTCGGTAGATTATGTATTCCTCCTACTTCGTACACTTTACTACAGCTTGGCAAAAAAGAGTAGAAATTAAAAAGTGGCAACACTGTAGTGTCGTCCCTTTCAAACCAATATGTATAAGAAAACGAGACAACACTACAGTGTTGCCACTTTTTAATTTCTACTCTTTTTTGCCAAGCTGTACATTTAAATTTGATTTAAATTTTAAATATTCCACAGTGGAAAAAGTAAATAATAGACAATCATGAGCATAAAAATATTTTTTTGTACTAGTTGGAATCGGTTTTATTGATCACTCACTTTTAATTCAAATATAGATAAGGATGCTTCACCTACTAACTTACTGTCGATAACTAGAAAGACGCTTCTATAAGGCTTCTATTTACAGAGCTTAAAAAAAATGCAGCTGAGATGCAGAGCATACAACAGTGAATTCAATCGGTTAATAAAATATCAGGTAACAGGCAACAAGCAAGCAAGGTAACAGTAAGTAGATGCTCAGCAGAAGAAGTAAGTAGGTAATACAGTCGAGTACCTAAATATACTTACACGCCTCTAAGATACTGACAATAAGGTCGTGTAAATATTTACACGCCTCTAAGATACTGACAATAAGGTCGTATAAATATATTTTTGGAACTTTGATTTGTAAAGATGTTTGTGTTATGGACCGTACAGCAGTAACAGTACTGGACCTACTACTTATTATTGATTTTTGATTCAAGATTTTATAATCGTCTGTGTATTGACTATTTATGAAAATTTTGATTTGTTTTATTGCAGAATCTGTATGGCTTATACAATTCGATCTCCTTATTTATATTGATAGTATAATTTGACCAAGATACGTAAGTGTGGTATATTTCAGCTCACCTGGAAATAAATACATACTTGCTCATGACTTCCAGGTTCCTGGTGGTAAAACAGCAATATTTTTAACTACCTTATCTAAAAAAGTATCTTATTGAGTTGTGTCCGTAATTCCGTAATCCATAATTATAGCCTTAACAAGTAGGTATATTACTTTAGTAATGTAAGATAAAAAACATCGCATGCTAGTTTTATTATTGTACATATCATGGACAAAAGAGGAACGCAAAAAAAAGAGTTTAACCCTTTAGTCCGTAGCGGCAACATACTTGCCATCATACTTAAAACAAAAACGCATCTGTACTATAAGAATTACGGTTCGAAAACGAATGAATTGAAAGGAATGTCAAATGGTTAAAGGGTTAATTAGGTACTCATTTTGAAATTACTTAGTGTGCTGTAATCGAGTAAAAGTAACCTTTTTTTTGCATTTATCAAATTTATCCATGACTATAATTTAAAGTAGACCATCTATGCTACGCCTATCTGACTAAACTGTATGTATTGAGACAAAATAACATGTGTTATAAATGTTATAATATAAAACTGTACCATGTGATGTAAACATACCATTGTATGTTTACATCACATGGTACCATTGTATTTACATCACATAGCAAATAAAAACAATTTAACGAATAATTAAGTATATTGCCCAACGAACAATCTTGTGATTACAGTTCTGTGACTAAGTCGCATATGGCTTCAGTAAGTAAATTAATATTCAAGTAATCATAAAGAACATTTGCAAAGACTCTATGACTGGGGAATAGAGATGAAAACCCAATACCAATGAAAAAGAGGATGTAGGAAAAGTTTGCTTCTATTTGACACCCACGTTGAGTGTTTTTGACCCTTGTTTGGATTTAAAGTGACACATTTCATGACGGCACTAATCACGAAACATATACAGGGTGGAAAGGCACGACGATCCTTCCCGGAAGTATTAGGTCGTTTAAGTGATACAGAGACTATTGGTAATGGTAAGAATCGTTAATTGAGTAAAAAATAAAAATTGCAAAAATACTACTTTTTAACTGTGGTGATAACCCTATAGCATGTGCAAATGACGGCTAGATTAAGGATCTCCGTCGGGAAAGCTCGGGACTTTACACTTTTTTCCGATCGTTGACAGTATCGCAATGATGTATGAATGACGCATAAATGTCAAATAAATCAAATGCATGCAAAAATATTACAAACAATTTTATTACTTTCTTAGATAATTACTTTTTTCCAATATTTAATACTATCTTCTTTTCACATACGGTGTTCAAATGTACCTCCGTGTATTACAACGCCGCCGCAGCCCGTACCCGAGTATGACGATGCACATGCGATATAGTGTATGCTCTTCGTCATTTATCCTCCGCAGAAAGCACCAATTAGCCTTTGTCTCATTTCGTCCGTAGTTTCACATTCCGTTTGGTTTGGTACACCATATCTTTTACACAGCCCCACAAATTTAAATAGCCACGAGCATCTACTCGTAACATTTTTATTTGAAGAATATGACATTCAATAAGTATAGTTCAATGAAAATTTAATTTCAAACATCAGACGTCTTGTCTATTTCCTACCACGCAAGAAGGTTTGTTAGTTAGGTATTTAAGAAGTATTTATTCTTGATTTATTCTTAGTATTTAATTTTTGCAAGTTCATTTGGTGCAACTAACACAACCTACTTGTTATTTTTAATTATTTTAGATAGTTTCCAATTATTCGAAAATAATTTTGTGAAACGTGTTAAGAAACTAAAACCTTTTTATCAGTCAAGGAAACCAGAGATATTTATAAGACGATTGCGTACTTTTGAGTGGTTGTCAATGTTACCATTTGAACTGTCGTTGTAAACAATGTTGTGGTTAGTATTATTAATATTAAGGAATAACATAACTATTTCATTCAAGTATTGAACAAGTGGAACCACTAAGAAAGCGAAAATCCTGCAATGATTCTTACCGTGCTGTAAGCAGACCTAAAAATGGTTAGATGGCAACAAATTAGTCTAATTTCCTGTCGAATACTGATTGTTTACAAGTAAGTTCATTGACCCTGTCACCTGTTAGGGTTAGAACAAAGTAGTTTTTTGCGTGGATGTTTAAAAGGTCATAATTTAGAAACGGTTGCCCATATTAACATAGTTTCTATGGAGAAAATATAGAGCTTAGGCTAAACTATCTCCCATTTCCGGAAAGGATCGTCGTGCCTTTCCACCCTGTATAAGAGGAGGCTCAAGAAAAAACATAGTTTTTACATTTTTTTTTCAATTTAATTCAATTAATATACTATGAAAAAAATCGGGGTCCCTTTGTTTCTCATAAATTTTTTAAGTCATATATTATTTGTCATATTATCATTAGTCCTAAAACTAAAACCGTTAACTTTTCAGGATTTTCGTAAGGTTACCCTATTGATGGGTTAGGTTAGGTTTGTTTTATGGCAATCCTGAAAAGTGACGCATTCCTGGACCAAATAAATTTTGAATAACGAACAAGCGGGCAAACAATACATTATCGGCGCGATTCGGGAAATGAATTAGAGATTAACTACTTAGATACGATATAGTAAAGATATATTATCTTTACTATTTCATATCTAGTGAATTTCTAAATCATTTCCCGAATCGAACCGTATGACTTAAAACTTTTTGAGAAACAATAGAGACCCATAAAGTTCACTATCTATCTCTGCCTAGCCATTTGCCCGGTTCACATCTATTCCAGTGGCATTCCAGTCCAGTGATCGAATCCAGCGCTGGAATGCTACTTCACACGAGCATCCAGTGTGTAGGTTCATGCAAACCGGACATTCCGGACAAGTGCGAGTCGGACTCGTTTAGTATTCAGATTTTTTCCCGTACTTGTAGTAAAAGACGATATTACTTGCCTAATTCCACTTGCCAGAGTTCACTGTGACAACGACTCAACGAACTAAGTATTTTTCACTTTTAAATTCTATAGCTAAATACTAAGTAGTAATAGCATTGTCAAATGAAATGCAAAATGAATATTATGTTAGTTATTTATTCTGGGTACGAATACTAGGAAAACTAGTTGTGGATGTTGATTTCATTTAATGTCAAACTCGGAACAATCCTTTCAACTTTGTCCTGCAAACGACGTATTTTTGACTGAATATATTCTAATATGACATCATTCTCAAAATAATCTGACAGTAATCCAATAATTTCTTTGTCAATAGTCCTAAGTTCGTTAAAAATTCTTAAACACGTTTCCATTTGAGTTTGAACGTCGCCAACGTATTCATATTCAATACTAGATTCTTCATCATTCTTTTTTAAAACAAAATATTTGTAAGCATTACTAAGAAGTTGAAGTGTAGTATAAAGATCAGATTCCTCATAACGACACGTTTTTGAATCAAATGTATTCAAAAAACGCTCGGTACGATTCTGACATAGAAGGCTAGAGTCTAAATTATTTTCTATATGTTCATCAATGAAAACATCCAATTCGTTAATGTTTTCAACAACGATTCCACTTTTATAATTTTGAATAAGGATCAAATTAATAATTAAACTCGGTATTGAAGCTGGAAGAATTTCACATAATGGCGAATCATGGTCATATCTTGACCAGCCCGTGAGTATGATACCTCTAACTTTATACAATTTCTTCAGAGTGCCATAGTCAAATATAAAGTTGAGCCAGTAGAGATGGTTGTAGAATCTCATATTAAGATCGGGAAGTATCCTTTCCCTTCCATCAGCTCCTTTATAAGCCGTCGCTATCCAGAGATTATCAAACATGCGGCCATACTTGTTCATGTTGATGTGCACATCTTCATAGCGTTGTGCAGTGAAGTCCCATTGTACAACTTCAGTGTCAGTTAAGATGAGGTTGCTGCAATCCATAGGTTTGACATCTCTGTACATGTCGTCCCAGATGAGAACGGTGGTGTCTGGACTAAGGAGGTGGACAGTCTCGACAAGGAAATGGACGTGATCAGTTAACAGTTCTCTGGAAGTGATAGGAAGGAGACAATAAACATGAAATAGTTACTTTATTTAGTGAAATAAAAAGTGTTTCCTCAAAAATAAAATTGCGCATTTCTAGAAGCTATTTTCATATTTTTAGCTTTTGTGCATACATTGTTAGAAATGTTTAAAATGCGATTTAGAGCGGAAGCGGAAGTCAAAAAAATCAGGATTTAAATCAATGAAGTCACTAGAGAAAATCCTTAAGATTACTAATAAGATTTCGCAACCGTATTGTGATCCAAACAAGCTGTTTGATTGTTCAAAAACTCCGCTCTCTGAACCTACGGCACCTTAAAATTAAATATAACAATCGATTAAATAACATTGTCATAATAATAATGGGTTGAATTAGATAATTTTTAACAAGCAGAAACGTCTGCCATTGATCTTAGAATAAATTAAAAAATTAAAAAAATTACTGCCTTCCAGAGGCCGTGAGTTCAATTCTCACCCAAGGTCTGCCCTCCTAAGCTAAAAGGCAGTTTTTCGACATTTTGCCAAAATTGACTTTTTGTGATATTCGTAATGTAGAGATCAAGATGCATCGACCACTTTGGCCCGTTTTCCGATAAGTGGCTTAGTTTTCGAGAAAAACATCGTAAAAAGACCGTATTTGCACTAATTTTCTAAGCGTTCCTAGTTTAAAAAGCGACTATTTGACAAAGCCAGGCTAAAACAACGTATATGCAGCTATACGTTTTTTTACGCTCTGGTTTGCGTAAAATCTTATCCACCATGTCTAGCCTAAAATAACGTATAAGCCAAAAACTAGGCTACAAATACGTAAAAGACGCTATACGCGCTTTAAGATTAGGATCTTTAGCAAAATTTTAGATCTGATACTAGTCTAAAAAATCGTATAGTATTTTTTTTTGTTTAAATGTCTCATACGTCATTTAAGCCTAGTATCACTTAACTTTTTTACGTCACCATAATAGTCTTTAGAAACGTATAAATGTTATACGTTCTTCTTATTTTGTATGGACGTCGTATTAAACGCAAACAAACTTTTATAATGGTTGAAAGTGCGTCTAACTACTCTATAACGCAGTATATGCTCCAACCTTCGTCATGCTCCCCGCGCGCCGAAAGACACCCTTATGCTAAGTAAAAGCCGTCAGCCGCAAGCGCAGGCTTGGGGCTGCCGGTATGCGAGTGGAGGTGGCATTTTGCGCGCGAAATATTGAACGAACGCCAAAGTAAGAAAAATACTTTATTATTGCATTACCATCATATGTTATCAATAATATGTAGTGTTTACAATCAGTACCTTCGAGTATTATCATTTTTATCAAGGTATATACTTTAAAATTGCCTCGCAAATACTTACGCTCGACAGCAAATACGTCTTTCTAGCGTAGTTTGTGACGATGAAATTGTTCATACGTACTTTTCTACAGCAAACGTTGTTTAAGTTTTATTTTTTCATTCGACGGTTTGACTGCTTTTATTTAAATAAAATCAAATTTATATTAGAGCTAATTGTATCGGGTTTAATTCCCTATAAGCCAAGTAGGTATTTGACATTACGAAGAGTTTAAATCTTATTGAATAATGTTTTAAAGGGAAATTTAATGAGAATTCTTATGGACAGAATAACATTTTCCGCCTAAGTATTTAGATAACCAGGACAAAGGACCATGGGCATCTTTGTATGGAACCTGGGTCCATCCAAAAACCAACTGAGAGTTATATATATATTAGGCCATTAAATACCTAAGTGGGTTTTATAAAAAAACAATATGTATCTTAAAATAAGTTGGTATGTTTGTGTATTAGGTAATAGTTGTATTTTAAAAGAGTAAAAGCTATGAGTTTGTAATCTAATAGAAAAATAATATTATTAAAATTGGAATCTGATTTTTAATTAGGTACAACCCCTAAAATGCGTTTTAGAATTAAATAAATGACAGAGTATGTGCAGGAATTAATACGAGTTTAATTTTATTGCTAACGTAGACTACACAACTCGCTAACGTCTTACCGTGCGATGAAACTCTCGATGATTCGATGCCTATTGATAACAAACTAAAATAACTATTAGAGATGCCACGAATTCGGTAAAACATTATGTATTATTGTGAGTTACGTGTATGCGAAAACTGGTCACCTACAAAGATAGATGGTTGCTAAGATTTAAGTCAGCAGCAAGCTGGGATCTCCATACAAACGTAGTTACGCTCTCATTTTAAAACGATTAGGTAGATTGCTCTAAAACTTTGTACTCACTAAAGGATAAGGTATATCTATGCCTGTAATTAATGTGTAGCTTCAGATACCATAATAAAAAAAATACAGCGAATATAAGTTTTTCATACAAAACTTATTTTTCCTCTATTTCATTAGTTTTGTTGGAATATAAACTAATTAGGTACTGGTATAGATATACCTTATGTTATTGTATGTGCAATTTATTACAATCCAACACGTTGTTTTAAAATGAGTACGAATCTCCGTTTTTATGGGAAGTAATAATTCGGCTGAGCTTATTGCGGACTCTTTTAAGTTTCGTTGCTCATGCTCATTAGAAGTACATGTAATGTCATTAGTAGAGTCGAGTTAAATCTAGCCTATGATACAAATAAAATCAGGAAGACTGTACACATTAAAAATTTGTACATATTATGGGGTTATTCCCACCAGTTAGGTATCTACCACCAAGTTGTTACCAGTGGTAACTACTGGGAATTTATTTCCCACCTTTCTTCCCAGTAGCTACCACCAACTCAGTTTTGTGGTAATTACTGGGAAGTTTTTTTCCAGTAGTTACCACTGGTAAATGGTGGGATTTTTTCCCTAGTAGTTACCACCAACATTTTTTTACAGTACAATTTAAATGTCTTTTATTATATGAACAAAAAACACTATACTACTAAGCTTTTATTAAAAAAACGAGGTCCAGCGATTACTTTTTGGATTATAATCTTAATTACCATACAAAATTAACATATAAATCGGGTTATTCTCACTAGTTACCATCAAGTTGTTATAGTTAAATAGTAATAAAAACAGTATAAGTAGAATACTATAAAAATAGAGGCTTTATTGTACCCTAACAAAATTGTAGTAACTACTGGGGAAAAAATCCCACCTTTTACCAGTGGTAACTACTGGGAAACAAATCCCATTAGTTACCACTGGTAACAACTTGATGGTAACTAGTGGGAATAACCCAATTTATGTGTTAATTTTGTATGGTAATTAAGATTATAATCCAAAAAGTAATCGCTGGATCTCGTTTTTTTAATAATAGCCTAGTAGTATGGTATTTTTTGTTCGTATATAAATAAACATTTAAACTACGTGTCTATTTTTTATTCCCATTTCTTCCATAAATACTAATCTATAAAACCGTATATTCGGTGTTTTTGGTGGTATACGTTTTTTTACACTAGCACGCTAGTCGAAAATCTGGACAAAATCTTAATTTTTCCTAGTATACTAACCAAAAAGGCCGAATAGCTGCTATACGGTCTTTTAACTTAGGATTTCAAGTGGGAATTATTCATTGTTACTAAGCAAAAATGCAGCATGTGACATATACGGCGTTTTTACCTAGTTTATACTTCGTAACTAAGTTAAAACGCCGCATAACGCATGTTTACCGCCTTCTTGACTAGTACAACCTACACATTTTTAAGCTTAATACTAATCAAAAGTGTTTTTTATAAAATTAAAAAAAACTGAGCTGTTTAGAAACATACTATAAATACCTAAAATAAGTACATATATATACCTACCACATACAAAAAGAAAACATGAAAAAAGATTTTCCGTTTCGTAGAAATTCAAGAAAGATGTTTGGGTTGGTTTTTTGCGATTATCTCGAAACTAGCTTTTGTCGAAAAACTGCCTTTTAGACTAGGACGGCAGAGGTAGTCATTTTTTCCACTTTTAAATTTATTGTGAGCTTAATAATGAATTAGCGAATAACTTACGCATTTGTGGAATTTCTTCGCCGACATAGATCACATTTGTTGATAGGGAAAACTTCATCGCAACCTACATGGATATATTTCAAAGGAGCTATCTTTTGGTGAAAACTTATGATCTGTAAGTAATAAAAAATTCCATTACTCTATTCTGCAGTTTGAACTCTATTTTTATCTTTCATAAATCAAAAATAAAATCTCTTTTTGGATTCCGCAGCCATTATTGCAGAAAGAGAGCCGTTATAGTTACAAAATACAAGGCGTTTTTTTAACTCCCGGCAATATTTTGCGATGTGAATAATTATTCATTATATAGATCGGTCATACTGAGCAACTTTTACTATGGGACCGACGACTGGCCCCGAAGTCACGAAAAAAAATCTGCCTTTCCCCATAGAAAACATTAACATCTGACCAACCAAAATGTATGAAATAGCCATTTTTTATGTTTCCGTTGTTGGTTCAAAAGTAGAAGTTGCTCAATATTGTTGACAATTAAAAACACAGCCTGTATATTTATCCGTAATTATATTCATAAATATAATGGAATTCTGTATCCTTGTTAACTTGTATCTTAATGACAACTTTACTAGCTCTATGATTTAACCCCGATGGTTAATAACGTATCAGTTTAAGTATGTCTGTTCGAATAGAACCTGGTACTATTTCTCATGGCATTACCTTAATATTATTTTTATTAATTGTGACTTTATATTATTAAAAATTTAGTATCGTAAATCTCAAAATCTTCTCATGAATTTTCTAAGTTAGGCGGTAAGCCATACAAATTCCCTTACCTGATTAATAATTTCTTCCAGAAAATGCTGGCTCTCCAAAGTACTAGGACAGATAGATTCAGGGAATTTAGGAGCTTCCCTTAAAAAGTCCAATTCAGGATGCTTTAGGGCGAATTCCATGTGGCCGAATGTTTGGACTAGGGGGATTATCTCGAAACCAGATGATACTGCGGCGGCGAGGTATGCATACAGCTGGAAAAAACAGTTTTAATTGGAATAAGTTTCCAAATCAAGAAAATTACATTTTAATATAGTCTTCTACACAGGTGGGTAGGTATTCAGGTAGATTCAAGTGGTAAAATTATAGATGCAATCAATTTCACTAATACATCCACACTTTAAGATAGGTACCATCCTACTAGACATCGCTCGAAAAGATGGCGCCATACCTGTGACCTATACTTGTGTTGATGGCGAAATCTTTTGATATTTAATTAATTTAACACATATCAGTGAAAGAATAGGACCAAAGTCAAATGGCGTTCTAAAAGTTTTAACGCTGTGTCGAAAGATGGCAGTAAATTTACTGTGACTTCAAAATTTACTTTGACAGTATGCCTCTATACTAAATTCTCTTTGCTAAGGGGTCAGTAAAGTACGTTTTTTTAGACATTATCTCTCTCTCATAATCAATTTTCTTTTGTTGCGTGCTCCGTTTTTAGGGGTCCGTACCCAAAGGGTAAAAACGGGACCCTATTACTAAGACTCCGCTGTCCGTCCGTCCGTCCGTCTGTCACCAGGTTGTATCTCATGAACCGTGATAGCTAGACAGTTGAAATTTTCACAGTTGATGTATTTCTGTTGCCGCTGTAACAACAAATAGGTACTAAAACAAAATAAAATAAAAAATTAAGTGGGGCTCCCATACAACAAAACGTGATTTTTTTGCCGTTTTTTGCGTAATGGTACGGAACCCTTCGTGCGCGAGTCCGACTCGCACTTGGTCAGTTTATTGGATACTATGTTACTTATGGTAAACATTATTACCTACATACATACAGAAAATAAGCTCGTTGAAACAATGATCTCATTTCAATTGAATTGTTGAATTGAATTTTCTTTTCCTTTTTAATCCTGTAAATTAAAACCTGGGACTACTTAGAAATCTTTCGATCTTGGTGTCTGTGTATTTTATTAAATCCAACCAACAAACTTGATTATCTACAATAACGAATTAGAATTCAAGGACGACTGGTTAACGTTAGTTTTAAATGAATAAATGAATTCCGTAGACAGTGTTTAGACGCGCGCCATAATACACCCGGCGAGAAAATATGTCAAAAATAAATTAATCGGGCAAGCGATTGTAGCTCTTAGTAAATTTTCACAGATGATGTATTTATGTTGCCGCTATAATAACAACAAATACTAAAAAGTATGGAACCCTCGGTGGGCGAGTCCGACTCGCACTTGTCCGGTCTTTTTATAACTAACCTCTTTCTTTTCGTAACTATTCCACCTCCTCAAGTTTTCCAGTACTCCGTCGTAGGGAAACATGTCCTCATACTCAATAAGAAGACCATTGACGCCATGTTTCTTCAGCATCGGTAGAAGGGACTCCAGATACGCCAACTTCGGAGGAGCTCCTTTCAAATCCAGATGTACAACGACATATTCTAACTCCACTTTAGGTGCGCTTGCGTTACCTTTGCGTTTGATAAAGAAATACTTTTCGACGATAATATACGAACCCAAAACATACACAACGAGGAACGACATAACAATTATGATTCGCACTCTCACACTGCTTAATTTTGGTGTTCTAGAAGGCATTATGAATTTTCAGACAATTTTAGACCAAGATCGCGCCTATTTTATTCACTAGAAAAATTGCTTGTCCTTCTTGTACATAGGACCATCGAAAAATTGTGTTTTTATAATTATGAAGTGTTTTCATAATTATAATTACTTTCATAAAATTGTTATGAATCCTGATACATTGATGTTTACAAATACCTAGATTTGACGTCGGTAACAGATGGGATAGAGCAGTGTCATTGTCATCGCTGACGCTATTTCTATTTCTATGTGGGATAGGATGGGATGACTCTAAAAGAGGTCGGTAGATATATGTAGTAAAGAAAGAAGTTATATATTTACGATAAAAGTGTGAAAAATTTACTTATTTTGGCACAGGGTGTCGTAATAGCGCACCAGATGTACTATAAAGTTTTAAATAAACCATTTTTGACGCAATCGGATAATTCGTGAAATGAGAATAAACTGCGACACCTTTACAAAGTTTAATAACTTGACCCAATACAAAACAAGTCACTTTGCTAACAGGATGTAACTTCACTTTAACTTTCAACTTAGTTAGATAACTTAAGGAGAACCCCTGACTAGGAGATACACAGCAAACGCCTGTTGATCGAATTGCTACACAGTTATATTTAGGCGCTAGATTTTTTTTACCGTTTGGAAATTGAATGGGTAAAATCTGGGGTATTAATGACATAATTCAGGACAAAATTTAAGTGATTTGTGTTTCAAAACACTTGTTATATTATTATCCCTATTTCCTTAAATTCTATGATGACTCCGGTCTTCTCAATTCGAATTTTTCTCTTTCGTATAGAATGCGTTAAAAAAATCTTATAATAGGGAAAGCAAGAAAGTTTTTTGTTTTTCTGATTATGATGTGTACTGAGTAACATATCTTTGGCTGACAATATGATAAAATCTAAAATTAAAGAAGTAAGGGTTTAGGATATTGAGTTTTTATTGGAAAAGGCAATTCGTTTTAAAATATACCTACCTAGTACATATGTTAACTTCATCATCATTGGCCTTCGAGTCTATTACAGACTAAATATACAAGGTGTCTGGAAGGGAGACAACGTTTTTCGTGGTATGACAACAACAACAATTAAAAAAAACATGGTGTTTGTGGCATTATTTGCGAACGAAATTTAAAATCTTTTTTTAAATAATTATAGATAGTTTTGTAACAACTAATTTCTAAAATATAATCCTAACTAATAAAACGCCCATGCGGTGATTAAAGTTCAAAACTTCAATAGCGATTCCCCCCAACTACTTTAATTAAATGCAAATTGTAATTTTGTCTGCGGCATCGTCGCTTTTAAGCTAAAATAGTTAAATTGATACAAAGCGACGTGAGACCAAAACTAATGGGTTCGCAAATTACGTTAGGGCTAAGTGACTGCTAAACTACAGCCTTAGCTGGACGGGGCTTAGGATACTTAGGCGGTTATGACACTGGGGCACAGAATAAATAATAGTAGGTACTAGTGTAAGGCCTAAGTGGACGCTCGAGTTGAGCGTGCAGCGGGGCGGGGCGTGCGGCGTGCATGTGCACAAATGCAAACGTATAGGAGCGGCCTTAGTGCACGCTGCTCAAATCACTTGTGAGCCCGACGCCACGCTGCACGCCCCGCCGAACGCTCCGCTTCGAGCGTCCATTCAGGCCTTACACCTAGGCACAGAAGGTGGGGAGACACTCCTGAAAAGGAGGCGACTCCTTTCGGCTCAGCATTGCTCCGAGCAATTATTAGGGTTGACACAACTTGACGTTCCTTTGCGTGCACAACCAGATATAAGATAACTACTTGAATTTTGACAACCCTAAATAGTCGAAAGGGATGATGAGGATGATTCGACCCTGAATCGCTGTCAAACTTCGATTTGTAGGAAGTGTCCTTTCTGTATGGTAGTACTATTACTTATTCTGTGGTAGCGGTAACCACTACTACTGGACACCAAAATTGGTGTGGGCAACATTTATTTGTAGCGACGCGACGAAATCGCGGAGTGAGCCACGCCTGACTGGGGCCAGGAAACCGCGTCAGTGTGATAACCGCTTTAGAGCCTGATTTG
Source organism: Cydia splendana (assembly GCF_910591565.1). NCBI lineage: Eukaryota > Metazoa > Arthropoda > Insecta > Lepidoptera > Tortricidae > Cydia > Cydia splendana. The sequence goes on along the minus strand of NC_085980.1, from coordinate 8,079,937 downwards.
AACTTACAATATGATGTAGATTTCATCTGATTCTGACACCTTTCGCCCATGCATCTCACTCGTAGTAATTTTTATTTAGAAATAACTTATGAAACTAGGTAAATTATAGTTGTGAAGTGTTTCAATAGTTATTTGTACAACAAGAGATCAAAGTTTGATATTTCTTCGAGTGCTTATTTTGAGTCCCGTGCAAGCGAAAGATTCTATAATAGATTCACGAGCGTAGCGAGTGAATCTAATTTAGAATCTAAACTAAATTAATAACTAGCTTAAATCTAAAATAGGCCCTTGAGGCATTGTACCAAGGATGCTGGCGGCTACCTCGCACAACGTATCAGCATTGCGATACAGCGAGGAAATGCCGCCAGCATCCTTGGTACAATGCCTCAAGGGCCTATTTTAGATTTAAGCTAGCTATTAATTTAGTTTAGTAGTACCACTGTATATATATATTGTATGTAAATAAATGATTTATATATTTAGAATCTTGAGCGTAGTAAGGGATTCAAAAGCGCACGAGATGTAAATAACTTTGATCTCGTGTAGTACACAAAATTTTTCACCCTAAGCAGTGAGAACATACCTAGAGGGACAGAGATAATAGAACCCAAGTATATCGAACTTGTATTAGACCCCGCATGTTGAAATGACATTTGACTATAAAGGTCACTTGAATGTCATTTTGCTCACTGAGTGAGACAAAATGACTCAGTGAGCAAAATCGCATTTTGCTCACTGTTTTTAAGAAGCAAAGTACCCTTGTTCCAGCTGCTGAGGTGAAAAATATATATAGCCATGTCTATTTATTTGCTCTATATAATCATTCCTGTCCTTGTTAATCCAGGGTGGAAATGCTGCCAGTATCATGGGCACCTTCGCACCAGCGAGAGCGGGGAGCGGTTTGTTCGGGGAAATTTTTAGTTAAAATGTTTAGTTGTACCTACCAAATTTTTTATTAGTAGGTATTAAATAATAAATTGCTCCGGGTTTTTCCTGATGCAAAAGGTTGTCCATCGCAATCCAACGCGGCAACGCAGCGAGCGTGATGTCCTTTGCGTCGGGGGCAGCCCGGGACGGGCTTCAGTAGGCAAACTATTTTATACTTATTTAGTTTATGTTTATACTTAAGTTTAGTTTTAATTAGTTATAATTATGTTTAGTTTATGTGTTATTTTAATTATGAAATAAAAATATTTAATTGTTTAAAAATGATAGTTAACCCTGGTTTATATTTCTTAAAAATAAATGTTTGGTAGATATATTTAGTATTGCCTTTACTTGTTGATGAGTTAGTTACTTTTGTGATGTTTTATCCATGTCAAAGGTATATACAACTATACATAATTTACCACAGTTATCCTTATTGATTCATCTTATAGTTATTCACAGTCGCTGAATCAAGAAAATTAAGGAAAACCGTTGACAATTCGAGTAACCTGTTTAATTAAACTTAAGGAGCTCACAGATTACCAGTTCGCCGGACGATCAGCCTGTCAGTTATTCGCCACTTTTGGGAGTAACTGATTAGGCTGATATCGTCCGGCGAACTGGTAATCTATGGGCCCCTTTAGGGTCAGTTGCACCAACCACATTTAGCGGACTGATAAACGTCACTTAGCTGTGAACTATGAAATTTTACATATAATAAAACGTAGCGAACGTGTTAACCGTGATATTGACCCGCCTTCGCACGGGTTACACAAAAACTTAAAAAAATTATGCAACTAAACCTTCCTCAAGAATCACTCTCTTGATAGGTGAAAATCTCATGAAAATCCGTTCGGTATTTTTGAGTTTATTGCGAACATACAGACAGACGCCCTGTTTTATAAGATTTCAAATATTATGTATATTTGAAATCTTAAAATATATACAGGTATAGGTGCTTATAAAATACTTATATGTACACAAAACAGAGTTCTAAATTTAGCAACCCTCTTATATTCATTACAAGGCAGGGTTGTGGTGTGTTGAAATAAAAATGCGAAACCTAAAAGCGGCCCGGCGGGGTTGGAAACACATTTTTCTTTTTAAAATGTTGTGTTCCCTTGTCTGGATTCCACATTGCGGTTGTGTTCCAACGAATTAGTAATGAGTTTTATCAAAGTGCAAAGTTAATTAAGATTTTTAAATGCTACCAGGCATATACTTACATTTGTAAAAGGTATAAAAAAATTAAATGGTGTTTTCTATGTAAGCTACCTAAGTATCTAGTTTGTTTGTGGTGCCGTGCGGTTTTTCTAGAGACAGTTAATTGTAACAAAGTTGTCATTTATTTATTAGGGACTCACAAGAATTATGATTGAATTTTAGTAGGTCATATGAGTACCAGGCGGTTTGTACAGTCAGCTGCAGGGAGTATGCAAAGGTGCTAAGCGAATAGTATTGCTGACTGTACCTACACTAGTTGGGTGTTGGTTTTCTAGTAGGTATCTTAGTTTTAATTTAATTTTAACTAATCTTCTTCTTCCTCGCGTTATCCCGGCATTTTGCCACGGCTCATGGGAGCCTGGGGTCCGCTTTGACAACTAATCCCATGATTTGATGTAGGCACTAGTTTTTACGAAAGCGACTGCCATCTGACCTTCCAACCCAGAGGGGAAACTAGGCCTGGTTGGGATTAGTCCGGTTTCCTCACGATGTTTTCCTTCACCGAAAAGCGACTGGCAAATATCAAATGATATTTCGTACATAAGTTCCGAAATACTCATTGGTCCGAGCCGGGGTTTGAACCCGCGAACTCCGGATTGAAAGTCGCATAATTACGTGGTTTGAACGAGTCCGTAAAACCATGATAACTTCTTACCAACCGCCTAAGTTAAGTGGTAGATTATTCTATATATTATTAGGTAGGTACTTACTTGTTGCCTTAAAGCTTTTAAAACATCAATTTATACATACTTGATATAAGTACATAATATTTTAAAATACCCGGGAGATACCCAAAACTATTATCAGAAACACACACATATTCTAAAAATCAGACACACAGAATACTCACACACGCGCGCGTACACACACATCACAGTTTCATCTTTCTTTAAAATTAATTTTAATATTGTTAAATATGTAATATAAAATGTCTAACATTGTAACATTACCTACGCTTGTAATTGGGAAGGAACTGGCTCTTGAGACACAGGGAAACCTACTTTGAGAGCCAGGAACCAATGATAGTAACAACTCAAAGTTGCAATAAAGATTATTTTATTTATTTATTTATTTTATTTATTATTTGTATCTCCTTGGATATCACGGGCCTATAATCCCGGTTTTTTGATAGGCTTGCGTGGGGACACAGATCCAACACGTAGAGGCCCCTTGGAGAGCTTTTATGTCATGTAGAACGCCTGCTGGAACCCGTTCACAGGTGCAACAATAGACACCCATGAACCGGTCTCAGCAGGCATTGGGACTATTGTAGAAAAAGAGAACAGTATACCGGTCTATGGATTGAAGTTTAGGTGGACTATGAGACTGGGTTATTACAAAGACGTACGGACACCTGCCATAACAATGTTTACACAAGTTATTTATTATAATTATTATAAACATGACACCACAGTTCTAAAATGATTTAATTCTGCATAATTTCTTATCGCGTGTTCAAGAGGAAATAACCTTCCGATTATAACAATTTGGTAGGTATTATAAACGAGACGATTATTATATATGTATATCATTTACAAATAAACATGTCCTAATTAGTAAACTAGTTTAAATCGTCCAAATGTGACTCATTACGTACTTATATCGTATCTGTTGTTAGGATTCCGTACCCAAAGGGTAAAAACGGGACCCTAATTACTAAGACTCCACTGTCCGTCTGTCCGCCTGTCCATCTGTCCGTCCGTCTGTCTGTCACAAGGCTGTAACTCGAGAACCGTGATAGCTAGACAGTTGAAATTTTCACTGATGATGTATTTCTGTTGCCGCTATAACAACAAATTGTACTAAAAACAAAATAAAATAAATATTTTAGTGGGGCTCCCATACAACAAACGTGATTTTTATGTAGTTTTTTGCGTAATGGTAAGTAAATACAGAACCCTTCGTGCGCGAGTCCGACTCGCAGTTGGCCGGTTTTTTTCATGTGTTATGTTTTTTTTTTATTAGGATCATATTTTCTGTAGTCAACTTTGCTGATTCAATTCTACAAGAATGTTCTTTGTTAAGTTTCGTGGTTATTAGTGCTCCAATTTTTATACGAATGACGTAAACTAGTGGAAACAGAGTTAAGTTCAATGACACAACTACTAAAATTTATATTAGGGGCCACTTGCACCATTCACTAACCCGGAGTTAACCGGTTAAACCTGGAGTTACCATGGTTATCAGTACAATTTGACACTGGGTTAACGGTTTAACCGGTTAACCTCGGGTTAGTGGGTTGGTGCAAGTGGCGGTAAGAGTCACACGAACCTAGACGCCGCCATAGTCTAATAAAACATGGTCTTCCATTCCCAGAGTGACACGGGCCTACGTCACAACAACATGGCCGCTATATATAGCGCTATCGCATATTATCATATAGCGCTGTCGCATGATGACGTAGGCCCGTGTCAGTTAGGTGACCTAGAAAAGACGGGAATGGAGTACCAGGCGGAGTATATTATTATACCATGGACGCCGCCATATTATGGGAGACACTTTCAATTTATAGTGGCTTTTTGAAAGCGGGTTTGTGTGACTCTTAAGTTTGGTAGATAGACTCTGACCACGCTAAGGTTGCACCGATTTGGCAAAAAAACACACAACTGGTAATTACAGTTCCAGCTTATAGAAACGGGAATCACCAGTGTTGAATTTATAAATTTTTTAGTACCTACTTTAGTCATTTCCGTAGGAAACCTATACTCTGTGATCGATTGCAGTTCAACCACAAACAGGTGGGTCATTCTCTGAGAATATGTCTGCGATTAATACCTACCTACGTCTAATTGCTACGACTCTTCATACATTTTGTATGGGTCGCGGCAATTGAACCCCAGACATATTTTGACATTGGAAATGTCTTTTCGTTCGCTTCAGTATACGGTCCGATTTCACGAAAAAGTGCGATCCCCTTATATCTCGGAAAGTTGTGAAGATATGATATTAAAAAATAGGCTCAAAAGACGCATAATCACGAGAGCTGTAAGGTGCAAAAATAATTATTCGAAAAAGTCAAAAACAAAAAAAGTTATGGTCGAAATAGTGAAAATAAAATTCTATTTTTTCCGAATTTTTGATTTTGGTGCTCGATAATTTGGAAACGAAGAATGATATCAAAAATTTGAGAAAAACGGCTCTGGACAATTTAGTCAGCTACAATTTGAGTCTAAAACAAAAACGATCGGGTTAAGGGTTTGCCCTGTAGCCTAACCTTAAAATAGTCAAAAAGTCAGAACGACATTTTTCACAGGACATTTATCGCCTATTCCACCTATCCCTACCGCGATATCCCCCCCAGTGGGGATATGTGGAATATTTTTCCATCTATTTCTACTGGTAGTGATACATGGAATCAAGTCGTCCATCTATCCCCCCTATTTTTGAATGGTAGGGCCAGATGGAATTTATTACGCTTTTCCCAACTACTTTCCCCCCTGGTAGAAATAGGTGGATTTTTTTCCACGTGTACCTGTTGATTTCCCCCCTGGTGGGGATAAGTAACTTTTTTTCCACTTTAACCTCTTTTTTCCTCCCCAGGTGGGGACAGGTGGATTTTATGTTACCTATCCCTACTGCCTTTTTGTTTGGTAGGGATATATGGAATCTCTTCCACTCGTCCCTGCTACCTTGCTGTTTGGTAGGGATATATGGAATTTTTTCCAGTCGTCCCTGCCACCTTGCTGTTTGGTAGGGATATATGGAATTTCTTCCATTCGTCCCTGCTACCTTGCTGTTTAGTAGGGATATATGGAAATTCTTCCAGTCATCCCGTCCCTGCTACCTAGTAGGGATATATATGGAATTTCATCCACTCGCCCTGCTACCTAGCTGTTTAAGGCCTGCGCAAACCGGCGGACCGCAGCGCAGATCACCCAGGAGGATTAACGTGCTCCTCGATGCCGCGGAGTAACAATCCTCCGTGATGCTCCGAGATGCTCCATGTCTCAGAGCATTCAAATTTATACCTGAATGAAATTGAAATAGGGAAGAATACACATTGATAAATTTAAAGTGATCTGCGCTGCGCTCCGCCGGTTTGCACAGGCGTTTAGTAGATATATAATATGGACTTATTCCACCCGCCCCTGCACCTTTTCATATATATGTTCAGATAGCCTCGTCACATTTTTTTTGGCCAGTCTTTCCAATGTAATTAGGTAAAGATGATTGGAGAAAACTTCCATGTATCCCTATCAAAATACAATCAGGTAAAGATGATTGGAAAAGTTTCCATGTATTTCAACCAAAATACAATCAGGTTAAGATGATTGGAAAAGTTTCCATGTATCCCTACCAAAATACAATCAGGTTAAGATGATTGGAAAAGTTTCCATGTATTTCAACCAAAATACAATCAGGTTAAGATGATTGGAAAAGTTTCCATGTATCCCTACCAAAATACAATCAGGTTAAGATGATTGGAAAAGTTTCCATGTATTTCAACCAAAATACAATCAGGTTAAGATGATTGGAAAAGTTTCCATGTATCCCTACCAAAATACAATCAGGTTAAGATGATTGGAAAAGTTTCCATGTATTTCAACCAAAATACAATCAGGTTAAGATGATTGGAAAAGTTTCCATGTATTTCAACCAAAATACAATCAGGTTAAGATGATTGGAAAAGTTTCCATGTATCCCTATCAAAATATAATCAGGTTAAGATGATTGGAAAAGTTTCCATGTATCCCTACCAAATAGCGAGGTTGTAGGGATAAGTGAAAAAAAATCCACCTATCCCCACCGGGGGGGAAACCAATGGGTATACATAGAAATAATTCCACCTGTCCCCCCCAGGGGGGGAAACAGTAGGGACGGGAGGATAAAAATCCATTTATCCCTACCAGGGGGAAAATGGTAAGGATATGCGGAAAAAAATCCATTTGGCATCAATTAGTAGGGATAGATGGAAAAGTATCCCTACTAGTAGAAATAGATGGAAAAATATTCCACATATCCCCACTGGGGGGGATATCGCGGTAGGGATAGGTGGAATAGGCGACATTTATGACTTCATGTTTCGCAGAGTTCGTTATCGGTGTTTGTTGTGAATTATCGAGATTATGACGGCAGAATAACACTTGCACTGCGTGGGCTTTCAAAATCGCTGCAGATTTTTCTTGGTCTAACTCTATCTATCCTGTTTGAGACGGGCGTAGATAACGCACTATTCGAATTCTATGCATTCTTGTGGTGATGGAAATAGAAATAGAGATAGAGGCAGAGATAGAGGCAGAGATAGAGGCAGAGGTAGAGGTAGAGGTAGAGGTAGAGGGAGAGGGAGAGGGAGAGGGAGAGGGAGAGGGAGAGGGAGAGGGAGAGGGAGAGGGAGAGGGAGAGGGAGAGGGAGAGGGAGAGGGAGAGGGAGAGGGAGAGGGAGAGGGGGAGGGAGAGGGGGAGGGGGAGAGGGAGAGGGAGAGGGAGAAAATAAAAACTTATACAGAGAAACATAAAAAAGAAAAAGTGCCACGAAATGGTCTCACCTCAGCATGTTGCTGGCGGCTGCTAGCAGATAGCTGATGCTGAACCCTGGCAGTACCTAGTGGAGCTAGGGTTTGGTGCAACATAGGCACACGCTGTTTTGGTCATCCGACTCGTCTTGATGAGCACTTAGGAGAGTAGTACCCAAGATAGAGCTGATGCTGAACCCTGGTTGTACCTAGCGGAACTCAGGTTTGGTGCAACATAGGCACACGCTGTTTTGGACACCCGATTCGTCATGATGAGCACATGGTAGAGCATTACCCAAGATAGCTGATGCTGAACCCTGGTAGTACCTATTGGAACTCAGGTTTGGTGCAACATAGACAAACGCTGTTATAGTCATCTCTCGTCGCGTCAAACTGCTGTCAAGAAAATTTCATCTTGCAGCAAATGGGCCGCTGCCGATCACCACTTCTCGAGTTGACTACGGATTTGCCGTGTAATAATTTTCTTGTACTTTGAACATTAATATATCCTGCTTATTAATCGAAAAATGAAATATGTACCTATACTTATGCGCCACGGCGACAATTATTCAAACTTGGATACGCGTGTGGAAATTTTGCAATTTGTTTGTTCACATGCGTTATGTCCAGGATACTTGTGTTAGTCTAAGAATAAAATAATTATCATTCAACGTTGTAGTTTTATTTTGTAACTTTTTCCTTATCCAGACTTTTTCGTCGCTCAGCGACAATATTTTTTCGAATTCCGTAGATTCATTTCCAATGTGCTCGATAGTCGTGTGAGGCACGAAATCTGTGAATTTTTTTTAGAATCACCGATGTAACAAAGAATGAACAAATGATTATCGGACTCGGCTGACGAAATTACCCGTTATTACGTTATTGCAAAAAAATGGAGCGATCATAACAGATAAATCGAATATTTTTTTTGGCTGATTAAGGATACACTATAAGTTTAAGCCTAAGAAAATGATATAGTACTTTTTAGGGTTCCGTACCCAAAGGGTAAAAACGGGACCCTATTACTAAGACTCCGCTGTCCGTCCGTCCGTCCGTCTGTCACCAGGTTGTATCTCATGAACCGTGATAGCTAGACAGTTGAAATTTTCACAGTTGATGTATTTCTGTTGCCGCTGTAACAACAAATAGGTACTAAAACAAAATAAAATAAAAAATTAAGTGGGGCTCCCATACAACAAAACGTGATTTTTTTGCCGTTTTTTGCGTAATGGTACGGAGTCGCTTCCCTTCGTGCGCGAGTCCGACTCGCACTTGGTCAGTTTATTGGATACTATGTTACTTATGGTAAACATTATTACCTACATACATACAGAAAATAAGCTCGTTGAAACAATGATCTCATTTCAATTGAATTGTTGAATTGAATTTTCTTTTCCTTTTTAATCCTGTAAATTAAAACCTGGGACTACTTAGAAATCTTTCGATCTTGGTGTCTGTGTATTTTATTAAATCCAACCAACAAACTTGATTATCTACAATAACGAATTAGAATTCAAGGACGACTGGTTAACGTTAGTTTTAAATGAATAAATTAATTCCGTAGACAGTGTTTAGACGCGCGCCATAATACACCCGGCGAGAAAATATGACAAAAATAAATTAATCGGGCAAGCGATTGTAGCTCTTAGTAATTTTTGTTTTTAATTTAATAACCAAATCTTTGGGTACAATTTAGCTGTTCTGGGGGCCTAGCCATTATCCCAATCGTTTGCGCTACGACAACGAAACGCTATCTCTGTCTCTCTATCGCACTAATATGTAAGAGTGATAGAGACAGAAAGCGCTTCGTTGTTGGAGCGCAAGCGATTGGCATGTTGAATAGGCCCCCAGAACGGTTCAATTTACCTGATGTTAATGATACCTAGGCCCTAGGCACCTTGAGTGCGTAGCCAACATGCTAATGGTTTGCGCTACGACAACGAAACGCTACCTCCGTCTCTCTATCGCACTAATATGTATGTAGAGATGTAGTGATAGAGACAAAGCGCTTCGTTGTCGGAGCGCAAACGATTGGCATCTTGGCTAGGCTCCTAGACCAGCTAAATTGAACCTAATGATTTGGTTAGTAAATTAAAAATAATACGGTTACTGAAACTATGCGATATGCGACAGTTAATTTGTAAGATTTTATTCCATAAAATAGGTATAAATTAGACAAAAGACTAACTACTATTACATCTACCTAACTATACGTAATTAGTACCTATACGGTACTAGGACTACATTTTTATTCGTGGAATATTTATTTGATTAAGAATAAGTTATTCTCATTAAATTTTTTCTCATACCAATTATTCCCGACCAAAATTATTTGAATATTTTTGACGGGAATAAAATCGAGATGATTTTATTCCTACGAATTCTTATTCAAATAATGATTTTATTCTTGAATGCCCAACACTGTTTATAACAGAGCATCGCGTTAATAATAGCGAAAGTGCCATCGACAATAAGGTCACTTTTCATAGATAATGTCACAGGGGCATTATCTATGAAAAGGGACCTTATTGTCGATGGCGCTTACGCCGCACAGCGTCGCTCGGCATTGTATTTATAACGGAGCATCGTTAATAATGGCGTATGCGCCATCGACAATAAGGTCCCTTTTCATAGATAACGTCACAATTATAGCATTTACTTACTAATTTATCTTATATTGATGTAAAATAATTGCTTGCTTGGATTGGGTGTGGTCTTTCACTATCGGCCTCATCTCAAAACTCAAAGTCTCTCAACGAGCTATGGAGAGGGCTATGCTCAGGGTTTCTCTACGTGATCGAATCAGAAATGAGGAGATCCGTAGACGAACTAAAGTCACCGACATGGCCCACCGGATTAGCAAGCTGAAGTGGCAATGGGCATGCCACATTGCACGCAGAGAAGATGGCCGATGGGGTCGAAAACTCGAAAAGTGCTCGAGTGGAGACCACGGACTAGCAAGCGTAGCGTAGGACGTCCACCCACAAGATGGACAGACGACCTTGTTAAAGTCGCCGGAAGACGCTGGATGCGGGTCGCTTCCAACCGGTACGTATGAAGGTCCAAGGGGGAGTTCAGCAGTGGACGTCTTGTGGCTGAGATGATGATGATGACGATGATGTGTTTTTGTTAACAATAAAACTATTTATATTTGTTTTAAACTAACTTACTTAAACCTTCAATAGTGAATGCTCCTAATTCATTAAAAGTCTGCTATAAATGAATTAATCATTTACCGTTATCTTCTTTTAATGGATTTCAACATTACAATATCACAGCTCGTTACCTAGTGATTCTAACATCTTTAAAATCAGAGCAGCTAAATCATTTTTTTTAGACTGTATCAATTAGTATAAGCAGTATATGCTTCAAATGAAGCCAAAATTTTTATTAAAAAAATGTTAGCCCTTAAATCACCCAGTTCCTGTTATCGTGGCCCCAAAACCTGACTACATTGACACAACAATATCTGACACGATCTTATTTGTAGAGCCATGTAGGTAATCGAGTCACATATTATTGCGGCCTTCGAAGAGTAACATATTATTGCAGGTACCAAAATTTGACCTATAAATGAGTTTTTGGCAAAAATTTAATTTTTGGTACAAGCTTTTATCGCTGACTGTACTTTTCATACGACAGACAACTAATACTCATCGAGATAATTCTAAAAACCCCTAACACAATTAGGTTGCGTTGTTTCATCACAGAGTTCCTACGGCCACCTCCTGTGTCCATCATCAGATCAGTTCGACAGTACCATATTATTGTATTGTCATCAGAACTGCATACAGCTGCCAATTTTCATGACGCTACGATCCTTGGAAGATGGTTAAATTAGTTACCTTAGATTCCATTACACGTTAGTTACATACAGGTCGACCTAATAAAAGCTTGTTAAAAAGAAAAAAAAAGAAAAATGATATTAATGATACCCACAACACAGACCCACACAGACATAAACCCATGGGCATCTCCCGCCATAATAAAATCTGTGTCTTGCCCATTGATCCAATTATGGCTGATATCCCAAAGTGACGCAACATTGGGATTTGCTATGACCAGACCGTAGGAACTCGTTTGTATAATACCAATGTCACTGATTAACAATATACCTTGTACCATTGTTATAAGGATTAAGAATGATCAGTCAACGACGTGTCATAAACCCACTATTAAGTCTGCATATCAACCTGTTTGTTAGTTGTGCGCAGACGCTGCCGTGCGTTGATCGTGTTTTTTTTTATGCTACTGTCATGTTGTTGACATTATTATTTAAGAATAGAGGTCAATCTTAAATAACAATTAGTTTTATTGACAGTGAGAATGTGGATTTTAATTTTGAATAGTGTTTTGTTTTTTCAATGTTGTGAATCGTGTTAGTGGTTGATAAAAATATAACTATGCCGAAAGGTATCAGTGTTATTTTAAATAATTTATTTTTAAATACTTTCTATACTTACCTATTTAAGTTGTGTTGGGCTTATTTCTATAAACAAAAACTCATTTAAATAAAAATAGAATTTCGAGTTGGTCTAAATAAGTAAAAAACAATAATTAGACTCTTAAGCATTCTTAATTGACGCCAAGTGGATGTTTTTATTGAGTTTTTATAATCCAAATTATATAATATATAGCAAAACACTTAACATACTATACAGTACATATTAAACAAGATTAATCTTCGTTATTGTTGTTTAGTTCTTATTATAACGGTATATTTTAGTAGAAGAGCCGGCCGCAAATTTTCTAACCGACTTGATACCACGATGAAATGCACAATGGTTTCCCATAAAAGTGATGCTAAGACCGAATTCGATAGTCTGCCACGGCGGAACTTGCCGAAAGTACGAAAAAGAAGGCCACTTCCGGTGCGAAAAAAGGGGGCTGATTTAACCCATCTGATACCGAACTAATAGTAATGGCAGCAGTTAGAAATTTACATGTAGACACAGAAAAGCGAAGTCTGCCAGTATTTTTTTTGCCGGAAGTGCTTGGCAGATGCACTCAAAGGTGGCCACCAGGACCCCTAATTTAACCCATCTGATACCACCATGAAACCAATTCCAGTCGGTAGGTATGAACCCTCATGTCAGGAATATATAAGTCTGCCAAGGCTTTTCCTGCCGAAACACCTTGGCAGACGAGATTATGTGAGCAAGGTAACCATCGGTTACCCTACACTAACCCATCTGATACCACCATGAAACCAATTCCAGTCGGTAGGTATGAACCCCCATTTTAGGAATACATAAGTCTGCCATGGTTTTTCCTGCCGAAACACCTTGGCAGACGAGATTATAAGCAAGTTGACCATCGGTTACCGTACACTAACCCATCTGATACCGCGATGAAACCAATTCCAGTCGGTAGGTATGAACCCTCATTTCAGGAATATATAAGTCTGCCAGGGCTTTTCCTGCCGAAACACCTTGGCAGACGAGATTATGTTAGCAAGGTGTACATCAGTTACCCTACATCAACCTATATGATACCACCATGAAACCAATTCCTGTCGGTAGGTATGAACCCCCATTTCAGGAATATATAAGTCTGCCAGGGCTTTTCCTGCCGAACACCTTGGCAGACGAGATTATAAGCAAGATGACCATCGGTTACCGTATACTAACCCATCTGATACCACCATGAAACCAATTCCAGTCGGTAGGTATGAACCCTCATTTCAGGAATATATAAGTCTGCCAAGGCCTTTCCTGCCGAAACACCTTGGCAGACGAGATTATGTTAGCAAGATGTACATCAGTTACATGAAACCAATTCCAGTCAGTAGGTATGAACCCGCATTTCAGGAATATATAAGTATGCCAAGGCCTTGGCAGACTTGACTTGGCAGACTGGACTTGTCAAACAAGGTATCAGATGGGTAAGACCTAGCCTTGGCAGACTTATATATTCCTGAAATGCGGGTTCATACCTACTGACTGGAATTGGTTTCATGTAACTGATGTACATCTTGCTAACATAATCTCGTCTGCCAAGGTGTTTCGGCAGGAAAAGCCTTGGCAGACTTATATATTCCTGAAATGAGGGTTCATACCTACCGACTGGAATTGGTTTCATGGTGGTATCAGATGGGTTAATGTACGGTAACCGATAGTCATCTTGCTTATAATCTCGTCTGCTAAGGTGTTCGGCAGGAAATGCCTTGACAGACTTATATATCCCTGAAATGGGGGTTCATACCTAGGTACCGACAGGAATTGGTTTCATGGTGGTATCAGATGGGTTGATGTAGGGTAACTGATGTACACCTTGCTAACATAATCTCGTCTGCCAAGGTGTTTCGGCAGGAAAAGCCCTGGCAGACTTATATATTCCTGAAATGAGGGTTCATACCTACCGACTGGAATTGGTTTCATCGCGGTATCAGATGGGTTAGTGTACGGTAACCGATGGTCATCTTGCTTATAATCTCGTCTGCCAAGGTGTTTCGGCAGGAAAAACCTTAGCAGACTTATATATTCCTAAAATGGGGGTTCATACCTACCGACTGGAATTGGTTTCATGGTGGTATCAGATGGGTTAGTGTAGGGTAACCGATGGTTACCTTGCTCACATAATCTCGTCTGCCAAGGTGTTTCGGCAGGAAAAGCCTTGGCAGACATATATATTCCTGACATGAGGGTTCATACCTACCGACTGGGATTGGTTTCATGGTGGTATCAGATGGGTTAAATTAGGGGTCCTGGTGGCCACCTTTGAGAGCGTCTGCCAAGCACTTCCGGCAAAAAAAATACTGGCAGACTTCGCTTTTCTGTGTCTACATGTAAATTTCTAACTGCTGCCATTACTATTATTTCGGTATCAGATGGGTTAAATCAGCCCCCTTTTTTCGCACCGGAAGTGGCCTTCTTTTTCGTACTTTCGGCAAGTTCCGCCGTGGCAGACTATCGAATTCGGTCTTAGCATCACTTTTATGGGAAACCATTGTGCATTTCATCGTGGTATCAAGTCGGTTAGAAAATTTGCGGCCGGCTCTTCTACTATTTTTACTTCATTATGTTTTATTTAGAATTAAATAACCAGCTCAAGTAGATTGTTTAGTAAATATGATTCCTCTTTTCCTGGGTTTTAATTAAAATCATTATTCAAAGAATATAAATAAAAAACAGTAAAGGAGATTGCATATTCTCAAACAAAATACTACAATATCTTGTTCCATAAAAAATGTACATAGAATTGCGATTGGCAACGTGTTAAAATTATAATTTCTTACCTATATAATAACATGCACTTATCTTAGCGTCAGAAGCACACGCCATCCTAATTGCTTCAATTATTCTCATTCACACGGAAATCACTACAGGACAGGTACATTCATATACATGCAATATAATATAATTATTATACTTAAGGAAAAACCTACCTAGAGCCTACCTACATGCTCAATTGCTCATACTCCGAAATGTAGCCAAAACCCTCACCAAATATTATCGAGGGGGGTCAAAAAGTAGCCGAAAACACCTCGCGTGATTTGTGCACAACCCCATATTCAATGTACCTAAGTACCCTATACTTATATTTTTCGTAGTAGTAAAGCTGGAGCAAGTTTAGTAAGTAATTTGTGATTTTCCACGGCAAAAGGTACCTTATGGACGCTGGCGCTTACGTCGCATGGCGCCGCAATAATATTAGAGCGGCGTTAATAATAGCGTAAGCGCCACCCGCCATAAGGTACCTTTACCTACCCGTGGGACGTCACATTTGGCCATGTTCTATATAAATACGAGTAGGTATATAGATTTCAATTTTAAAGAGCCAGTCCAAATTAAAAAGTTTTTTCAAAATTTTTGAATGATCCTTCATCATAATTTAAAAATAAAATTTAAGACGTGATAAGGCCTAAACTGAGCTAAACCTAAATTCAAAGAAAAAATATTTTTATTTAATATATGTTTTATAATGTCTCCTATATGATAAAAGAACCATCTCAAATCGTAACATCATAGGTTATAGGTTTTCGCGGGCTTGGTTTCCGCAACTCGACGTCATAATATCGCGCCTATTTTGCGTATTGGGTTGGCGGCACTATTCCTGCCAACCCAACTCTACCAAGAAGCCTAGCAGACCCTTGACGTTGCCGACGACTTCTGGGAGAGACCCCGGTGAGCCGAGGTGTTGTGCCCGGTATTTTGCCACCCCTGGGCATTCGAGAATGACGTGGGCGGCTGTCTCCTCTGCCTCCATGCACGCTCTGCAGAGGGGGCTATCTGTAACACGTAGGGTTAGTAGGTGCTTGTTAAATGAGGCGTGTCCAGTTATTGCCCCGGCTATAAGCCGGAGCTGTGGTCTCTTCAGCTGTCGAAGTCTCCGCGACAGATTGGGATTGAGTGTCGGGAGGGCTTCCTTTGCCTGCCTGCAGGTGCCTAGGTTAGACCAGTATTGTTGGTGTTTTACCTTGGTGTTGTGTCGCAGCGTGTTCCGGAGCCAGGCATATGGCAGGGGTAGGATTGGCTCAGGTCCTGCCACCTTCAGTTCCGAGCCACCTCTCGCCAGGATGTCGGCTGCATCGTTACCTCGTGAGTTGCTGTGTCCTTTGATCCACTGCAGAGTTACGCCATTGGTGGTACATACCTCTGACAGAGCTTTGTGACATTCGTAAATTAGCCCTGAAGTGAGAGTATAACTTTGTAGAGCTTGTAGTACTGATCGACTATCACAGAGTATGCGGATGGGGTAGTCCATTACTTCCCTTGAGACGATTGCGTGTGCTGCCATTATAATGCCCATACATTCCGCCTGGAAGACTGTGTTATGGGCACCAAGTGGTGTCGAGATGTGTATGTTTAGGTCCTCTGAGAAAACCCCAGCGCCAGTGCCTGACCTTGTTTTTGATCCGTCCGTGAAGATTCTCAGCTCCCTTGGGTTGAGTCCTTCATGGGGTTCTTCGTGTAATTGTATTTTGTATTTCTTGTCGAAGACGAACTGCTTGGGTATCCTGTCAGTCACCGCTTCTATAAGCGGTTCCTTACCTATGGCCTCGTAGAGGATTTCGGTGTGTGGCACCCTAGGCGGTCTCCAGAGATTAGATTTTTTTAGACGTACCGCCGCAGCCAGCGCTTCTTGTTGTATAAAGAGGTGCAGCGGCGGGAGGCCCAGTGAGGCTTCCAGGGCCGCGGTTGGTGTTGTCCTCATGCAGCCCGTTGTCGCCATACAGGCCAACCTCTGGAGTCGTTGTAGTCTAGCCTCCACAATGGATAGTTTGCTGCGTGGCCACCATACTATCGCACCGTAGCTTATTATTGGTCTTATCACTGCCTGGTAAAGCCATAGAGTTAGCCTGGGAGTTAATCCCCAGGTTCTACCCACCATCCTACGACATTGCCAGAACGCGACTGTAGCCTTATCAATTTTGCCATTTAGGTGATTACTCCAATTCAATTTGTTGTCAAGTATTACCCCTAGATACTTTACCTCTGAAGATAGTTGGAGTTCTGTATTGAACAGTTTGGGAAGGTGGTAGTTTCCCAAATTGCGTTTGTTGGTGAACATTACCAGCTCCGTCTTTCGGGGATTGACTGTGAGTTCGTTGTTAACGCACCAGCGCTCCACGATGGCTAGTGCAGAGCGGGTGACATCGCATACCGTACCTGAGTGGTTGCCGCTCGTTAGTATCACTATGTCGTCAGCATAGCCGATTGTGTAGTAGTGATTGTTGTTTAATGTTGTTATGAGGTCGTTCACCACTAGGTTCCATAAGAGTGGCGATAGAACTCCCCCTTGGGGGCATCCCTTCGCCACTAATGCCTGCTGTGTCTCGCCTGTCCCAAGTTTTATGACCCTCTGGCTCAACATGTTGTTTATCCATTTGGTCATAACTGCATTCGCACCGTGTCTTACCAGTGCTGCTGCAATGCTGCTGAACCTAGTCCTGTCGAAGGCTCCTTCTATGTCTATAAAGGTTCCTAAGCACATGGACCTGTTTTTAATCGCTACCTCAATTTTGCTTACCACTGCATGTAGCGCCGATTCTGTAGACTTGCCAGGGCTGTAGGCATGTTGGTTGGGATGCAGGGGCACGTTACTCAGCACCCTCTCCCTCAGTTGCCTATCGCACAACCTCTCCAAGGTTTTAAGCATGAAGGAGGTCAGGCTGATGGGCCTGAAGGATTTGGGATCCGAGTAATCGCTTTTACCTGGTTTCGGTATGAAGATGACTTTGACCTCTCTCCACCGCTTCGGCACGTACCTGTGAGCCAGAACGGCGCGCAGAACGGTGGTCAGCTTCAAAGTGAGATGCCTCCCGCCCCATTTGAGTAGCGCAGGGAAGATCCCGTCCATTCCTGGAGATTTGAAGGAGTCAAAACTGTTTATGGCCCACTGCGTGCGCTGCGGGCTGATTACCTCATGTGTCTGCTGCCACTCGTCCTCCGACGGAGTGGTCTCCTCCTCCTCCCAACTTACTGGGTGCGATATCACGCAATCGTAACATCATTTTGTCATATTGTTTTAGTGACTGATGAGTAACGGGTCAAACTGATATCGGTGTAAAAATAACAATGACATTACTCAAATGAAATCCCGAACTAGCTGACTCAAGTGAGCAAAACTTGAGGAAAAGTTAGTACTTATGGTTCGATTTATTAAACCTTATAGCAAAGAGATCCACAAACAGTTATAATATAGTATAACAGCTGTCACCCTTATTATTTAGACAATGGATTTCACTGATAAACATCATTTAAGTCAGTGAATAAGATATTTGCCCGATAATTTTTAATGTTAAGCTATATTTAATCTGAAATTTTGGAAGACTGGGCAAACAAAAATTTAAATTGATATACATTCATTCGAGTTAATTAAGATTACTATTAGGGGTAGTGATTCAAGTGATTGTCAGTCTCCAATACTAAAAAATATTCAGGAATTAAATTTTTGGATTGTAATAGTAGAAAAGGCGTAAAAATAATTTGACTATCAAACTAGATGGCGCTATACGGAGCCTGAATAACTGAATTGTCAAAGGTCAACTCTTGGCAACCAGAGTTAACGCGACATCTAATTCATACGGATATGATGGTCGTTCTTGTCTACGTGATAGCATGATAAAACGGTGTCAGTCAATTTCGATCCCACAGTGTTAAAAAGTGACGGTTATTTTATCGGTGTAACACACAAGTAAAGTTAACGCTCTTTAGGGCATATTGTCAAACTTTTTACACGTGCAGTCTGTGGGCAACATTTACGCAGAGGGCCTATAATACGCTGAGAGTTCAGTACAACAACGTCCTGAGGATGCTGTTGAAACTGCCGAACCACTGTAGTGCCTCTGGCATGTTTGCAGAGGCGCGAGTAGATGACTTTTACGCCATTAGGCGTAAAAGAATAGCGTCTCTGCTGAAGCGCGTGCGTAGCAGTGATAACAGCCTCCTGAGGACGTTGTCCGAACGTCTGGACTGCCGCCTCACAAAATACTGGGTAGAGGTGGTGATAGGCAGGGCTAAATAACCCATCTTGCCCCGTGTTCCTCTCTGCACGCTATGTATATGTTAAGGTAGTAAATAGTAAATAGTTATAAGTTTTATGTAAGTACTAACATAGGATGTAAGTTCTTCTGGTTAGCTAACAATAATATGGATCTGTATGGTCTGAAATAAACAAATTTTATTTTATTTATTTATTTTATTTATCAGTTTTATCACGTGAATAAAGCCATACATAATAGGTACGCCTACAGCTGTTAATTAGAGACACAAGGGTTAGACAACTACTACAATTCATAACTCTTTGCTATAACCATAGATAAAAAATACATAGAGTGCTCACTCCATGCATCAGTTTTAGTACAAAATCGACTATTATTTTCGTAGTCGACATCTAGCATCGATTAGCGGAATTATCAGTACTGCTACTTGACAATAGACGTTCCGACGACCGAAAAATCTAATGCTCAGCAACTTTCATTTAATACTATAACCGGATTAACCGGAACTCTATTTTCAACTCCCTCTGCTTTTAAAATTACTTGTAAATTGTCGTTCAATACAATTTTCGTAAGTCGCGACACGCGACACTATAGAGAATTCTAGTATCAAGTAGCGGGACTGATAATTTCGCTACGCGATGCTAGATGTCGACTGCGAAAATAATAGTCGTTTTGGTATCAAAACTGATGTATGGTGTGAGCACTCTATTCTTACTATATTTCTCTATGCTATAACGTAATCGTCCCGTGGTTGTTATTAAAGTATTGAGTCTAGACAAGTGAAGTCTAATTTACGATAATAATTAACACAAATTGTCTAGACGTGGAGCAAGGCTTGCTGGAGGTGACGCAGAGCATACCGCTGATACCTCTACCCTCGAGGAACTCCAATCATTTCCCGGGACCTGATGACCCTGAAAGGTATTTATTTAGAATATTAAGAATAATTTATTTATCATAGAAAGAAATAGATTCAATGATATCACAGACAGTGACTTCCACACTAGGTAAAGCCTGTACCTATCGTGGGAGTCGGATCACATACGACAGTGTCGCAAAACACAATGCGGCTATTCACACAATAGAAAAATAGTCCACAAAATATACATTGTTTTATTTTATTAGATTTCTAGCTTTTAGAAAAAGCCATCATTATTTCTTCATTGGACTATTTTGAATGCAATTTCGAAGCAATGCATCTAAGTGTTCCGGCAATTTTCTTTTCTGTGAGCATGCTGCAGCCATCTTGTTGGAGTCAGTTGCCCTAAGATCACACTATGGTAATGGATTATTCATAACATCGTCCTGCCCAATGTGCTCAATTAAGAAAAAATAATTATTTACAGTTCATGTTTAAGTTTTCCTTGCTAAAATTTGTTATACAAAAAAAATACAGTGAGTATAAGTTTTGTATGTTTGACTTCTAATCGCTCAAATTTCTTTGTATTACAATTAAAAAAAAAATGAGAACGTTACTTATATTGTACGGCGGCAGCTAGGTTCGTGTGATCCTTAAAACTCCAGGGAAACTGGTCACTCAGACCGCAATGACCCGAATGACGTCATGTATTGTCTTTATGCATATTAGAGGTGGTTTAACCCACAGGGAATTCCTTCTAACTTGCTACTGTTTGGTCACACTAGTTGCATTCCCATCTATTTTGATGGTGTGGGAACGTACGTACATACGTAGGCACAGAATAAGTAATATAGTACTGCCGTACAGAAAAGAAACTTCCTACAAAACCAGGGGTGCGAAACTCCTCCCTTCGGGCAAACTCGGCTCCGTTCGGCTCAGCATTGCTCCGAGCAATTATTAGGGTTGATACAAATTGACGTTGCATGCACGACCACAGATAAGATAAAGGGTTAAATTTTGACAACCCTAAATAGCCGAATGGGATGCCATATATTAGAAGGGGATAGCATGATTCGACCCTGAACCGCTGTCAAACTTCGGTTTTGTAGGAATTTTCCTTTCTGTACGGTAGTACTATTATTTATTCTGTGACAAAACCGAAGTTTGACAGCGGTTGAGGGACGAATCATGTTGTCCCTTTGTAATGTATGGCACTATCCCTTTCGGCTAATTAGGGTTGTCAAAATTCAAGTAATTATCTTATCTGTGGTTGTGCACGCAAATGGACGTCAAGTTGTGCCAATCCTAATAATTGTTTGAGCTTTGCTGAGCCGAACGGAGCCGAGAATGGAAACACTCTAGTTTTGTACCCCTGACGTAGGAACCTACTTACTGTCAGTTTTGTTCGTAGAGTAGGTAGGTAAGGTAGGTAATTTTATAGACCCTCTGATTCATAAGAAAAATTGTGCTTACGTCAATTCTTGGGATTACTTGTCAAACGGACCCCAGCCTCTTATGAGCCGTGGCAAAATGCCGGGATAACCCGAGGAAGATGAATTTTTAGTAAAACATATGAAAGTTAATTCGTTCGGGCCTATACTAACTACCCTTCGAATATGTGGTCGTATTAATAATACATGCTGTAAATATAGAGCGTGACCTATGATAACCTTAGGTATTAATATTAATATAAAGTCATCATCATCATCATCATATCAGCCTTTTATTGCCCACTGCTGAGCATAGGCCTCTCTTCGAGTACGCCACTTATCCTGGTCCCGAGCCAATCTCATCTAGAAGTGACCCGCAATCTCCCGAATGTCGTCCACCCAACGAGCCAACAGACGCCAGGCACTCCTTTCGTCTGTAAGCGGCCAACATTCCGTTAACATTTTGGCCCACCCGCCATCACTTTGCCTGGCAACATGTCCCTCTCAGCTCCATATAAGTTTGGTAATGACATATCCGACGTAATAATTATTTTCCCAGGGAATCCCTACTCGAACTGACTGCGCCGGTGTATGGACGGCCGCCGCCGCTCCAAACTCCGGACAGTGAACCCACCAGCCCAACTGAGTCAACATTCAATGATACTGTGCGGAAGAGGTAAGGGAAAACTATTAAGATAAGTAGAATGCTTTATTGAACAACTATCTGTTAGATACAATACAATAATTCTACGTAAAATACAAGTAAGGAAAGGTGGGGTAACACTAACATAGTTTAATTTGCTAGGGGCAAGACTAACAGTATGAGGATTCCATACAAGTATAGTCTTACCCCGGTGATAGTCTTACCCTACCTTACCTTAATGAAAATCTTATTGGTCTCGTACAATGACGCTAATATTTAGGGCAACCAGATATGTACCTACAAAAAGATACAAAATCGTAGTACTGTACTTCATTAAGATGGTGTTTATTTATTATTTTTCTCACGCTGTCACACTTATTAAGTTAATTTGTATCACGAATACAATGTCAGGAAAAAAACATGCAGTGATTCACAAGGGAAATGAGTATGACTCATTCCTTAAATCTCGGGCCCTTCGATAGACTGTAAGACAACCAACTAAATTAAACTAAATATAACCGCTTAAATTAAACTAAATCATGTATAAATGTCGCTTAACTTCAAACTCGGATAAATCCATCTGTCAGATTATGCGATTTTGGTATTAAAAAAAGCTAATAGGGTAGATATTCGTTGAGAGGGTCGAATGGATTTATCCGAGTTTGAAATTAACCGACACAATATACCTATAACCGCTTTTATAACTCTACATGAACGTAAATATTTAGCCTTTGCTAACCTGGAATAACCAATCAGGTTTTCCCTATGTTGCGACATAAGCAAGTTATGCAAAATAACAACTTATGTTCACCAGACGCATGCAAAGTGCGTTAAGGAAGGGGTTTCCCCGAGCGGGCACTTTCTCAAACTGGACTTAACTGGGGAAGTTTAGTGACATATGTTATTTTGATATTGATTGACAGCTTAAAAGTCAGTTTAGATATTCGCCATTGCAATATATTTCGTGTGAGAAAGTATATGTATACTTTTTGTATACAAAAACAGTAGAATAGAAAATGTATGAAATTAGGCATGTACGGAAGCTTAGACTTGAATTAAAAATAAATAAGATAAACGTCCCAGTGATCGTCACTGTCTCAGTAAATAAAATTGTGTCATCTTTGAACTTAAGTAATGACAATAAGTTGTCATCTATTGGGCATTAGCATGTCGAGCACTAGGACGATTTACTTTATATAAGTAAGTATGTTGTAAGAAGTCGCCTTGCGCATACGAGTACATTATTACTGAGTGCAAAAGGAACACTCATCTTACTGGGTTATTTTAACACCTATTGTTTGTTTTGATTTCATAATTACATAAATTAACATAATTTCAAGTTTTGAATGTTTAATTCACAATCGAGTCGGGGAATACCCTTACCATTTAATTTTATCAATGAGTCAGAGTTATAAGTTTGAACATTAGGTAACTAAACTAATTGATAACGATTTGATAACTGGACCGTTCCAATTACGACAGAATAATGTTCTGCTATTATTTGCCGCTAGATTTAAAGTTTAAAATGCTGCAACGTGCAACGTTTAAACGTAAGCTGCCGGATTCGTACTTTAAGATATGTCAATTAATAGATCTAGAAACGATATGGATTAGATGTGTCAGTGTCAAAAGTGACGCATTTGTTTGAAGAAACGTCACATTTGACACTGACATATCTAATCCATATCGTTTCTAGATCTTGACGTTTCTAGATTGACGTGTCTTAAAGTTAGAATCGGGCCGGTTTTGCTGTTCTTACGAACTAGCTGCACCTGTACAAACTGTGCATTAAATTTGACACGTAGTTTTTATCGAAAAAGGGGTTTGTGAATAAATATTATTTCTGCTAGTACGTTTTATTAGTTTTATTAATCATTAAATTTCATAAAACTGCTATGCCACATGTACCTAAATTAATAAATTGAATACTTAGGCCAATTTAAAATTAAAAAAAAGGCGAATGGAATTAGTAATTGAAACATTGATAAAAATAATGTCTAAGTACCTATTCAACGTTTTAAAGTGCGCTGACAGTTCATGTACCATCAGCCGCAAAAGTGCATGGCGAATTTATCAATGAATTAATTCTAATTTCTCCATGCAATTTTGCACCTCTCCTTACAATGCAATGCTGAGGGGTCGCAGACTGGACGTCGACGGGCAGCGGGGCGACGAGCGGCATTTCAATACCGTTCATACAAGATCAATGTACCTATGAATGGCCTTGAGCGGCCGCTTGCCATCCATCTGTGCCCGCTGGCGTGCCCGTGGCCTTATACAATTTTTTTACTAACCTATTTACTTGTTTCCAGTCACCTTCCTCGATATCAGTCAGGATGGACGGAGTTACACCACGCCAGCGCCAAGAATCTCGGGTTTCGCATTCGAGTGCTTCTAAACGCAGGTAAATATGTTATTGAGGGTCCCACTGAGAAGGCGTTGCTAACAGCAATATGCTGAACTGATCATTGGTGATCTCACTCTTTTTAAACAAGATTCACGAATGACCAGACAACTGTGTCAACCCGATCATCGGCCAGGAAAATGCGCAGACCATGCCATGACCAGACATCACATAATTGCTGTTTTATCGTATACTATAGCTAGTTAAACGTTAATAATACTGAGCCAAGTAAATTTAAATCAGCCAAATAGCAGCCCAAATTACACAGATAGAGTTAAGTGCCTGGATTGGCTTTTAATGTTTTTGATTGTACGGCGAGCTGCATGGACACACTATGAATGAAATCTATTCATTAAGTGGCCAGGCAACTTTGCAGCTCGATGTGTTAGATACATAGTATATCTAAAGTTTTCTTTCAGGCCACGATCCCAACATTTGCGATGACAGAGGCAGGACTGCGCTTGACGTAGCAGGCTACGCTCATTATCGACGGAAAAAAATTGTTAAGTAAGTTCTTCATCGTCATAAAACGATAGCGACTAAATACGATGGTCCACATATTTAGATAGCATTAAGGATAACATAGTTCTTAAGTCTCGACTACGTATCGAAAACGTAGCTTACAAGCCCCGCAAATCCCATAACAATGTAAACCGTAAATCTGATATTGCAGAAACCTGTTAGAGGATAGCTAACGGCACATCTGTGCAGATATTCTTAGTTCTAGCTGTTGTCTATCAATCATATAATAAATAAATAATTGCGTAAGATTTTGGGACATTCTTACGCAAATCAACCTAGTATAACAGTAAGTTCAATAAGTCTTGTGTTGTGGGGAATAGGCAATACAACATCTTAAACTTACGGACGAAGATTGGTGAGAAACACACAAATTACGGTTGTGGTGCATAATTATTTTCCATCGTATTTTCACGGACCGTACTCTCTCGGTAACTTACGAACGTGTCTTGCTATTTCAGTCAATCTCGGTACAAAAAGTACTGAGGTTGACTGAAGTAGCATGACCAATACGAATGTTACCGAGAAAGTACGATAGAAAACAATTATGCTCTACACCTGTACCAGGATTTGAAGCAAGAATTCATGATTCGTTGGCAAGGTCACTACTACACCTCCTACGTTACTAGATAATCAAATTGATCTGACCTTTTTTAGCTTAGCGGACGTAATAAGGATGCTACTAGAAGCAGGCGGCACATTTAACACGATGAAGGGCGAGATAGACAACATCGACACTCCTCTACACACCTCGGTCGAAATAAGATGCCTCCCGTCCATTCGGCTGCTGCTGGACGCCGGCGCGTCCGTCAAATGCTTGAACAGCTCTGGGTATACGCCGCTGCATCTTTGTGTGAAGCATAAAATGGATGAAGCTTTTAAGGTAAATATGACATATTTTTAAATAGGCCAATCCTTATATTCGTTAAATGTGTGATTTTGTTTGTGACTTGTGTACTCTAATTAATCTAAATTGGTATTTAAGTAGTAAGATCGATCTTTTCTTTGCCGGGGACGTTCGTTATCTCATATATTTAGACTAATAGATTAAAACTGAATATATCAACACTTGACATTTTTCAGGCTAGCTATAAATTTTAAGACGCACGTACCTATAGTAGGTAGCTCTACCTATAGTTACACAAATACACGGTGGCCTAAAAAGAAGTGCATTGCACGAAAAAAATTTTGGCTGGTCCATTTTCTATGGGAGGGTAAAGGACAATGAGTAATTTTGGTCCATATCCTCAATACTTATGAAACCTATGGCAAATGATAGCTTCAATGCTATCATTTATTTCATACTATGACAGTTAAGTCGAAGTCGCGGGCCAACATGGTCTTTTTTATATAAATAGAACCCAGTAGGCAACGGTTTCACCATAGTATGTTTTATTATGATAGAAAGAAAACGACACGTTATGCATTTTATTATCATTGTACTTATATTCATCAAAAAATAACATAGGTATTATATAGGTATCTACCTACCTACAATATTAAATATCTACAATTAAATCGTCTAGATGAAGTGCCGGTGGATTAAAACCCACTAGTCTACCTCGACCTAAGAACTACAATATAGAAATAATATTGTAGGTAGGATAGGGTAATATTGTAGGTAGGGTGGAGTAGGGTAGGGTTCTATTTATATAAAAAAGACCATGTTGGCCCGCGACTTCGACTTAACTGTCATAGTATGAAATAAATGATAGCATTGAAGCTATCATTTGGCATAGGTTTCATAAGTATTGAGGATATGGACCAGACTCCATACTAAAGTGCCCATGGTCCTTTTAACGCGATTTCGGGGTTGGTCCCTTAGCAAAAGTTGCTCAATATAATCCCAAAACCTCCCTGGCACCGGGAATGCACTTATTTTTTAGCCATCCTGTATATACTCGTAGTATTAATCTAATGAAACAAAATAAACACGTGTCTTTGTTTGTTATTCCTAAATCATAGTTTCGACCATATAGGACTGTGTAGTATGTAGGTAGACTAGACATGCGGGCATTGCGGGCGCTATCAGTGATATCAACCAATTGATACCTACTTGTAATTCGAGGTCCTAATAAAGTGTTATTACTTATTTGACTGATAGTGCTTTATGTCCTGAACAGTTTATCTCGGGAAAGAATGATTTGATGTTTTGTAACATTTGTTCTTGACTTACTCCTTTCTAGCATAGATTTTGTCATATATTTAAACACGAAAAATACCATTATATTTAAACACGATTAACGACCAATAACTGTCGTGTTGTTTAACCACTTATTTAATACTAGCGACCCGCCCCAGCTTCGCACGGGTTAGCAAATTATGCACTTAAACCTTCCTCAAGAATCACTCTATTGATAGGTGAAAACCGAATGAAAATCCGTTCTGTAGTTTTTGAGTTTATCGTGAACTAACAAACACACAAACATACAAACAGACAGACGCGACGGTGGACTTTGTTTTATAAGGTGTAGTGATGCACTGGAACCCATTATAGCTGCTTTGTTACTGCACACCGTTGTATGGGGACCTTGCACTTTGAGACTATGCGCTGAAACTTGGCACAGTTGATTCTTAGCTGGTCTTGAGCAGATACAGATCGGGAGCCGTCGAGAGCCACCTCTCATTTAGTGAGGGGGGAAGGGGAAAGTTCGATGCTGCCGCGCTTCACTTGGAGCAACATTTCTCTAAAACTATACCTATTAAGGAATGTAATATATCATTTTCGGATAAATTAAGGATGAGGAATCTAGTTTCGGAACAAAAACAATGCACTTTCTAACAAAAAAAAAAGCATAAAGGAGAAAAGACTAAAAAACGTATTTTTGATTTTTTCATAATTACCAATTTTTTTTTTAAAGTGTAGCAGGAATCTGAAAACAAAAAATACAGTCGTAAAGCTACACTTATTACGTTTAAGAAAATATATAGTTTAATATACAAAACTGTTGATAAATGGGAGATAAAAAATAATATTAAGCGTGGGTCAGAGTGATCTCAATACAAAATATTATGAATGTGGGAAAGTTACTTATAATTTGTTCTACAATCGTTTATTTTTCTTGTTTTTTCGTAAATAACTCGTAAACGGTAGCCCACAGCAAAAAAATATCTGTTACGTAAATAATCTGTTTCAGATTTCTTATAAAATAAGTACTACTGTTTTTCGGTACCATCAATATTAAAAAAAATATTGAAGGGAGAAAATAAATACTTAGGTCCCCTTTTTTAGTCATTCGTAAATAAGTCGTAAACGAAGGCCAATAACAAAAAAAATTTTAGTACATGAATAATTTACATAAAATTTCCTACAAAAAAGGTCATTCGAACTTTTTCGCTAGGATCAATATTAAAAACGATATTAAAGAGAGAAAATAAATTCTAAGGTCCCCTTTTTAAATATTGATCCTAGCCAAAAAGTTTGAATAACCTTTTTTGTAGGAAATTTTATGCTAATTATTCTTGTGTTAAAATATTTTTTGCTATTGGACATCCTTTACGAGTTATTTACGAATGACTAAAAAAGAGGACCTTAGTATTTATTTTCTCCCTTCAATATTTTTTTGAATTGACCTTAGCGAAAAAAAGGAGCACTTATTTTATAAGAAATCTGAAACAGATTATTTACGTAAAAGATATTTTTTTGCTGTGGGCTACCGTTTACGAGTTATTTACGAAAAACTAAAAAATAAACGATTGTAGAACAAATTATAAGTAACTTTCCCACATTCATAATATTTTTTATTGAGATCACTCTGGCCCACGCTTAATATTATTTTTTATCTCCCATTTATCAACAGTTTTGTATAATAAACTATATATTTTTTTAAACGTAATAAGTGTAGCTTTACAACTATATTTTTTGTTTTCAGATTCCTACTACACTTAAAAAAAAATTGGTAATTATGAAAAAATCCAAGATACGTTTTTTTGTCTTTTCTGCTTTGTTTTTTTTGTTAGAAAGTGCATTGTTTTGGTTCCAAAAAAAAAATTCCTCATCCTTAATTTAACCGAAAATGATATATCACATGCCCTAATAGGTACAGTTTTAGAGAAATGTTGCTCCAAGTGAAGCGCGGCGGCGTCGAACTTCCCCCCTCCCCCCCACTAAATGAGACGTGGCTCTCGAGGTCTCCCGGTCTGATCTGCTCATGACCAGCTAAGAATCAACTGTGCCAAGTTTCAGCGCATAGTCACAAAGTGCAAGGTGTCGTGCACTAAGAAACTAGCTATTACTATCGATGTATGACGTTTACAAGCTCTCGCTCGTTCGTCGCGGTACTTTAACTTTGCATAAAGTAAGTAAAAAGTATTGCTATCGATTTACCAACTAAAGATAGTAAACAATTTTTCAGGTCCTCCTAAGCCACAGAATCGATGACCTGGAGTCCTTAGCAGAGCGAGCAAACACGAGAGACCATGATGGAGCCACGCTGCTCCAAGCAGCCGTGATGTCAAGTTGGGTGCCTGGAGTCTGCGATATCTTGGACGCTGGAGCTGAAGTCACGGCTACGTCAAATCAGCCCTTCCACCGCTTCAAGAATGTTACGCTGGATGACGATCAGAATCTCATTTATCGACTAGATCAGGTATTACATATATACTGTATTATTGTTGAAGATACTGTTAATTAAACAACAGTTTTTTTAGATCCTATTACGATGATAAGATACAGATCTAATATAGCGGGAGATTTTAGCTTAGAATTTAATAATACATAGAATCTTATATACGTACCTTTAAACGAGCAATTCTTGTTTATTTATATATATATATATATGTCGGGGCTTAATGTAGGTTTAGGTATTCAGGAATGGCTAGATGCACTAGGTGGTACATCCGTAGGGCGTAGATATTTAACGCGAGTACAAGTACGCGAGGCGTAATGCAGTCTCTATTGCTACTGTCCGACCAGATTGAGATTCAATCCCAGAGTGACGCCAGCCTGCAGCCTGGCGATCCCACTTACTCTAGTCCACAAAAACCATAAGCTAATTAATTATCAAACAGAGCAATTTCCGAGAACACATTCAGACGTTACAAAAACCCCTGACGCCTCTAATACGCTTCCATAGCCTCTTGAACAGACATCTTTATTACCCACGTCGCTTACAAGTGTTTTTGATAAATCGTAAGTATGTCATGTAAGCGCCCATTATTTTCAATTTACCAATTACATCACCTGAGCGTCGACACGGCGATCCTGACTGTCACACGTCTTCGTGTGCAATAAGACATTTAATAGTCATTATGACAACTCAGCAAATTTTAATTCAACTTTACCGTTCGGCTATTCTGCCACTAATATCACTACAGATCACTAAGATCCATTCGGCTATTAACATCACTACAGATCACTAAGATCCATTCGGCTATTAATATCACTACAGATCACTAAGATCCATTCGGCTATTAACATCACTACAGGTCACTAAGATCCATTAGGCAATTAATATCGCTACAGATCCGACCTAACTTTCGACGAACGATCGGCGAAGATTCGACCTAACTAACGAAGGTTATTCTGCCACGAATATCGTTAAGAGTACAAACATAAATAATCAATAAAATGCTCGAATCGAATGAACTCTTTTACAAATACAAGCAACAAAGAATAGTTTGAGTACCTATATTTTCTTATAAGAACATCATCAATATCATTTAAATTACATTGATCAAAACAACACCTCGTTGTTACAACATTTATGTGACTTCTCAAATCTCAAATCTCAAAGCACTCTGGCCCGCACCACATCCGGGCACCGCCACTGCAAGTCTACAGGCGATAAGGCTTGCGCTAAATGTCACTGTCTCTCATAGTAATTGTCACACGGCACGCCTGCCGTAACCACATGGTCCACCGACCACGTTCGTCACAAAGCTGTCATGTCTCAACCGTTTCAATACCTGTGGCACCACGGCCACAACATATGTGACACACCTTGTCACGTCACAACACGTGTGGTACACCGACCACGTCCATCACAAGTCACAAAGATGTCATGTCTCAACTATCACATATCAACTCTCAACAGTCTTAATACCTGTAGCACACCGGCCACAACACGCGTGACTCACATTGTCACATCACAACACATATGGTCCACTGACCACAGCAGCACTCAGGCCACTCCCAAAGTGATACACCGATCACTCCAACGGTTCCACACAGGAACCCAAACCATGCCACACAAGGCATCAACACCACCACGGGTGTCATCATCATCCCTAACACTATGTATCATCACCTGTGGTCGCCGCGCAGCCTCCTTTACCAAACACATTTTCACTAAATATGCGTGAGAATATATCTGATTCGGGTATGTGACCTACGATCGACCGACAAGCTAAACACAAAGTGATGCACCTACATAAGTCACTAAAGTCATCAATACTCAAATTACTCTTAGTTGTCACTTTCTAAAATAACTTTGCATTGAAGTCACATAAACCAACTGAATTTCAGTTCCAATATTCAGCCATCCAAATTATTCAAAGAATATACATTCTTATGCGTCGACAACGGCTATAACTGACTATTCTTTGTTACTTGGTCTCAGCAAAAAAAAAAAAACAGAGCATTTACTAGCAGCTCAAACCAGGAATCGAACCTGTAATATTAACTTTAGATTAGCATTTTTGATAAATTAAACGAAAATTAACGGGAATCTAGTAAAGATTGCTTTAATTTTCTATAAAAAGGACTCGTAAAATACATGGGTCACGGAGTACAAGAATATGAAGTGACATTGACATAAGAATCGTCAAGTGCGAGACGGATTCAAATAAGGCGCGATATTCGAAATTAGAATGACATTTAACACTCCCTTTGAATTCGAGCCTCTTAAAATAACATAACAATAGCATGTAGCTGCTTGACAAAAGTACAACATAAGAACAATTTCAAAGAAATAACAATCATATAGATCCAAGTGAACACACAGTTTGAATTTAAGAGAATTGAATTTATCTTTTGACAAAGCTTTGGTAAGAATATCAGCATATTGATTTTCACTTGTAACAAATTCTAAAGAGATGATTTTTTGCTGATACTTTTCCTCAATAAAGAAGTATTTCACCTCAATATGTTTACATCTTTTATGAAAGTTTACATTTTTAATCACACTTATGGCACTTTGATTATCTAAGTGAAGGCACAAAGTGTCTTGTTGATATTCACCAATGTCGGTGAGAAATTGTTTGATCCACATTGCTTCCTTAGTAGCTGCGCATGCAGCCATAAATTCGGCCTCGGTTGTCGATAGTGCCACGGTTTGCTGTCTTTGACTAGACCAAGTTATTGCTGCTCCACTCTTTAGGAAAACATAACCGGTCACAGAACGACGTGAGTCTGGGTCATTGGCATAGTCAGCAGCACTGTAACCAGTCACTTCTGAAGACTGATTAGTTTTTGTAATATAAACCATAGTCTTTTGTTTCTTTTAAATATTTGAAAATTCTTTTCACTGCATTCCAATGTGTTTGGTTGTAACAATTAAGAAATCGACTCACCAGGTTGACAGCAAACGTTATATCGGGTCGACTCACAGTTGCCAGGTGTATGAGAGATCCCACTGCTTCTCTGTATGGCAGATTCCTCTCAGGCTCTTCTTCTCCCCTCTGCAACTTCATGTGAGGATCGACAGGAACACTGTTGGGATTAGCATCATGCATATTAAATTTATTCAACATTTGCTCTATGTATTTTGTTTGGTGAATAAATATATAGTCACTCGACCTTTCAATTTGCATCCCAACAAAATTGCTAGGCTTATCCATAACTTTAATTTGAAATACTTTATTCAGTTCCTCAGTTACTGTTTTTAAAGCTAATTCATTCTATACTTCTTTTATAGATTTTCTCCACTTTTCTGCAGCAGTTGATTTAATTGCTTGTTTATATGTTTCAGGAACATTTTCCATAGGTTCTTCGTCATAGCACAGGTAAGTATTTTCTTCTGACTTTTTAGTACCCATATTCTTTCTAGGTCTCAGCTCCATCTTATTGACTGCAGTTGTATCCAGAGTTGTGTCAGGTACATAATCACTGTCTGAGGTAGACCTGTTTTCACATACTGTATCATATGAGCTGTCTAGACTTGTGACATCTGTGTCACTGACACTTTCATTTGCTTCCTCCTGGGTATTATCATTTTCTGCCGGGTCACTTGAAGATAGTTCTACAGGAACATAATCTCTTTTCACAGTAGATTCTAGAAATACAGCATCTCTGCTCTTTATTACTGTAGTGGTCTCAGGTACTATAAATCGGTAGCCCTTAGTATGATCACAATATCCAATGAAGATCATCTTGTATGCCTTGGGGTCCCATTTCTTACGTTTCTCCTTGGGCAGGTGGACCATAGCTTCACAGCCAAATATGCGCATGTGTTTCACATTCGGCTTTTGTCCAGACCACATTTCTTGAGGAGTTTTGAATGATAGAGACTTAGTTGGAGAGCGGTTGACCACATAAGCAGCAGTGTGTACTGCATCAGCCCAATATTTCTTTGGTAGCTTGGCATTCTGAAGCATACATCTTGCTCGTTCCACAAGGCTTCTATTCATCCTCTCTGATAAGCCGTTGCTTTCGGGGCTATAAGGTGTGGTTGTCTGGTGTATGATACCTGCACCTTTTAAGTAAGAGAATTTCTTGTTAACATATTCGGTTCCACCATCGGTACGAATAACCTTGATCCTGGCATTGAGCTGGTTCTCAACTTCGTTTCTATATTCTTTAAATTTTTCTAGTGCATCTGACTTGTTTTTGAGAAAGTACACATACACTTTCTTTGAGAAGTCATCAATAAATGTAATGAAATACTTTGCCCCGCCAAGCGACTGAGTTTCCATAGGTCCACATAGGTCCGAGTGAACGACTTCAAGTAAACTTTTAGCTTTGGGGCCTTCACTTTTAAAAGGTAGTCGGGTCTGTTTACCTTCTTGGCATGTTATGCATGTCAGATTTTCTGTTTTTGCTGAGAAAATTACATGATCAGTATTTTCTGTCATCTTCTTTAGACTCGGAAAGTTGAGATGTCCCATTCTCTGGTGCCACAAGTAAGTATCTTCTTGTTCTTCAACATCAGACATGCATGCATAGCCTTTACCAGGTATATCTAGCCGGTACATGTTGTTGACATGAGTGCCTGTTGCTACTATCTGACCTCTATTGTTTATAATAGCGCACCCATCATTATCAAAACTTACTTTTCCACCAGTTTTTGCGATCTCACTTACTGACAGGAGATTGTTAGCAAGATCAGGAGAATACAGCACATTGGTAAAGAGCACCTTGTTTTCTTTACCTTTATCATCACATGTGTCTAAACTTACTTGCCCTGCACCATGTACGGATAACACTTCTTTGTTAGCAACCTTTATATTGTTTATCGGAGGGGCTACTACATTCTGTAGCAAATTTCTGTGCTTCGTAAGATGATAGGCTGCTCCTGAGTCTACATACCACACATCATCTTGACTTGATGTAGCTATAAACACTGCAGCATATGATGCACTACTTGGCTTATGACGCTGTGTATCCTTTGGCTTTTCCTTGCATTCTGGGCTTTTATGGCCATATTTGTTACAGGAATAGCATCTTGGCCCTTTAGACTGCTTCTTGTGGCTTCTGTGCAACTTCTTGCTAGCGACAAATACTGAAGGTGAAGAATCAGTCTCGATACATCTGACATCTTGCAATAATTTTGCTTTTACAGAATCTGAGGTTATTTTCACGCCAGAGCTTTCAATAGCTATGATCATAGGCTGGTATGACTCAGGTAGACCAGAGAGTAGCAATGTTCCGAGCCATTCATCGTCCACCTTGAAGCCTATGTTCCGGAGCTTATGGGCAGTATTCATTATTTTGCTCACATATTCTTCTACATTTTGACATTCAGTTAACGAGGTATTACAGAGATCACGCAGTAAGCCGACTTTGCGTGTCAGCCCAGAGTCGTCGAACACTTTTGACAAGTTCTCCCACACTTCTTTGGCGGTGCCAGCCTCTTGAATATGTACGTAGTTTGTAGGATCGACTAAAAGAATTATCTTTGATTTTGCTTTTGTGTCTCGTTTTGTATCTGTTTTAGCGTCTGCAGCCGGTTCAACACAATCCCACAACACTTCGTGTTGAAGGTAAGTTTTTACCGCAAATCGCCATGTAGCATAATTATCACGGCCGGTTAGTTTTTCAATTAATGCCATTTGATTATTTGATGCCATTTTTCAAACACTTTTTACAATCTTTTTACGAAGAAACAATTGCAAATCACGTTTTTTTTCTGTCAAATCAATGTACACATTTTTACACTTTTTGCACTGAGAGTTTCGCACTGCCTTCTTTTCTAGGCTTTACTGGGCCCATAACCTGATAAATTAAACGAAAATTAACGGGAATCTAGTAAAGATTGCTTTAATTTTCTATAAAAAGGACTCGTAAAATACATGGGTCACGGAGTACAAGAATATGAAGTGACATTGACATAAGAATCGTCAAGTGCGAGACGGATTCAAATAAGGCGCGATATTCGAAATTAGAATGATATTTAACAATTTTCAATGTCTCGAAAACTTTATTTCCGTACCATTAAAAATGTAACCAGAAAACGCAAAAGGTTAATTCTCTCAAAAAAATTAACAGCTATTCATATTATTGGAAAGTGCTGATTTAGAAGTTTTTAGAACCTAAATAAAGAAATATCACGGCATTTCATTCGTTGTTAGAATTCACAAAGTTTTTTTTTTAATAGTTAGGTATTGATTAAATGTACCTATCACTTATAATGTTTTTAATATTTTTATACTAACAACGTTATTGATTAATGATCTGAAAGTAACGATGTTTTTGTTCATGTTTTTGTCGTCTCTCCAAAAGCGTATTCTGTAATATTTTTTTTGTTGCCAAACAACGTTATCAAACAACGTCAATTGGTGTCATCTTGACGACCAAAAAAAAACTCGACCCAAATCATTGGGTACTTTAAAAGACAAACAACACTTGTACAAGTTGTGCAACATTCGGCCATAAACAAAAAAAAATCAGCAGGTAGGTGCCCATTACCCATTATAGCAACACTCCGAAGTTCTACACTGTATTTCACTGATTCATCGCCAAAATACTTTAGACTCTATTTTAATCGATAATAAGACTTCTATTCTTCACAGAAATGGGCGTACATCTTACATCTCGTAATTTATCGGTTGTAATACTTTGACTATACGTCGATAAGTAATGTGTTACACATATCTAGACCAAAATAATCAGATTGAAAGCTTTAATCTTAATTTAGGTACATGAGCATCTTTAATTGAAAACTAGGTGACTAAGTAAAATATTTTTTTTTGAACTCTCCAGTCGCCATAAAAACAATTACCTTACAAAAGGTTACTAATCGAATAACTTCAATCCATCCATTGACTTTTCAAGCCCTCATTGCTCTTGCATCATGTTCATTGATCTTTGCATTCATTCTAATTTAACGTATTATTCGAGTTTATCAAAACCAAAATACCAGTCAGATACTTAAGAACGGACAAAACTCTTTTTATCGATAACTATGCAAGCTAAAGTCCATAAAATGATGGAAGGGTGGACAATCAACTGTTCAGTCGAAACATTCAAATCAAATCAAAATTAAAGTAGGTAACCTCAGTTCCTTTAAAAATAAATTTTCAACCAATATCCGTTAATTTAAACAACATAAGTAAATAATTCTTTAGTTTGCTACGAAATGTCTCTTTACAACGTAGTAACTAGGTACGTATTACTCGCTTAAAATGAAGCATTGAAAATTATTGCATTAATTAACGGATTAAATGAGAAACTAACTTCAATGTTTGTTTTAGTTTTAAAGTAGGTATACTAAAAAACAGATTCCATAACAGGCTATAAAAAGGCGACAATTTCGTAATTTGAAAATACTCGCTTTTAAATACCTCATTCAGAACTCTAGTCTAGAAATAGACAAAATATTAGTAAGTAATCAGGAATTTCATATTATCTCGATAGTGTTAGCCCAGCTACGAGTTTATAATAAAAACAAAAAAAAAATGCTTCATCGTTCACTACAAAAAAATGGTACAGGATCGAGGACAAATAGAAACCGGTACGTACGTAACAACAGGCGGACTCATCGCCAAACGCCGATCTCCTCCAGGCAAAGGCAGGGATTCAGACATGAAAGGGAAATGGCGAACGAAGATAATTACTCTTCGATCGTTATCTTAAATCTCTATCGCAAATGATTTCAACTCGTATCTTTTTTCCATTAATTACCATATAAAAACATCGACTTATGGTCTTGGAAAATTATTACAAATTCTCCAAACAGGCTACATACTATATCACCGTCGGACAAATGCCACAATGTTTTTTAAGTAGAGATAAAGTACATAAGGTTTACTCGGGTAATTCCGAATGTCGAAAACTGTCGGATAATTCCGAAAAGAGACTTTTATTATGATGGAATTAAGGGTGATTTTCATCTGAATTTCGGAATTATCCGACATTCGGTAATACCCGAATACACCTTACTCGATTCAATTTCATGATCAATACTCAAGAATAACATTTCCGCTTATACGTAAAACGTAACAATCCACTTTTAAGGGTCAACCCCATGCATGCAAATTAACGACATGAATGATAAATCATCAAGGTAACAATCATAAATCATAATGGAACGAACTGACCCGATTTGATGTCCAGGACACTCCAAACAGGATTTACAGGAAACCACCAGTTTCACCGCATATTAACTTTACACCTTACGTCTTTGCACAAATTGAAATATTCACTCTTCAGTTCATAATTCCACGATATCACAAATCACAACATACACAATGCATCGAATTTTCTTTAGGTACAAACCCCGCAGTACTTTCGCGTTACGATCCCACGATCTGATGTCGGGGCTTAATGTAGGTTTAGGTATTCAGGAATGGCTAGATGCACTAGGTGGTACATCCGTAGGGCTACTATATTTAACGCGAGTACAAGTACGCGAGGCGTAATGCAGTCTCTGTTGCTACTGTCCGACCAGATTGAGATTCAATCCCAGAGTGACGCCAGCCTGCAGCCTGGCGATCCCACTTACTCTAGTCCACAAAAACCGTAAGCTAATTAATTATCAAACAGAGCAATTTCCGAGAACACATTCAGACGTTACAAAAACCCCTGACGCCTCTAATACGCTCCCATAGCCTCTTGAACAGACATCTTTATTACCCACGTCGCTTACAAGTGTTTTTGATAAATCGTAAGTATGTCATGTAAGCGCCCATTATTTTCAATTTACCAATTACATCACCTGAGCGTCGACATATATATATCGGGGATCTCGGAAACGGCTCTAACGATTTCAATGAAATTTGCTTTGCAATGGGTTTAGGGGGCGATAAATCGATCTAGATAGCTAGCTAGGTCTTATCTCTGGGAAAACGCGCATTTTTGAGTTTTTGTATGTTTTCCGAGTAAAACTCGGTCTCCCAGATATTAAATATGATCTGCTTTGATGAAATATAGGCCACTTGAGTCTTAATTTATACATTACTACTCTTTGGTATCAACTTGGTGCATACTTAGTGTGGTCGAAGTCTAGGAGTAAGAGTGTGTTTGTAAACAACGCCACGCAACTACCCAGACACGCGATTTATACCTATCTATATAAGTACCTACCTAGTTTCTCACGGTCACTGGTATTACCTAGGTATTATAGATAATGAAGGATTATGGTGTCTGCTGTACAGTTGCTAAGCGGCAATTATATCATGTCTTTAAAAATATGCAATGTATTACAACGCTTAATTTACGATAACAATATATATTAGGACTACATATTTGTGTTATATTTGAAGTATTTACCTTTTTATTGTTTTAGATCCACGAAACACCGTTGCATTTGGCAGCAGATCACGGAGACAAGGAAATACTCGAAATACTCTTAGGCACCAATGATGTCAATGTTGATCTCTTCAATAAAATAGATCAGACGCCAATTTACATAGCTATTCGAAGCGGACATCTTGGCTGTGTTAAAGCGCTAATCCGAAAAGGTGCCAATCTATTCAAAGTGACAGGAGAAAGAAGTACCGCTTTGCACGAAGCCATACAGTTCGGCGATAAGAAAATTGTAGATTATATTCTCAGTTACGATGACGATGCTACACGTACGATGATAAATTCATTCGACAATCGCGGTTACGCTCCGGTGCACATTGCTGCAATGAATAACCGTCTTGAATGCATTAAGATGTTGTACTACAAGAAAGCAAATTTAAGACTCAAAACTAAAGGGGAGTTCATAACAGATTGGACGCCTTTACAAATAGCCGCTTCTAAAAATTGTCCAGATGTAGTTGGAGCTCTAATGGACATTGATCCAGAAGCCATTGACGATATTGATGACAAAGGGCGTTCTGCTTTAAACTTAGCCGCTGATCGATGCCATCGAGAAGTAGTTTCAACGATATTACGCAAGGGTGCTGTTTTATCCAACCCTTCTGAATACCGGGATAAAAGAAAAAAGACTGTTATAGAAACTATAGCAACGAAGCTTCCCAATGCGACACAGTTTTTTGAAGAAGTATTCGATGAATTTATAGAATCAAAATTGCCAGAATTAGGTGAAGCTGGTTGTGAGATCAGTATAGATTATGGAGTCTTATTGAAAGATCATGAAACCAGTCAAATTAAAGTATTAGAGGAACTAGTCAGATGTAATCAGAAAAATATCCTCAAGCATCCATTGATTGAGAGTCTCATTTATTTAAAATGGATCACTTTGGTGCCGTTCTTTTACGTGATTGTAGCAATTTACACCATATTTGTTTTGACACTAAACTTTGTTTTAATAGTTAATTTCTGTGATAAAGATAAAAATAACTATATGAGCAGCAATCTGCTCTATGCCCCGACACTTTTGGTCATCGTTCAGGTACGTTTTTAGAGTATACTCAATATAATTATGCATCGTAAAATATCACAAATCTTTTCTATTATTTGCATCTTTGTAATTATTTGTGTTATTTATTCACAGGAACTCCTATTCATATACGTTAAAAGGCTGCACTATCTCACTTGCTTGGAGAATTGGGTAAAATTTGGCTCAATAGTTCTGACACTTGTACTGCTCTTTACTGAGGAAGATCAGTGGCTCGAGCACGAATCTCTAAGACACGTGGCTACTGGAGCTCTGCTTCTGACGTGGGCTTATATGATGTACCTCCTCTCCAGGTTCCCATACTGGGGATATTATCTACAGATGTTCAGTAAAGTTGCTACTAACTTCTTCAAGGTTAGTTGAGTACTTTATTGCTTTGGTGTTCATAAATACTTTTTAAAATTTAATATTGAATTAAGAAAACATAGATAAGAATAAAGAGAAGAGTAATATCTTCTGATCAAGTATTCGTTCTTTCTTTTGCTGCTTATAACTACAATTTATTAAATAAAATAAGTATGTAAAACAATATTTTCTTATTTCAGATATTGCTAACATGCGCCTTCTTACTTATTGCTTTTGCACTAAGTTTCATGGTTCAATATCACGCATACCCCCCTTTTGATGGGCCATGGGCGGCTTTTGTGAAGACAGTAGCCATGATGACGTCAGAGTTTGACTATAGTGGATTATTTAAGGAACCCAACGTAACCCACGCTAGACCATTAAGGCGTATTAGGGCAAATGTGTCAGCGGTTATCAATGGGACAAATCTTGTGAATTCTACAAATCATGGAAATGCATCAAATCTTGCTAACCCATTGCATCACTATTTTCGAGACTTCCATTCCGAAGAGTTTGCATACACAAAGACAATAGACCATATGTTATTTGTACTGTTCTTGATTTTGGTATCAATGGTATTTGTGAACTTCTTAATAGGTGTGGCAGTAAGTGACGTAGCAGATCTGAAAATGGTAGGGGATGTTAGAAGATTAAAGAAACAAGTGAATTTCTTAAGCCATCTAGATGCTTTTGTATTTGGAGGCGTATTTAGAACTTTGGT
Organism: Cydia splendana; assembly: GCF_910591565.1. Classification (NCBI taxonomy): domain Eukaryota; kingdom Metazoa; phylum Arthropoda; class Insecta; order Lepidoptera; family Tortricidae; genus Cydia; species Cydia splendana. The sequence continues at coordinate 8,039,021 of NC_085980.1, read as the reverse complement.
TCATAAGAAATTTCACTGTAGAAGATTTATAAGAAAAATCTATATAAGACCTTGCATTATCAAGCATTGGGAGGTCTGTTATGAAGTTCTTGCTGATGCTGATGAACCACATTATTTTGCCAAAGAACAATCGTTACCACCTCATATTTTAGACTCTATATTGCATAAAGTAAAGACAAAATACCAGCAAAAAGAACGAGAAGCCAGTAAGAAAATGTACAGAGACCAAATGGACATGCTTTTCAAGACTATAGTAACTGATGATAGGTATTCATTAACTGAATTAATAGAAAACTCGAAAGTCGAAAAGGGGATGGAGATACGAACAAAGTTTGGAGACATAATGAGTCGTTTGGAAGAATTGGCTACTGCAATCAATGATGTCAAGGACCAAGTGAAGGATATAGGAAAGAATCAACACAGCGTCTCTGATAAAAATACTCAGACGGAAAATTCTGGCGATAATAAGAAATTTGTGCTCAAATTGAAGAATAAGAGTGTTAGCTAAGCCATGTTGAAGTTACCTGTAGGTTTTCAACTTGTTTATCAAATATTTTTTCTCAAAAATGGACGGCAAAGTCGACTTTGCCGTTTAAAAAATAGGTCGCGAAGCGCGTAGTTTATGGTCAGTCAAAAATTAAAAAGTTAAAAACATTGCAGTCTCGATTTTGGGACTGCAATGTTGCATACAAATTCCATTATTTGTCGAGTTCCAAACTTTTTAAAAGTTGAAATGGCCATATCAAATGAAGGCACAGGCCCATTAAACAGCCAAACAGATGATTAGTACCGCGACTATTTACCTGTCTCAAATAGGTTGGCGTATTTTCGGGAGAAAAATACACTTCTACTTTTTTATTAAAAAAAATAAAAAGGCGGCAAAGCTAATTTTTTCAATTGTTTCTACTTTTCTCTGTGAAAATATATACCTAAGAACGTTGCTTTTGTAAAATATTTCTATGATATTTATATTTCTTGCACCATTTTTGAGAAAAGCACTATATATGACTCGGCTGGAAGGCTACTTGCTGGCTTCGGATTCAATTAAACGGACTCCCAAGGTCGTCCGTTTAAAACGAATCCTCAGCCTGCAAGTAGCTACTTCCGAGCCTCGACAATAATGTACTATATAGCTTTAGGGCTGGTTGCACTAACCAAAATTGACGGACTGATAAATGTCAATCAGCAGTGAACTACGAAATTTAACGATCGTTTTAACGCTGACATGCTTTGTTGCAACTGGGCCGAAATATTTTTGTACTTAGAGGACTTGACTTTTTGTAGCATAATTAGTGAAGTAGGTAGTAAGTACAAGTTCAGTGTATTTTAATTAAGTTTATTATCCTCAGTCTTTACTTTATCTTTAAAAAAATTAAACTAAAATTTAAAGAGGCAATACCTAAATGGTAACGATTCTAAAATTTCTATGATTGTCAAAGCATTTAATAATTTTAAGGAGACAAGTTTTATTGATATATGTATTTATTCTTAGAAGTCTTAAGCCTAAGGTTCACTAATGTCACGGACTCTGAATTAAGAAAAAAATATATAAGTATTTTGATCTTTGGTAATTGTATTTATTTTTGTACTATGCTAATTGATAAAAAAAAACAAAAAAAGTGTAACGGTGTTTAAGTATTTAAGTGTAATTATTTTTCTTCCTGAAACCCTTAAACCGTACAAAAATATAAATGTTTAGTATTTGTTGATCAATGTTATTTAAATAATAAGGTCGCCTTATCGGCTGATTATATTTTATTTAAAATTTTAAATCAGGCAACAAGGCCCATATTACAAATACCTTACAGACTAACATACATATATATATATATTATAAACTTAAAAACTAAACACTATTTTTATATGCTAAAATACTTCAAATCATACGCGTGTTCTAGGTACCCCACTAGTTAAACACAATTTTACAAGTCTGTCGATGTATAGTTTCTTGTAAACGCTTGTACCACTTATTGAACGCAAAATAGATAATTTTATCTATTCTATGTACTTACTTATTCTATTATTTCTTTATGACTTAACTAAGATGTAAGTAATTGAAAAAGTTAACATAATAGGCTTGTCACAATTATATAACTAATTAACAAACATCAAAGTCACTTTTGTAAAAAAATGAAATAACGAAAACACAAAGCAACGAAACTGGAAGGTTTAATGCCCATTTTAGCAACAGTCGCGGCATGTAAATTAAGGAATAGCAGCAACTTTGTCGATTTTAGTTTCTTTGTCAACGGCGTTTAATTTTAGGGTGGCGATTTAGCTTTAGTAGCTTTGTGCAGCGTTGTGTCAACTTTGTTGCAGTTTACAAGCAAAGCGGCAACTTACATCTACACGGTCGCCGGGCCGGCGCCGGGATCGGGCGGACGGGGCCGGTTTCACGGATTCCCGATGGCCGGGCTGAGTTTTTCATTTCGCTATATATGGAAACATTGTTAAAATACCTATTTCCAAATTTAAATGTAAAAATATACTTTGTCTCGAATCGCGAAAAATATATTAAACAATAACTTTTTAAAACTAGAAATGTTGAATGTAGATTTATTTTTATTTTAAATAATTTTAGTGATGGTGTCCTGATATTACGTGGAACGGAATACTAAATAGGATGGTAGCACCCGGGCCCCCATTCGCACGTGCCGGATGCCCGGCGACCGTATGATGTAAAAGCGCTTTAACGTAGTGTGCATGTTTGATACCAATTTTGTTTTGCAAGTCATTCACCCTATCACATCTGATTTAGTTTCCTTGTGTGCAATAATATTAAGCATGATGACATGATGAGGATCTATGTATATGAACAAAAGTAAGTTTTTATGCTAGCCTGTCTTGGCCCTCTATCCTATAGGTATCTACATCACACATAAAAACAATATGTCTCATACGTTTACTCAATTGCACACAAACTTACCTACAGATTTTAGAACCCCTAGACGATATTTTGAACAGCGCGCCAAGACGGACGTTTTGGAAACTCAAAATCCCATAGATACAAAATGACACTTATCGCAAACGCGTACGTCGCATCACGCTATCGAATGAAATTTTACACTAGTACCTACTGACCAAAAGTCATCGTTCTATCGAGTAATTCTAGAACATAAATAAAGATTGTGTATTACACTGTCCGCTCTGAGGTTGCAACTGAAACACAACGTTCCAAGTTGTAACGTCGAGCCAGGGGACTTACATCCTTACATTAGGAACTGCAGATATGGTAGAGAAACGTAGGTGTGAACACTAAGTAACGTTATCTTCAGCTACAACTACATGAAACGTTAAGGGGAGGTTCTTCTGTGAATGACTACACCTTTTACTTTTCAAGATCCCTATACTGTACTCTTAGAAAAGAGCGTTTTAAAGGTTTAGTGATGCGCACGTGTCCTAGAAAATTACAACCGGATCTGGTTATCATTAGGTGGGAATTACGCTTGTTTGCCACCAATATGGTGTACAACAATGGACAGTCAAAAATTACACTCTCCGAGCGACAATTGAGTAATTTCCTCTATTTAAAATAAATTATTTCACACTGTGCTCGAAATAAAACACCAGATAATTATTAGCAAAACATAGATAGCAGTTATTTTTAACCACAATTTCTATAAATCGGATTGAAATATAAAAAGTAGGTGAGTTGACTGTGACGTCACTATACACGTTTTCATATAAATTCCATATTGGCAAATCGTTTTGACAGTTCTAAAAAAGAAGCTGATTTGACAAGTAGGAAAGTAGCCAATTAACCGTTTAGAAGCAATATTTTTTTATTTGTAACCAACAATAACGTATTAAGTAAATGATTCTTAAAATTTTTCATTAATACTTTAGATTCAAAAAGATAGATATAATGAAAATATTTATTTTGTATAAGAATATTATTTTATTTTATTTTTATATAACAAATACATACACATTCAAAAACAATCATAGATAATTAAAAAGCATTATGAAAAACAAATCATAAAAGCTAAAAAAAGAAAAACAATACACTTATATAACCTTTACAATACATTACGTTTAAGGGATCGTATAAGACTTAGTACCCGATATGGTGGGGTAAGTCGATTTCGATTCGACCAACGTCATTCCCGTTAAAAGGTGATCCTTGAACGTGAATCCACCAGGCTGCGGAGAACACGATTTGCGCTGAACGTGCAGGTTCCAATGTCCACCAGTAAAGTGCATGTACGCAAATGCTGGTACATTCCCAACTAGGCGGCGAGTCTCCACGACGTACCCGTAGTCTTTATACTGCATGGCATAAGTTGTTGCTCCACCTTTAGCTGCTGCAGACAAATTGTTGAACTGGGCAGCCTCTCGACCGCCTTCAACATGTCTGAGACGCAACATCCCGTTGTTTAAAGGAGTCACTGTCCATGAGCAGCCGCTGAAGTCTGGGGTGAACACGTAATGTGGCTGGTTAGCATTAGGTCTATGAGGAATGTCAATGGAGCCTCCTTGAGGCAGCCAATAAGCGCGCTCGCCTCTTCCATCGACTTCAAGTGCGTAGATAGATTTTCCTCCTTTCACTTCAGCGAATTTGAATCTTGCTTCAGTTCCTGGTCTAGGCGATTGTGGATGTCCGACTGGACCGGCGGTGAACGCTTGCTTTCCGAAGTTGTTCATCACTTGGCTTGGCGTCTTCGTGGATTTTACGGTGGCCTTCACATGGCTAGATGAGCCACAGTGAATTGGAGTAGCGTTTGGTAGGTCTCTGTCAGCGCCTTCTGATAGTCTGTTCCCTGGTAGCTGGGGGAGATTAGAAGCCAAGCTGGTCCCATAGAGCTGAATAATTAGAATCACAATCGGGGTGATGTGTCGCAACGCCATTGTTGCAACGTTGAAGTTAGACTGTAGCATTGGACAACAGTGTAAGTCTTTTATACAAGCCGCGAACATAGGGGCGTAGGACTGACGCATTGTGCATTATTCAGAATAGGAAAAACGTGGTCGACGTAAATATATATATAATATATATATATATATTTGAAAGATTGAAATAAGTAGGTACTTGCACAATCATCATGGCGAGAATTAAACTCTTAGTTTCGTCATGTCAAGAGAGTAAAAAGGTGTTGAAACTTTGTTTCGAACACGTGAATATTATCGAGTGTTCTTGTAAGGGGGGAGAACAAATATTTTATTTCGATTCAGGGTGTTGTAACTTTGGAAGAAGACATTGTGACAGAAATGTCACGTGTTTTCAACTACTTTTTTTAGCTGCACACTAGAATTACATCAACCAATATAAAAATCCACGTGAACAAAGTCGTGGGCAACAGCTAGTATAACAACTCTTTTTATGGTTGCTTTCATTGTTTTTATTTTCGTAATTCATTGTGAACAAGTTATACTAATTGAGTAAGTACCTAATTGTCTAATACTGCAGCGGTATCATGGTCGCGTTTTTATCACCTGTCATGTATGCGTCACTTTCGCACTTACATACTTGTTACAACGTGACAGATGATAAAGAGCAGTAAGGCTACCACCAGTTTTGACATTGACATAACGCTCACGTCTACGTAATTTACTTTCTGTACATCTCGCTTGCACTAATATGCGAGTACGAGCGAGATGCATAGAAAGTAAGTTACGCAGACGTGAACGTATATGTCAATGTCAAAACTGATGGTAGACGTACTGTAGCCTTTGCCTTTCTGATAACAATAGTCGTAGGCTGGGATTCTGAATGCGTAATAATTATTGACTTTTTCCTCGTCGGTAATACCTGATCAACACACAAAACAAAAATACCTATAAGTCATCTTCGTATGTTGTATACAGGGTGATTTCGGGGTCGTGAGCCAGAACCACTTTTTCTGACTCTGTAAATGATCCACATTATCATATGGTAGTATTTGATTAAAATAGAATTATTTATTTTTTTCGAATTCTTCATGTAAAATTAATGTTATACAAAGTAATTATGGTCACCCTATGACTTTTGACATACGCTGTATGGAAAGCGACAAGACGTCGCATTGAGTAGGGTGACCAAATTGTATGCAAAAAAGTTTTTTCTACTTGTCATCTGGAAAATAATCATCATTATTGGTGATAAACAATAATTAACAACATCATTAGGCTCATCTTTGAATTCTGTATGATGTCTGGCTCGCTTGCTCCACGACCCCGAAATCACCCTGTATTATCCTCAATATGATAAATGAAGTGTGACATTAATATAATAGTTTGACCGAGTTATAAGAGACTGTTGCTATGCCAATTTGGTCAGGCACCTACTAGGTTCTTTTCGGTTTTGATTTATTTAGGGTTTAGACATTTCAGAATACAAGTGATTTGATGTGAAGATTTGTGGTAAATTAATGATGTGGTTCCACATTTCAACTATAGCGGTATTAGTATGACTTACAAACAAGTCACGGAGATTCACATAGCTTAAATACTTTTGTAACCAGTCTGGTTTTTAGGGTTCCGTACCCAAAAGGTAAAACGGGACCCTATTACTAAGACTTCGCTGTCCGTCCGTCCGTCCGTCCGTCCGTCCGTCCGTCCGTCCGTCCGTCCGTCTGTCTGTCACCAGGCTGTATCTCATGAACCGAGATAGCTAGACGGTTGAAATTTTCACAGATGATGTATTTCTGTTGCCGCTATAACAACAAATACTAAAAACAGAATAAAAAAAAGATTTAAATGGGGCTCCCATACAACAAACGTGATTTTTGACCAAAGTTAAGCAACGTCGGGCGTGGTCAGTACTTGGATGGGTAGCCGTTTTTTTTTGCATTTTTTTTCCGTTTTTTTTTATTATGGTACGGAACCCTTCGTGCGCGAGTCCGACTCGCACTTGCCCGGTTTTTTTAAACTTGCACATACCTACCTTATCTACAGTCCCACATTCACCATTAGATACTGGAGCGGTCAACGTGGTTACAAATATCTGAATAAATATTATAGTCTTATATCTGACTAGCTTCTGCCCGCGACTTTGTCTACGTGGGATAACCTCGATCCTCAAGGTGTCTCCGTACCAAATGCCATCTAAATCGTTTCAGCGGTTTAGGCGTGAAGCGTGAAGAAAAGACAGACAGTCAGACAGAGTTACTTTCACATTTATCTCGTATATAAAGTAGGTAAGTAGGATAGAAACTGTAAACTACTTAAATACAATTAAAACTGTAAGTAGGTACTTTAAACTTACGCTTCCCCTTAACACGTCATCTAGATCCTGAGATTGGAGCACCAGGGAAGATTAATTCGCCGCAAGCTCTGGATTTAATCTTCAATCAACCTGCGGCCGTATATAATTAACTATGGCCGAAACCATTCCAGCCCTAACGTAGAAAGCCTATGGGAAACCTAGAATGCATCTGTGCAGTAATTCATCACGCGGTTTTTGTTCTAGAAAACATGATGAAAAACACTTTGTTTAAGAGGAAAGGGGACGGCTGGTTCTCCATTAAAACGTAGTCCCCATTTTCCTCTTTGGTATTGGCATTATAGAATATATTTTTACATAACTTGATGTATATAGCTATGCCCCGACGTTTGAATTTTTTCGATTTTTTTAATTATTTAAAAAATTAGGAGCGAAAAACAAATTTCATACAAATCTATGTAAGATTTGTATGAAATTTGTTTTTCGCTCCGATGCTGATATTCAGTAGTTCATGACGCTAAACAACCTAAAGCTATACATATAAAATCATAATAATCATAAGTCTATTTCAAAATTCATAGTTTAAAACCACACATATTGAACTCCAATTTTAGTCAGAAAATTAAAGCCTGTTACATTCTAAAGTTGAATTTAAGTATTTTATTTACCTAAAGAATATTTTAAATCATCATTTAACATTTTGTATTTAATAATGTTATCATATTGAACTAAAAATCTTTCCATTCAAATTACACTCCTGGTTAAATATACGTTCACGATTTAATATTGGAAGCACCTCTTAACAAAGAAGCATCTCATTTATACGAATCCGGCACAAAGTTACGAATCAATTTGCAATTTAAATTCTAAACCACATTCATGTGGCTCATGTTCAAATACGAAATCAAATATCGGAATATAATTACTCTCAACTCCATAACGCTTATTTCGCTCCCGCAAAAAGTTCAACTGGGTGCTTTACTTTCTAACTTGGGAATTCGCTATCACTGGAAATTTTGCTTTGGAAAGGGAATTTTAGAACAATTTTGAAAGCTGATTAGGTTACTGCAAAGTTGTGTCAACTCTGGTTTCTGTTTTAAACGCTCATTTGCGCTGCGAACTTTTGGCGACTCATATTTCTATTATACCTACATTTTAACCATTATATTTCTGCTATAGTTATAACTATAGCAGAAATATAATTTTATAATCAATCTACAGCAAACTAGTTCGCTATTCATCGAATGCTGGCTATAATTTATTTTTCAAAACACACAATTTGACCGAATCAGTAGATTGATCATAAAATTACTTTATAACAAGAAAATTTTATATGACTAAATATAACTATATATTTTATTTACAACTAGGTTTTCAAAAAGGACAAATTTTAATGGTAAAGCGATTAGTACATCATGTTAAATCGTATATCCAATTCGGGTTGCCTACAATATAAGTCTTCTCTAAATCATCATCGTCTTCCTCGCGTTGTCCCAGCTTTTTGCCTTTTTTGCTTAGCAACTAATCTCAAGAATTGGCGTAGGCCCTAGTTTTTACAATAGCGACTGCCACCTGACCTTCCAATCCAGAAGGGAAACGAGGCTTCATTGGGATTAGTCCGATTTTTAGCCAGAAGCGATTGGTAAATATCAAAAGATATATCAAACATAAGTTCCAAAAATCTCATTGGTACCATCACCCACACTGTTAACTGACAGTCCGTAAAGGCATAAGGTCCACCGATGGACAGTTAAGAGTGTTTCTGTTTGTACTAGCCGGGGTTTGAATCCGCAACCTCCGGATTGAAAGACGCACGCTACTAAGAAAATCATCACAAAAATAAATGCCCTTACCGGGATTCGAAGTCAGGACCATCGTCTTCACAGGCAGGATCATTACCCACTAGGTCAGATCGGTCGTCAACTAAGAATCTTCTCTATTCAAATGTAAAAATATTATTGCAAGTATGCACTGATGTACCGGGAACTGGTATTCTGTACTCATTCCCTAAATTTTGTTATATTTTTTGCGCAAATCCGTCTTTGTTCCTCGCAGACGGCGAGAAGGATTACGCTCGTTTTTTACTAAAACTGCTTCATAACAAGCTTTCTGTTTTCCGGAATTACTTATCTGGACGGCACAATGGAAGGAACCTGGATAAGCACAGATTGCGATATTAGCATTGTGAAAATGTATTACTCCGTTAAATTTTAAGAAAATTTAATTAATGTAGGTAAGTACATTGAACTGATAGAATGTATAACATTACAGAAATAGACTGCGGAAATACGTCGAGTATAAAAAAACTAAAATAAGTAAAAGGTATAAAATCACATTAGATTAATTGATACCGTAAAACGGGGTGAGTAGGTTTCGTAGGGAGAGGTGGGTTATGAATGGGGAGAGAAGGTTTGAGAGTGCGGTGAGAAGGGATTTTAAGGCTACTGCTATAAAAATAATGTATTTCAATTTAAAATGGAGCTATAGTAATACGTATAATAAAAAAAAATCGATCCAACAATCTTCCAAAATCACCTTTGTATGAAAACCCCTCTCACCCCAAATACGAGGCACTACGGGGTGAGGTGGGTTTTCCTCTTTATCGTCAAAGTTATGAAATGGAACTACCCAAAATAAAATAAAAACTAAAATACAAACGTCCGAAACACTTATTATATACAAGTTAATATAAGTAAGTTTTCTTCGCAATATGGCCCTCAAAATATCTCGTATGGTGGACCAAATAGATTATAAGTATGATTACTATAGTTTTATTGCCAATAAAAATGATGCTTTTTCCAATTGTTCCGTTACTAACAACAAAAGCTTCTCTTCCGAAAATGCTGGCCCCAAAAAAAGGGACTATCCCTTATTATTTCCACAAAATTGATACAACGAATAAAAAGTCTATGTTTTTTCGACAATAATGTATATAAAAAATATGACTTAAAAATATCTGATAGTAAAATTAGACTTCTTCACCAAAACATAGCAGAACTGTGCAATAAATTAGATATAATTGAACTTTCATTAATCGAATTATATGACAAAGGAAAGGAGGTTGACATTATATGTTTAAGTGAGACATTCGTAAAGCAAGGAGTTGAGACCAATATTAGATTGAACAATTACAAGCTCGCGGCTTCATTCCATAGAGAAACTAGTAGAGGTGGCACATGTATCCTCGTGCACAAAATGCTTGAGTTTAAACCAATTAATATTCCGGCCGGATTAGCCACAAAACTGTATTTTGAATGTCGTGGGACAGAAATAACTGGTCTAAATACAGTAATCTTCTGTATCTATAGAATACCTGAAGAAAATAAGTCCAAAATAGAACTATTTTTGCAGAAATTAGAAGTATTATTACACTTTGTCACAGAAAAGTTTAAACGAAAAAAGATTATAATCTGTGGCGATTGGAATTTAAACATATTAAAAGATAATTCACATACAAAAGAATTATTAAGTATTTTACAGAACTGCGATTTTAACATTCATACAAAAAGTCCGACCAGGTTAAACTCCTGTATAGATTTAATTGCGAGTAATAAAACGGCGCTGATGCTGAACTGGTATATTTAGGACTTTCGGACCATGAGTCGGCTCAGCTACTAGAGATAAAATCGAATAAGCCAAAGTTATTTTCGACTTGGTTTGAATTCAAAAGGGATTACAATATGGAAAATATACAGAAGTTTGTCCAATATATGTCACCTCTTTCTTTCAATGACGTTTTTAACTCAAATGTGATGTCAGAAGCATTTAAAATTTTTTATAATATATTCTGTTTACTTTACAAACTATGCTTTCCTGTTATTAGAATAAAAATTACAAATCGCTCAAAGAAAATAAAATGGCTCACGAAAGGCTTAAAAAAAATCCAGCAGAACAAAACGTGAGTTATATATATAGAGCAAGTACCGTAAACCGACAGAGTAATAAACTTAAATTTTAAAAATATAACTCTTTATTCAAGTCTTGTATCTTTAGGGCCCAAAAATTAATAATATCAAATATATTAAAGAGAATAAAAATAAATGTAGAGCTACTTGGAATACTATTGCAACGACAGTATACAAATATTATTCCAAAAACGAAATTGACATTTTGAATTATGACAATCAAATAATTTCTAACCCTGATGACATTTGTAACTATTTAAATAAATATTAGATAGCCTTAACAAGTAAAGAACGGAATAATTCATCTGACATGACATTAAATAAATATTTATATCATAAAACTGTAAACAATTCACATACAATTTTCTTGAGACCGGTTGACGAGAGTGAAGTCTATAAAATCATTATATCACTGAATAATAGTAAAGCTTATGGACACGATGAAATTGTAACTATGGTCTTAAAGTCACTCTGTCACATCATAAACCTATCTTTTATTGAAGGAATCTTTCCTGAGGAGTTAAAATTGTCGATTGTAAAATCTCTATTTAAAAAGGGTGATAAATCAGACCCGAATAATTACAGACCGATAACTTTAATTCCGGTCTTATCCAAAGTATTAGAGAAAGCACTTCACGTGAGACTGAATTAATTTTTAAACAAGCACGATATTCTAACACCCAATCAATTTGGATTTCGCAAGGGAAAATCCACTACACTTGCCTGCTTCAATCTAGTGAAAAGTGTTTCAGAGAGCTTAAACCAGAAGCTTCCTATAATGGCTATTTTTATTGATTTAAACAAAGCTTTCGATTACATCGATCATTCAATTCTCTTGAATAAATTAGAGCTATACGGTATAAGAGGGAATGCTAACAAATGGATCAAAAGCTATCTAGAGAATGCAGTGTACGGAAATCGAGAAAATCATTTGTAGAAATAATAAGAGCCAATGCAAGGAAAGGTTTAGGTCTACATTTTTGGTTAAAGATACTGGAGTCCCTCAAGGTAGTATCCTTGGCCCCTTACTTTTTTTTGATTGCAATTAACGATTTTCCGAATTGTATTAGCCAAGACTGTATTATATTTGCCGATGACACTACCCTGGTAATAACAGGAGACGACAAGAACACTTTTGAGGCCAATGTTAATAAAACCTTATTAGACGCTATTACTGGTTCAAGAGAAATAAGTTGCAAATTAATATAAACAAGACGAAAGCGATGACATTTTGTAATTATAATGATAACACATTACCTTTAGATATAAATTATGATAACGCCAAAGTAGACTTAGTTGACATGTGCACATTTTTAGGATTTAATATTGATAAAAATTTAAATTGGAAACTCCACATAGATCAAGTTTGTAAAAAGTTAAATAAATTTATATTTGCACTGAAGCGACTGAGACGAACGGTCTCAACATAAGCTGCGCTCATAACGTATCATGGATACGTGTCTTCAGTGTTATGCTATGGACTAGTGTTGTGGAGAAACTCTGTAGACGTGGAACGAGTTTTTATTGTTCAAAAGAAATGTATCCGGGCTATAGAAAACACTTGGTTTTTAGAAAGCTGTAAACCGGCGGTCGGCAACCTGCGGCCCGCGGGCCGCATGCGGCTCGTGAAACTCTCACTTGCGGCCTGCAAGCCTCTCTGGCTATGTAATATTGAGAAACGACAATGTCTGATAAAGTCATAAATATTAACAAAGTGCGGCCCGCGTCAAGTTACTCATCGTTAACTACGCTACTAAAACTACGCAAAAAAAGGTTGCCGACCGCTGCTGTAAACCATTGTTTAAAAAACTTAACATACTACCACTCCCGTGCCAATACATTAAAGATGCATGTTTACTTGTCAAAGATAACCCAAACTTCTTTACATCTCGTAGTGAGACGAGTACAAGACACACAAGGGCACAATACAAAAATTTGCTGCACCAACCTCCTTGCCACTCCTATATTTATAAAAAGAACTGTTACAATATGTGTATAACCTTGTTTAATAAATTACCTGACGAAATTAAATTAGAAAGTAGAGATGCATTTAAAATTAGGTTGACACAATGGCTCCAAGAAAAATGTTTTTATAGTGTTAAGGAGTATTTGACATAAATAATAACTTTAATAAATAGGATAATAATGATATTTGTAAATAAGTATAGAATTCTAGATTTTAAGTAGGTAAAAATAAGTGATGCTTAGCAGCACATTGCATGTTAATTTGCACACCTGCTTGCAGGTTGAATACGTGGAACTTTTATATTTTTAAGACCTTTTATTGTAACCGTGTTCTTGCAAATAAAAACAAAAAAAAAACAAAAAAAAAAACCATTCAGTTTTCATATGTAAAAATAAAATGTTATCGAGGTTTGAATTTCAGTTTTGACCCTACTCACCCCATTTTACGGTACCAAAAAAGGTACATCCGAGATGACTTGTGCCAAAATCGATTACTAGAAAACTTTTAGGCCAAGTACCGGCTAACTATTTTTGTTTGGTGTTTTGGTCAGGTATTACCGACGGGAAAAAGCGTCAATAATAATTATTACGCATTCGAAATCCCAACCTACGACTATAGTTATCAGTACATACTCAGACAATGAGTATTACTAGTTAGCAAAAAAACCGGATAAGTGCGAGTCGGACTCGCCCACCGAGGGTTCCGTAGTTTTTAGTGCCTATTCATTGTTATAGCGGCAACAGAAATACACCATCTGTGAAAATTTCAACTGTCTAGCTCATGAGATAGAGAGCACGGTTCATGAGATAGAGCCTGGTGACAGACAGACGGACAGACAGCCGGACAGACAGACGGACAGAGGAGTCTTAGTAATTACCCCTTTTTTACCCTTTTGGTACGGAACCCTAAAAAACAATGAGGGCCACAAACTACAAATCGTACCATCAAAAGGGTGTATGGTATATTCTTTTAATAAATACATTTTTGGCGAAAAATGTAAAAAAAAATGTAGCCAGTCAAACAGACATGTCAAAATTATCAAAGGTCCATTTTTGCTATTATCATAAGTCATTTATCAGGAAATACGAGTTAATAGCAAAAACGTATACTTACATACATAAACGTATAATGCTGATTGTGCAAGTAGGTACTATACATATATTTCAATCTTTATTAAATATGCCTACTTAATAACATAATGACTCGATCAATCGAAATTAAAAAATCTGTTTACGTGCATGTTTTTCCTGTCCTGAAATGCACTATTGCGTCAGTAGGTACTGTGCCGGAGTTCGAGACTTGTATAAAAGACTTAGACTGCTGTCCACTGCTACAGTTTCATTTCAACGTTGCAACAATGGCGTTGCGACACATTACCCCGATTGTGATACTAATCATCCAGCTCTACGGGACCAGCTTGGCTTCTAATCTCCCCCAGCTACCAGGGAACAGACTATCAGAAGGCGCTGACAGAGACTTACCAAACGCTACTCCTATTCACTGTGGCTCATCTAGTGAATTGAAGGCCACCGTAAAATCCACGAAGACGCCCAGCGAAGTGATGAACAACTTCGGACAGCAAGCTTTCACCGCCGGTCCAGTCGGACATCCACAATCGCCTAGACCAGGAACCGAAGCAAGCTTCAAGTTCGCTGAAGTGAAAGGAGGAAAATCTATCTACGCGCTTGAAGTTGATGGATCGGGCGAGCACGCCTACTGGCTACCTCAAGGAGGCTCCATTGACATTCCTCATACACCTAACGCTAACCAGCCACATTACGTGTTCACTCCAGACTTCAGCGGCTGCTCATGGACAGTGACTCCTTTAAACAACGGGATGTTGCGTCTCCGGCACGTTGAAGGCGGTCGAGAGGCTGCCCAGTTCAACAATTTGTCTGCAGCAGAAAAAGGTGGGGCTACAACTTACGCCATGGAGTATAAAGACTATGGGTACGTGGTGGAGACCCGCCGCTTAGTTGGGAATGTACCAGCATTTGCGTACATGCACTTTACTGGTGGACATTGGAACCTGCACGTTCAGCGCAAATCATGTTCTCCGCAGCCTGGTGGATTCACGTTCAAGGATCACCTTTTGACGGAAATGATGTTGGTCGAATCGAAATCGACTTACCCCACCATATCGGGTACTAAGTCTTATACGATCCCTTAAACGTTATTAGTGTGTTGTTTTTCTTCTTTTTGCTTCTTTATTGTATTTGTTTTGCTTAATATTTTTTTATTACCCTGTGATTGTTTTTGAATGTGTATGTATTTGTTATATGGAATTAAAATATTTTTTTTTTTATTTAGTGTTTGCATCATACTTATTTTGTGTTTTTGATAATGGTTTTAGATTTTGATTTTACCTAAGTTTTCATGAAATAATTGCTTCTATTAATACACATGAAGCTTAAGGACCATTTTCTGTTGGAAAGCCACAGTTACTCATATTTTAATATCTTAACAAAAAATTCAGCTAACAGAACATGAAACGGTGGAATTCTAAAATCTCAATTTAAATTTTAGACTAAGGAATATTTATAGCAACAATAGTCGCCAGAGGTTGAGAAAGTGTTCATTGTACCATTTGTGCCGCATCGTTACATTGACAGGAACTAAAGTGAAACGTAACGCGATAACACAAAAAATCCCTTAGGATCCTGTTTATTATAGAAACAGGCTTTCCCGATGTAAATGTCGACTGTCACGCGTTTCGGGTAACATAGCAAGTTGACAGGAACAAAATGGAAGTATCCGATATTGGGTGCAACATAGAAAACCTCTAATAGACTCCACATACCTAATATGCCTAATTAGGTACCGTCAGTAATATTATTGGCTTAGCACGTACCTACACGACTTAGCATTACTACACAACGACACTCTTATATTTTTAAACACCAGCATGATATGCATCCTGCGGCCGGTGAGTGATTTTTCGACTAGTGAAAGTGACATTTGGTGAGTGCATTTGGCAACTTAAGTGTCACTTTTTGAGAGATTTTAGTGGCGGCCACAATAACTACATGCCATTTTTACGGGTTTATTAGATCCTCTAAAATTAGAGGCCACGTTTGCTTCATGTGTACTTAGCCATTTTATATCCAGTTATTTTCAATTACTTTGACGATGGGAGATCAATCCATCTTGGGTGACAGCATTCTTGTCTTCTTTGCATTATGCTTCGTCTAGTAGTAGTAGTAGTAGTAGTAGAAAACTCTTTATTGAAAACTCTCAAAAGGACATATTAAAAATAACATACAATTAATAATAGTACAACAACATACAATTAGTATAGTAGTAGTATTAGTAGTTAGTAGTAGTCTAGTAGTAAGTGATCAGTGGGTATATAACCCTTCCGTGCGAGAAAGGTGTAGCTTAGAGGTTTTCTTTTGTGTCTATTTTATAAGGATCTAGAATTTAGGAGTAGAATTTGATCTGCAGTAATGGGATGAATAAATTCAGTCAGGTCACATTGCGTGACATAAAAGTCTAGGCTGTACGACTGTGCGTGTAGAATATTATGTGTAATACTTACATATATATTAGCGGCTTTCCAAAAATAAGAATAATAAAACATCACATTTTTATTTACTTGTGTTCATTTATAAAAAGTAATGTGATTGAACTTGCCAATTGAACTTTAGTTCAAATAATTAAGTAATTGTGACGTCACTACCGGTCGCCTACCCCACCTGACGAACAGGTAGAAGTGATGGTTAGGCTTGGAGCGGTGATGATCTAATAAAAGGCGTTGCTCCTCATTGAAGCGACCGTTATTATCTGAGCAGCCTTAGGAGTAAGACCTTAACAGCCTATGCTGACAAAAAGTGTCCTAAAAGTGTATTATAGTTATTTACTGTACGATGGTGCTACTAATATTACTATAAATAGCTGAAGTGCTGATAGTTTAAAAAGTGTGCCATAATAAAAGTAGCTCAGTTTAGCGAGTAGAATCGAGCCCTGAATTTAAAGCCTTATGGTCAGAAACACCCTGTATATGTAACAGATAATACATTAATTACCTAACCTTATGGGTTTCTTCTTATTAGTTTTGTTTCTGACATCAGCAACAAAACGTCAGAAAACTAAAAACTATATCGTTACACGTCTATACAGGTTGATTCAGTAAACTTGAGCAGGACTGACACTGCGCATTTCGTAAATTATAAGCAACTGCTTCGTATCAGTATTAGTGAGGTTAACGTTAATTTTCAAGTCGTGTTGCAAAAAAAAGTAATTAATTTATTTACGACATGTATGGTCACCCTAAAATTAGAATACTAAACTAGGTACCGATATTGTGTCAAATTGAATATCATGGCATTTAGGTAGCACTTCATGACTCATCAGTCACGGTCTGGTTACTGTATCTCACTCAAGTTTGACAGTTTCTTTTCTTCGTAATCAAAATGCTGTCATTATTACGGTTAAAGAGGTTTTATGTTTATTAATTAGGTCTTGTAGGGTGACCATGATTGTAGAGAATAACATTTGCCTTCACCAAAAAGTAAAAAAATAGGAAAAAGTGTGGTTGTTTCACCTAAATACGACGGTGATCGATCAATTATCAGTTACTGAGTGTGCAGGATTAGTCCTGCTCACGTCTCATGAATCACCCTGTATAGGGTAAGCTGGTCTAAGAGCACGCATCCGATCAGAGTACGCTACACTAAAATCCACGAAGCTGTTTAGGATACGCGCGTTATGTCGTATTTTGAAGTGAACGGAGGTTAAAAGTGCTGTGCGAAAAATAAGTAATGAAAAGTTCAATGAAAATACAAAAGTTACGTAAGTTTATAATTTTTTCTTACAATTTTTTTAGCATTTTGGAAGTATTTTTTGAGACAAGACTGTAATTATTTTGTAAAAATGAAGTATAGGTACAGTTAAATCTCCAAGGACGTTGCCTACCGCGTTACACGGGAGCAGTTCTGGTCAGAGTTAATAGATGGTGTTGCCATCCGCACGTTTACCATTTGGCCATTGTGTGCATGAATCCGCAGTAATATTACAGTGTAAGAGTACGTGCGTACTATTACACGCCAGTGGCTGATTTATCACAGAATCTACCGTTGGTAGAAGAACCTCGAGAGTAACAAATAGCTCAAGCGACTGATCATGCCGTACAAAATATCTATTAATTCTAAATTAAATTAACTGAGTAACATTAACATTGGATTCAGTATTCCCTAAACAATTTAAACTGTAAAGTACTTAGTAATACGATTAAACTTTTAGTCTCTAAGGAGAGATAAAGTTGCATAGCTGCTTCAATGAAATGTAGATTTCACTAAAACAAAGTTATATTTCTACTAGGAGTAATGACTTCTAAAATTGGTTTCGTAATTAATTTATTAGATAAAATTAAATTACTTCTTAATTGAGCACTATTCATGCAATGAAAAACTTACGTAAAAAATAGGTTATGTAATAGGTATAATTTGGCAAACACATTGAATGCCTCGTAATACCTTAGGGCAATTTTTGAGCTTTTGAATTTGGAACTTTCTTTAATTTCTATATGAGTTCAAAACTCGAATTTAATTTGTACTTGTACGGGGACTTAAGGTGCAGTGGGTTCAGAAAACGAAGTTTTTAAAAAGCCGTAGCTCTTTTTTGGTTCACAATACGGCTGCCATACATTCAATTAGCAATCTTGAGGGCTTTTTCTAGTGACTTCCGCGATTCGAATCCTAAGTTTTTGACTTTTGCTCGATAGAAAACGATCACGAACATAGGTCTAAAACGGACTTTAAACATTCGTAACAATTTGTGCACAAAAGATAAAAATATGAAAACTGCTTCTAATAACGCGTAATTTTATGCTTGAGCGAATTCCGCGATTACTTTTTTTTTTATTTTAACATTAAATAAATAAGTTCAAAAACATGATATCAGCGGTCCCGAGCACGCAACTTCTTTGATCAGATGCCCGCTGGGCTTGAACGAAGGCGGTCCTATCGCGGGGCGCACTAAACTGACAGTTGTGTTTTGCAATTATTTTGACATTAAATCATATACGTATACGAAAAAGTATACCAGTAGACAAATTGTATTTACAAAAATAGGGTAAATTAATTATCATCACATAGAGCTCGAGTCTCATCTTAAATTTGATTTGTTGTTGTTTACGGGGGATAATTATTGAAAAACGCAGTAAACTATCTTAAAACAATACGGTTCTAAAATCATTTAAGTAATTTGCTCCTTGAAACCCCGCTTAAAATGAAAAAAGTTTGAAGACTCATACTTACTGATTGGAGTTAATTTTCATTATGCTGGTATTACCTAATATTGCGTAATTTTAAAAACGTACCCATGTGACTTCTGTACGTCAACGTCAATGAACTGATTGTGATGACAATTTTGTGATCTTGTATTTATGTTAGAGAACTTTTGATCTTCAAATATTACCTATTAATACGGAACGATATGTAAATATTTCGTGTACTACTTGAAAATCTTGAAGCGGTACACCTATTTTGTTGCTGTGAGGTCCGCCCAGATATATAATGCGGTTACGTGCTGTTCTGCAAACCTTCATGAAATCAAGAATAAATAAACGACTATGGTCTAGCCTCAGTCCTAGTGAGTTTTTGCGGCTCGTGAGGCCGATATATACTTGCCTACGAGGCTTACAGGCCAATACCGTTGCGGACTGGTTTACTGTGATTGTCTATGTATCGGTTGTTATCCAAATTTACTATAAAATAAAACAAAGTTTCTAGTTTAATTATATTCTGTGCATATTTTATTTTATTTTTTATTATTATTATGAGTAGGATCTAGTGTTATTTGGCTGCAGATTTCTGTAAGGTTGAGCTCTGCTCTAGATCTGGAATGACATCCGCTGTGCTGTGTCCTACCACACAAAGCGAGATGTAATTCACAGTGCCCAATACCTCTCTTTTGGACGTAGTTCAAGGACCAGAGGAATGTCCATATATCTTCGTTCAGTATTTTCGTACTAAATAACTACACAGATTCAGATTCTGAACATATAACCGTAAGTTTACCAAAAATTTGGCGTAGCTGTACAGTCAGATGCAGAGAAAAACAATCCGCCAAAATTAAATTTCCACCCTGCCAGGACTTTATTTATTGATGAAGATAACGATATGTTTGCAAAAATGTAGTGATGAACATAGGTGGACAGTAATTTTGGATGCGTAGGGGAGAGCGGGGAGAAACGCAACACTTTGTACTTTGACCTTAGTTTCTGGCTAACCGTTATTATTTTGATGAAATTAATGTAGTTATATATAACTTCATTGCATGTTCTGTACATTAACATCTTGATGAACCTTATAATTGTGTATTTTGTATGTAAGTACCAGAGTGACTAAAAAATCGTCTTTTGTTACTCATGACCCCGTTGGCGTGCAGAAAGTAACACGTGTGGGTCAAAAGTAACAAGATACAGTGGGCTGTAATTAATATAATATGATAGGTATATCAAATCAAAAAGTACTAATTAAATATGTAAATTATTATTGATCACACACTTTAATATTTGCATTTTAACTACATAAACATTAGCATTTTAAGAAAATAAATCAATATTAAGTCCTCGTTAGAAATTGTTTTTATTTCAAGTGATGAGATCAATTATTCTGTTATAAACATGTTTTCTACTCAGATAATTCAGGGTCAGAGTTTTTTCACTCACAAATATGGCATACATCGTTTAAATCATCATTGACGCATTAAGCATGTGACACCATATTAGATTCAATAGGTATATATTGTATGGGATGTAAATGTTACTTTTGTACCTATACGGCTTTGTTACTTTTGTACCCGACCGCATTTTTCTGAAAACATGAAAGATATCTTTGAAACGGAACGTGCTCGAGAAAATAAATTGCAATCAATCTAATCAATAATCAATATCCCTTCGGGTGGCAGGGCCTCCGGTTGAAGGGTAGGAGAAATGGCGCGGCCATTTTTTTAAATATGCCCCTGCGTGGCAGAGGGCGGGAGCCGGACACTTCCCTAATTGGCGGCGAACCGGGAGACGGTTCCGTCATAACAAGCCCGTGAGTGGCAGAGACCGTCTCCCGGCCTCTGTGCGACATCGTATTTCGCGCCTAAAATAAAACCGTTAAAACTATGCCTTGCTTGCTCACTCTTGCAAGATGCATTCGTCAATAAACAAGGATGGTATTCCTTAACGGTCGAATTCCCGCTTAAAATAAAGTTTGTTAGAACTGTGTGAATCATATTAAATGTATTGTTTTGTCATAAAAACTGCTTTTTCTACAGTCAATTGTTTTATTTCCTAATTATACGTATTTTTATACATGAAAGTAGAAAAAAATTGGTAATAATATGAGATTTGATCAAGTCCAGCATAATTCACGTAAAATAGAATGTAATTCATTGGTATACAATCAAATAAACCACTTTATGCTGAATTCAATAATACATAGTTAATATATATCATTCATACATATTTTTTGAGAAACGGTCATATTTCTAACACGCGCCAAATTCGCGATGACCATCCTGGAGGCCCCGCCACTTGACGTATATTTTTCCAAAATGGCCGCGCCACTCAACCTCAACCCACCGTTAAATCTGAGGCGCCGCCATTCAACGGCTTGTTATGTCTGTCCGTCTCCCGGCTCCCCGCCACTTACCGTAGAGACCGGGAGCCGGACAATGCCACTCTAGGGGATATGCAAATATTCAGAAAATGTATGTATTTTAATACAACGTAAACATCAAATAACTAAAAGTCAAACGTACTTTTGATTCGAAAAATCACGTTGCGTCCTCTCACACAACCTAATAGCACGTGGCGCCCGTTTCGACTGACTGTCTATTACCTAATAGCAGCGGAGTGGTGTTTTGACTATTAGATACCCTACAGAGCAATAGTTACTTTCCTTTCCACCCGCCGTTACGTATGTCCCCGCTCTCCCCTACATTTCACTTGAAAAAGCATGCAAAATTTTCTTATTAGCTAGGCACTACAACTAAATATATACAGATTGAAGCTAAGTTAAGGTAAGTAAGTTATATAATAATAACATCATCGGAATACACATATGATTTCAATGAAATTGTCATTGAATTGATTTTGCGCCTTATCGAAAGCCCTATTGAATAGAGTAGTACCTAAATAACGTTTTTCATCTGACGACTTCTGTATTTATTCGGTTTATTTATTTAAATACGTCACATGTGACATGAACAGACAAGGAGAGTAAGATAAAATATATTGTTTCTCTTCCTTCTTTCAATGGAACTTTTTTAGAGTTTCTCTTCCTCAAAGGAGGCTAGTGGTTAACACGAAACTTAAAATACTCTCATTTGCATCTTAAAAAAAACAGGATGGGTCACTGACCTGTCCCAGTAAAGTGAGGTAGTGTGCGTGAAGCGTGCTTGTGTGTGAAATGGGGTAATTTGACAGAATCTTAAAATTTTCCTCGGGCATATCTCGCCTTAAGGTAAGTCTAATTACCACTAGATCGTACTATATCGTAATTTAGATATACAAAATTGATTTTTAAGTGGTTGTTTTCCCGCAGCGAGATGATTTTGAACATGATGCTGTACAACTTTCCTCAAGGAACATAGGTCGAAATATGAAAAATAAATTTCGACTTCCCATACTAGACTTGATCAGCTGATTGCATATTTTCTATGGGAAGTCGAAATTTTTTTTCACATTTCGACCTATGTTCCTTGGGGAAAGTTGTTCAGTATCATGTTCAAAATCATCTCGCTGCGGGAAAACAACCACTAAAATTTCACGGTGTATAGTCGCGGCAAGTAAATACACAACTAACATATTTTCTGGAAATGGGTAAATAAAGCTTCATTAAACATGTTACTTAAGGATACAATTACTTGTGTGAGTTCCGTACCTACCTTCAACATGTGATATGAAATGCCATACCAGTAAAAGAGCCTATCTTCCCGGCATTTACGTTCTTTTAATAAGAAGATTAGGTTTTTGGAAAAAGTCATAAATAGGTCAACCGATCAAGTTCAAATTAATTTTCGCGAAAGGTATTTAATTAAGCTTTATTTGTTTTTCATATTTTTAGACGCCATGTTTAATAACGGGATTTTTTCCGAGATTTCAAGAAACTGAAATCCTGCTCTCAAATATCAAAAGACCCTTTGATCCGAAGGAAGGACTTGTCGTGTATTCTCATTACTCAAATGAGCGCGGGCAATTCTTAGATGAACCAACGTAAAAAGAACTCTTATCCTCTTAAGGCCCAAGGTACCTATAGTACTTATTCAGTTCGATAAAATTTAAATCATATTCAATTGGAACAGAGTCGCATTTATTTTATTTGGTTCAATTTTCAAACAAAAGCAAAATCAACTCTATTCCCTGCACTAAAGGTTCAAATTTCAGTGGCAAATTCTGGATTTTTCATTTGTATGGGCCTGTGGACATATCTAGATTCACAATTTAAGGTACCGTATTGCGGTGCAACATTACTGCTGACTTCGAGCTACACCGGCTTCCGACACATCGGAAGGGAGGGGCCCAAGCGATATCTTACCGTACAGATCTTTCTGCCATTTTTTGCGGGGGGAGAGGTGCACACAGTCGCACTTCTCACACACTTACATACAAAATCCAATTTGTAATGACGACACAAATACATAGAAAATGACACACGTCAAAGACAAATCTTGCAAACCTCGATCTGTTTTTGTGTACGGACGAGTCACAAGTGTCACAACACGCACACTAACACATTTTCGTCGAAGTATTTTATTGTATTCTGACAGATGAGAAGTCGGATTTGTCGCTCGACCGATCCGCAATATGTACTGGGCGAGCAAAATCGATAAATCCAACAATTACATGAGACTAAATATAATAATTGTGTTTAAATGTAATTAAACGTATGATATGTAAAAAAAATATTACATGTGAAATGTAACACCTTCTTTTTGTAAATTTGATGTCTCCGACCTCTTTTTACGACAAAAAATCGAGCAATTAGGCATTTTTTCTGCTGCTGTTTTCACGCGCGCGTCTGGACTCGGTCTAGTGAAAAATCCGAGCGCAACTAGTTTTATTACCCGCGCTAGATCAGTTGATCTTGTACCTAAGCAGAGGGGAAATAGCGCGAATGCCGCCTCCCGTTGCTCGAAGACTGCTGACGTATTGCTGCCGCAAATGCCAAAATCAATGTTGATGCCCGATAACTAGGATGGTCGCCCAGTCAGCAATAATGTCACGCAGCATTAGAGCGTTTTCACATTGTCCGGTCCGATATCGGATGTAGGATCCTACATCCCCGTAGTCGGGCAGCGGGGGCGCGCCCACGCACACTACAATAAACATAAAGCCTACATATACGCACACAAACAAATATTATCGGTTCGACAGCTGATGTGGGGCTCCAACATGGCAGAATTTATCGGAAGCGCCTTTCCGATATCAGATGTCAGAAGGCGCCTATGACAAAAACAGGTGCAGGAGAGTGCCATTGGCATTAAGTCCGCCTTTTTTGTGTAGTCTATCGTTTTTTAGTAATAATGATTAATCAAATGTATAAATAAATACAGATAAACACATGTTTCTTACATTTTACTTCCTTCCGACATCCGATATCGGATCGGACAATGTGAAAACGCTCTTACTATGCAGCGATGCTGGTGTAGACTGAATCCTCGCGGTAGGTACCTTAATGATTTGGATTGACTTACCTATAAGGTAAACGTACTAGTGCTCGACATGCTAATGCCCAATTAGATGACACCTCTATAAATTGCCAATGACTTAAGTTTCAAAATGACATGTACTGGGACCGCGTCGAGTACCAATACGCTTACCTTATCGCGCTCAGTGGCTTTGGAATATCATCCCCTTATCTAGTGCCCTCGATTGAGATTTCGAGAGAAGTACTTACATTAAGGATCTTTACAAAGTCGTTTAATGAATGCAATCAAGGAGTTTAACTGCACTGGAGTAATGAGAGTTTTCGGTGCTCGCTCGAGTTTTAGGATAGTTGACTTGAATCGTTGTTTTTTGTGTAGCTTAGTTTGGAGTAGGCAGTGCATTCAATGCAACATTATCAAAATTATAAGTCAAAGTACATTTGGATACAAATATTGCAAAAAAATAGTAGAGCGAGAGTTAGCGAAGCGAGGTCGTTTAGTACAAAAAAACGCCAAAAATTTATTTTCTGAAATACGAAACTTCATTTAAAACGCCGGCCCCTATTTCAGCACGGTGACAGGTGCGACAATTGTCGACATCACTGTTACTGACATCACAGGCGTCCATAGACTACGGAAACCACTTACCATCGGACGGGCGGTGTGCTTGTTTGCCACCAACATATTAATTAAAAAAAAACTCCATTATATCGCCAATAAATAAGTACTTATTTTGCGAAGCTAATGACAATTGTCACAAGAAACACGACAATTGTCACGAAATTCCGACACAGAACTCATTTCCTGTCAAGAATTACCGAAAGTCCTATTAAATCGTCTGATAATTGTCATCATCATCATCATAAACTTCGCAAGAGAAATACCTGTTTTTTGCCGATATAATACAGTTTTTTTTTAATAATACAATGATGGTAGCAAACAGGAATACGGCCCGCCTGATGGTAAGTGGTAACCGTAGCCCATGGATGCCGGTGACGTCAGCAACAGTGACATTTGTCGAATTGTCGCACCTGTCGCCGTGGTGAAATAGGGGCCTGGACTTATCGCCTCCCAAACGTGGTGCTACTATAAGAAAACTTATCAAATACCATTATTTCTTTTAACTTTTTAATCTATAATTATGTAACACCGTTACTACTGGCAGCCTAATCCGTTGAAGCTGAGACCTTGATATTTGACACATATATTCTTTGAATATAGTAGAGCGCCAATAAATAAGTATTTTTTTAAACCAATCTCAATGTGAATAACTATGTTTTAAATAAAAAAAAAAGGTGTCACTGTAAAAGTATTCTGTCCCCGCGATGCACTAAGTGCAGCGAAGTACGAAGCTTTGTTCAAGGACTCGCCCCCGGGACTCTTGAAGGAATAAATGACGTCAGGCACTTGGCTCGGATGGTAAAGCTAACGTTAGTAACGTCTTGCTAGGTGGAATGTGGAACTAAGTATCCAACACAAATTTAAGCCTTTTCTAGACTTGTTAGTGCAGCCAAGACACGTCTGTGATCGATGCGGCAAGAAATGCCGATCGGCCATAGGTCTAAATACTTATACGCGGTAAAGTCACCGACATAGCCCACCGGATTAGCAAGCTGAAGTGGCAATGGGCAGGCCACATTGCACGCAGAGAAGATGGCCGATGGGGTCGAAAAGTGCTCGAGTGGAGACCACGGACTAGCAAGCGCAGCGTAGGACGTCCACCCACAAGATGGACAGACGATCTTGTTAAGGTCGCCGGAAGACGCTGGATGCGGGTCGCTTCCAACCGGCACGTATGGAGGTCCAAGGGGGAGGCATATGTTCAGCAGTGGACGTCTTATGGCTGAGATGATGATGATGATGATGATGAAAGTATTATTCCGGGTTGAAGATGACGCGCGGGAGCGGGGCGCAGGGCATCCCTACATAAGGCATACACCTTGCCAGGAAAGTCTCTGATTTTATTGGTTTTATGAGATAATTTAGATCCCTGGAGCCTAGCTAAAATGACAATCATACATCGACTAACGCAAAATGAAAAGAAAATAAAAAACACTTTCAATGTATCTGGGTTAGCGTTGTTCATGACTAGGTATTCCAAATAACAAATCGATAGGTTCAGTAGTTCTCGAGATATTTAGCGATGTGACAGACAGACGGACGGACGAACGGACAGAGAGAATCCCACCATAAGGGTTCCTTTTGTACCTTTTTGGTACGGAACTTTAAAAACACATCTCGTCGGCTGAGAATACGTTTGTGCCATATCCATTTTTGGGAAAATCTTTTTTTAGTGATTCCTAAAATAACAAAAAAATAGCTATAATTGACACTAATCGGTTTATAAAAAAAACTATTATTGAAAATTTTTGAGCCATATCCGCATTTTACTATAGGATAATTACAGTCTGTTAACAGAAAATGATCATAAAAGTGTGACATATCCACAACTTTTGTGTCATATCATACATTATACGTTTAACATTTACTCATCAAAAACGGATATGGCAATAATAAAAATGCTTTTGTTTCATGATTACCACTGTATTCACAATATTTGTTTGGTACTATAAATAGTAAACATGTGCTTAAATGATAAATACGTTCAATAATTCCTAAATGTAAAACTTTCCAAAAAATATTTTTTTTTGCTTGTTTTCGCTCTCCTGCAAACCATGTAAGTGGCGTATGGCACAAACGTATTCTCACCTGACGATCTAGGTACCGGAATTAGTAGGGGAGACCGGGGACAATAGAAACAATTTTCCTTTAACCGCCTGTAACCGTTATATTTTTATGAGTAGAAAGATGTACACCCAAAATATTTCAAGGTTAGTTATCTGGTTCCTAAATTAAATGTATTTGGATGGTCTATAATCCATAGTTTTTTGACAATAATTTAATAAAGAGAATGGGGCAGCATGGTTATTGGTTATTGGCAGGGGCGTATTTACCCTAGGGCCATCCGGGCCATGGCCCGGGGCGCCAACCCCCAGGGGCGGCTTGGCCGCCCCTGGCGGATTGCAATTTATTTTTTTCTTTATTCTTTATTCAAACACTATGTATAAGCTTACAGCTCCAGCCAAGGCACTTATACTGTTAATTAGGTACATATGTTGTCAGTATCAGTCAGTATCATAACATTAGTAGGTACACTTATTGTATTACACACTTATCTTTATAATTGAACATACATATTATGTATTACTAAGTTACATAGAGATAAAAAAAAGAATCTGATATTAAATAACATAGGTAGAGTTTAGAAAAATCCTGATACTACGTTGTAGGGACGGCCACTTGTCTTGGCCACACGGTCCTTGACTTCTGGGGTAGCGAAACGTATTGGCCCGGGGCGCCAAATTTCAAAATACGCCCCTGGTTATTGGTTAGGTCAATTGTGACCTCACATGACTGTCAATTGAAACACTCGAATATCTTCAGCACAATGAAAGTACTTATATCTGTTTTAATCTTTTTCATCACTACTTCTGCATACAATGAGCTCATCAAAAGATCGCAAGCATAAAATAAATATTTCTCAATTTATGAGCATCTGAACATCTCGATAAAAACACGCGGGTTTTTTGACAATCCACAAATCCATAGTTTTTTGACAATAATTTAATAAAGAGAATGGGGCAGCATGGTTATTGGTTATTGGCAGGGGCGTATTTACCCTAGGGCCATCCGGGCCATGGCCCGGGGCGCCAACCCCCAGGGGCGGCTTGGCCGCCCCTGGCGGATTGCAATTTATTTTTTTCTTTATTCTTTATTCAAACACTATGTATAAGCTTACAGCTCCAGCCAAGGCACTTATACTGTTAATTAGGTACATATGTTGTCAGTATCAGTCAGTATCATAACATTAGTAGGTACACTTATTGTATTACACACTTATCTTTATAATTGAACATACATATTATGTATTACTAAGTTACATAGAGATAAAAAAAAGAATCTGATATTAAATAACATAGGTAGAGTTTAGAAAAATCCTGATACTACGTTGTAGGGACGGCCACTTGTCTTGGCCACACGGTCCTTGACTTCTGGGGTAGCGAAACGTATTGGCCCGGGGCGCCAAATTTCAAAATACGCCCCTGGTTATTGGTTAGGTCAATTGTGACCTCACATGACTGTCAATTGAAACACTCGAATATCTTCAGCACAATGAAAGTACTTATATCTGTTTTAATCTTTTTCATCACTACTTCTGCATACAATGAGCTCATCAAAAGATCGCAAGCATAAAATAAATATTTCTCAATTTATGAGCATCTGAACATCTCGATAAAAACACGCGGGTAAAAAGAAAAAGTATACGACTTTCAGTTTTCTTTGTTGCTGCTACCTTATACATTTATCTAAACCAAAGTAGTTTTAATGCAATTATAAAATATAACGAATTAGAATCGCAGAAAAAAGCATAATCATGTTTCATACAAAAGTGCTTGTTTCAACTATAACAATGTTTCAATCACAACCATTCCGTGTACCTACCCTGTGACAACGAGTGTTGCACGTCGGGATGTAAAATGAAATAATAGACGCAATAAAATAATCAGTTAAAATTGTTTTATTAAACAAAAACATGGCGATATGCCAAATAAAAAAATCCTTAACTCTCTAAAATGAATAACTATTACGTAAGGTTTGTCACTGACTTTAAAACGTGATTAAAATGTACATAATCTGTACCTAAATGAACGGATTATTTTTGCTTTGTCAGTTTTTATTTAAGGCCGTTATTTTTTAAATATAATTTTACCTAAGGTTCATTATAATTTTATTTAAAATATTGTTTTTTTGCTTTCATCATCAGCTTATCGTCACAATCACCAAATGATTCTTTTCGAGAGCAGCTGCATGAGTTACTTACCATTTGTAATATTGTATAACTACAAACATACGGTTCAAACAGAGATCCTCCTTCCAGTCCTTCCCTTCAAAACCTTCTCCAGAATGTAACAAATATTTTTCTGAAAACCGCATCAAAATCGGTTTAGCCGAACGCGAAATATCGCGAACAAACATTCATACAAACATACGGGTCAAACTGAGAACTTCCTTTATTAAGTCTGTTAAAAACAAATGTTCGCATAAAAAAACTGCAGATTTCTAAAAAAAGCTTCGTAGATCCATAATTTATGAACTAGGTCAAAAACTACATAAATAATAGTGAACATCAATAGAACAAATATGTGCATCAAATACAGAACCTCCTTATATTTTGAAGTCGGCTACTTTTGGGGACGAGTGAAACGTTTCAATCGTCCACAAGCAAGTTGTTTCTATCGTCCCCACACCTCGTTTATCACTTCAAAGTCAAATATAAGAAAGGCTCGAACGCTGATCAATGGCCATTAAAAACAATCTTTTATTCCTAACTAAAATACCAAAATAATTTGATTAGTCAAAATACAAGAGTAAACGAAGTTATAAGAAAATATACGAGAGCGGAAGTTCTTACTTTTTACCGCGAAAAACTGGTTTAACTCGTGGACACCCCTGTCTCGCACCATCGCTCGAGCCCTACTGGTCAAGGATTCAAACATGGCCGACCGCGAGTACCGAGTGTTGCGTCAGACGCGTAGGTATTATAGTTTTCGAGAAATTTGACTTGTTTCAATCATGACGTGTTTCTATTGTCCCCGGTCTACCCTACGATAAATCACTTGACATAGTCCTTAAATTATTGTCTGAGGACTAATTTTTATGACTCCATATAAAATATAAGATGGTGGTAATTAGAAGCTTTAGACCTATTTACTTACCTACTGAGAGTGGCCCAAAAGTCTTCGTTTTATTCAGGACACTAGCAGGTGAAACCACTACCTCTTTCATTATTTAGAGGTGTGAATTTGCTAAAAGTTGTAAAATTCAAAAAAAGTATAGGAGGAGTATAATTATGTGAGATCTCCGCAAAAATACAGCCACAAAATTTAAAAGAAGCAGTAGCGTATAGTTATGTTTTTTATAACATTAGAAAAAGACTACGCGATCTTGACGTGTCTTTTAATTGAAAAACGCTTTTTAAAAATCAGTAACTATTACTTATGAAAGCAAACGAATGTAAATAATCGTATATGATTCATAATTGTTACATATTTGCTGTGACTATTTTTTTTTGACTCCCTACTGTTTCATAGATTAAAAGAAAGAAATGTGAGCTGAGCTTGGGGTACTAAAGTAGAAGTACCTACTCGTATAGTCTAGAATGTAATTTTCCAAACCATTTCCCGAAGATAGCCGACAGTTAATATCTTTCCGAAGTGCCCAATTTTGTAAAATGACATCGTTACCCTTGTAAGCTTATTAAAAGAATTTTAATTGAGCTGAAGCGTCGTAAGTGTTTTGACTTTGAAGGTATGTTTTACATTTTGTCTTCATATATCATAATTATATACTTGTATGTCATGTGTACTTTTTGGATACTTATGTTAGATTAGGCTTTTTTATTAATACGATTTTTCATTGTTTTGTTCTATTTTACAAGCTTTTATTTAACTTGAAATGTGTATATGTTTGTTTAGTTAACCTTTGGAAGTTAAATTTGACCCATTTGCCGGTTTCCGATGAAGCTGAAAATTTGCATAATTATGTAATTTGGATGACAGTGCAATATTATGGTACCATCGAGCTGATCTGATTATGGGGACAGGAGGTGGCCATAGGAACTCTGTGATAAAGCAACGCAACCTAATTGTATTTGGGTTTGTGCAATTGTCTCGATGAGTACTAGTTGCCTGATGAAAGAAAAGTACAGTCAGCGATAAAAGCTTGTATCAAAAATTCAATTTTTGACAAACAACTTATATAGTCAAAAACGTGTAGGTGAAGCCATGACAAAAGTTATGAAATAACCCTGAGGTACTCTCTATTTTATACATTTATATTTTTGATCGGCGAGGTGTAGGGTAAGTCCTTATCAAAGCCCTTTCCCGGATTCTTCCCAATAAGGAAAAATATATCGTTAAGTCAAGATCAACTCGGGCCTTATATTTGAACCTGCACGTGGAATATCAAAATTAAAACGAAAACTTGTTGAGCGTGCGCGCTCGCTTCATAAAGGCCACATTATATATAAAAGCAGGACAAACTGATGTATTAAATTGATGTTACATGTAAGTATGTATTTTATTTTCGTTTCTGAATTCGGCCTCTCATCGCTGGCGCTTTGATTCTTCAACGCTTGGAATGTTTGAAAATTACTGTCGCACTGAATTTCCAAATATTTTCCTGAGCCTTGTTTTTCTTATTCATTGGGCTGAATTTTCACCACCACACATAATTCGCCGTGTGCGTGCTATACGGCCACAATTCAAAAAATTTAATTTTCTGGATTATTGCAGATTCGTATTCAAAATTGTTCAATTTACGACCTTATTTCGAGAGCCACAGCACAAAAGGTCTTTAAGAGCCTTTTTCTCACAAGTGGCCTTATGGATTTGACCATAAATTGTCAGACGATTCCCTGCAATACAGCCACTTGCCAGTCTGCCGCCTCCTGCTCCCGCGGCGTTCGCACGTGAACCTGACGGCCCTTTTGAGTTGTGGCTATATAGCACACGTTTTAAATGAAGCTTTTGAGTTGCGTCCTAGAAAATAATAATTAGATAATGTTGCTGATTATAAGCTAGTTACACATATTATCGCGTACAGTGATCTTGTTCCTATCAAAGTTGATAAAATAAAGGGATTTTAACTATTTTGGTGTTTTTATTTATATTTGCATGGTAACCTTTATCCAATAATTTTGTGTTTAAATTTGGCCGCATCCCAAAATCTTTAAAAAACGTGTCTGCAATACGGCCAAAACACTGGCCACAACTCTAAATACCTGTCTTTCGGGCCTTGTGTCTTAAAAAATATACATTTGTTTTAAAAAGTGGCGTGGTCATAAGGAGGGTTATATCATTCCGAGTAAAAAAAGCTAAATTTTAAATGCATAGACCTAAAACTAAAGGAGTAAGATCCTATTAAACACCCTGAACTATACTCTCAGAACTTTGAAACGCGATTTCTCGAAAAAACGGTTTTTTGAGATGTGGCAGTGTAGCAGGCACACGGCAATATATCAGGTAACAAACAGTTTGAATTCGGAATTTTTCCCGCAAGAATACGCAAATAATTGAATGTCTTTTTACGACAGTTTTCATCATCTTCCTCGCTTTGTCCCGGCATTTTGCCACGGCTCATGGGAGCATGGGGTCCGCTTGGCAACTAATCCGAGAATTGGCGTAGGCACTAGTTTTTACGAAAGCGACTTCCATCTAACTAGCCTTTATGGGGATTAGTCCGGTTTCCTCACGATGTTTTCCTTCACCGAAAAGCAATTGGTAAATATCAAATGATATTTCGTACATAAGTTCCGAAAACTCATTGTACGAGCCGGGGTTCGAACCCGCGACCTCCAGATTGGAAGTCGCACGCTCTTGCCGCTAGGCCACCAGCGCGCTCAATTTTTACGACAGTTATGTGGCTTTTACGACAGTTTACCTATTTTGACAATTGAGTTTGTGTTCAATCATAGTCGTTGCCAGCTAATGGCATTAGAGTTAGACCGAGAAAAGTCTGCAGCGATTTTGATGGTCCACGCAGTGCAAGTGTTAATTTAAACGTCAAACTTCTATGAAATTATGACGTATAAATAACACTTGCACTGCGTGGGCTATCAAAATCGCTGCAAACTTTTCTTTGTCTAACTCAAGACGCAAAGAAAAAATGACTGATGCTACGAAGCCTAAAGCTACCGACCGTAAGCTACTGTTTATAGTATAACCGCTTACCACTAGGTATGTATGCTTGTTTGCAATCAACGTGGTAGATTAAAAATGCGCTCCCCAAATTTAAACTACTGTCAGAAACCGTTTTGTGCAGCTGAAAGCTTGCATTTAAAATGCAAGTGCGACGTTCTGCTTCACTTAATTTCCATCTGACGACAGTGTTGGATTATGCTTTATTTTTGCTGTGTCCTTTATCTTATTTGGATAGTGAAACAACAAAGTTTGCTGTTACATGTTAACCAACATTACAACTAGGTACAGTTCAAGTAGGGTGGGTACCTACAACTATTTAGCAGCAATAATTGCTAAGTAGAGAGAGGTGGCCAGATTAAACTTAACAAAACTGTCATGCTTAAGAAAATAAGGAAATGCAACCCGACTGTAACTTGCAGTCGGATTGCAGTCCGTCTGTATGTTATTGAGCACATCGTCCGCAAAGCTACTTCTGCAAAAAAAAATTACAAGCTTTACCACTCCATGGTTGCTCGTAGGTCTATATCATCCATTTTTCTTGTTTACCATAGTTCAAAAGTTTAGTTTTTAGGGCAATAAAAAATATATTAAACATAATACACAAAATAGAAAACAAGATGTAACAAGATTTCAATATTTTAAAAACCTTGCTTGAATGGCTCGGTACTATTACTATTTCGGTAGGTACAAGTACATTAACTTCAAATGCGCCACCTCGACTTGGCAGCTACGTTCAATGTATCAAAGTCATGATATCAGAGCGGTTCTTCACAAAGTTCACAAACTTTCTCTACAGACATAGCAAAAATGTGGACTTTTCTTGGCTAAAGGTAAAATAACTTAAGTAACTCACCTTCGATGTAAAGTACCTTACCTTAGTAAGCGCCACTTGCACCATCCCACTAACACGGGGTTAACCGGTTAAAACGTTAACCTAGTATCAAATTGGACTGGTTACCATGGTAACTCCAGATTTAACCGGTTAACCCCGGGTTAGTGAATGGTGCAAGTGGCCCTTAGTAGTGCAATCTGCAATGTTTGGATAGACATTCCATATTTGAAATACGTAAGGTTTGCAGACTCATTTTTTAATTTATAAGTATACTAAGAAGTGTGCCTAATTTAATATTCATAAATATTAAATAAATAGGAATAGGTGTCAATTTCAATCATTTATTGTTGGATTGGATGACCAAAAATGTCCTGATGATCCTTAATAGAATAACTGACGATCGTTATCGCATTACTGACAAGACTTATTTTATTTAGAAATTTGACAGTGATTGAGCGCGAACGTCAACGTCAGTAATGTAGCTGCTATTTGGATCCGAATGTAAACTTTAGCCGCCCAACTGGCAACAATGTCACACTCACAGCTGATCAGTTAGCTTTTATCTCGAATCACGTACAAATTTTCAGTTTTTATAAATCTATGGATCAAACTATACTGGAGATGAGTTAACAATCGAATATACAATGTGTTTTGAAAGTTCAGCAAAGAATAGCTGCCAGCATCTGTGAAGCTGTTGCAAGCAAGAATATATATTTGAAATTTGTTTCACTTTCAACTTCTTTCGCGGATTTATTGTTTACATGCAAAATTAGTTTAAAATACTGTACAGTCGAATCAAGTAAAAAGTTAATACTGTGAAGTTATTTGCAGATTACCGGCTATTTGCAATTTTTTCGTGTAGTTTTCTTTTTGTTCAAAGTCGGTCCATAACGTTCTATAAGGCGTCCATGCTTAAATTCGAATCGGTTGATACAATACCGCATTCGTTGAAATCGGCTTTGTATTACCAACTGCTTGGGAACATGTAATATATATAGCATATCCAAATGTTCGCACCTATCACGGTTCAAACGCACCCACGTACCGAGCAATAGAATTACTAAATAACTTCATAGCTACAGTCCAAAACGCAGACATATTCGCAGACAAGTGGCCGTCCCTACAACGTAGTATCAGGATTTTTTTAAACTCTACCTATGTTATTTAATATCAGATTCTTTTTTTTATCTCTATGTAACTTAGTAATACATAATATGTATGTTCAATTATAAAGATAAGTGTGTAATACAATAAGTGTACCTACTAATTTTATGATACTGACTGATACTGACAACATATATGTACCTAATTAACAGTATAAGTGCCTTGGCTTGAGCTGTAAACTTATACATAGTGTTTGAATAAAGAATAAAAATATAGACTAGGGGCCCGATTCGGATTTTGAAACAGACATCTATTAGACATCACCAAGATACCGATAACGATATGTTTAAGATCTAACCTGTCAAATTTGACATTTGCGCGATTCTGGAGATACTGTTGAACGATTTCCACAGGATTATGACTTAGAGATCCAATTCACATCTAATAGATATCTTACTCTATCTAACGTAAAAGTGACATTGGTTGCCCGAATTGCGCTGCAAAAGAGAACTAGTTGATATCTAAACTATACCGTATATAGAATGGATCTAGTACGTGTCGTCTCTTGTGAATATCTTGAAGTTCGAATACGGCAGTGAGTCATAATATATTATACACTATAAACCAGGGATGTTGCGGATGAAGATTTTTTGACATCCGCGGATACGGAAAACGTCGTTTTATTTAAAAAAAAAAGATTAGTATTTCAGCAAGAATATAGGTGCGTTGTATGTAATACTCGTACTAATAATAAACAGTAACTTGGCCGACTTTTCTGGATCTAGAGGATTTTGTTATAGGTAACAACGAAATTACCTAGCACTTACGCCGCCGCTAAGACGTTCCTGTGCCGACTTGTTCGACATCCGCATCTACAGTAAGCTTCGCATCGATTATATGCGGATGCGGATTTTGAAAATAATGCGGAAATTCCGCGGTTGCGGATATTTGTAACACCCTATACACGGATTTCACCGATGACGCGCTCATAATTTTACCTATCACGTGTTAAATCGTGTTAGCTTAAATCAATATTAAGTCTTATGGGTAAGAAAAAAGAACATGTTACATATTCAACACATTATTTATAGACTGCTAAAATGACAACCGTTCCGACTTTACCAAAGTCGGGTATTTAATTTACATATGAAGAAACCTACATTCATTTCAATAAAATTCTTCACAATACAACAGAAACATCTCTACAGAGCATCTGTAGATTCCGAAACGTAAATCAAATCATAAAATGTTCGTAAACAGGGAAACTCCACTTCAGCGAAATGTACGTTAATGTAAAATGGCATTACATAAATGACTTTGATTCAGAGAAACCTTAGATGTCGTTTGCGAAAGCCAATTTTTGAGGAGACTATTCAGAACGACGGTAGGTAATGTTATTTTTGAGTACAATGCTTATGTAATAGTCTTTTTAAACCCGTTAAAAAACGTAAACTAAACCTAAAGGATTCTTTGGTCTTTTTAAAAACCAAAGAGATTGATGTTCAACAAACAAATAACTGCAAAAAAAATCAGCAAAAAAAACCTTTCTATATAGTAATTGTTAAATAAAGGAATAAATTATTTGGCATTTCTAACACAAATGAGACAACGAATACCAAAACCACAGCATACCATTATATGTCTATACAGTCATTCGACGAGGGGTGAAGGGGGAGACGGGGAGGGGGGGTCGTGTGCACCCGAGCTGCATACATCGCCGTCATCGCCGTTGTTAGTAGCACGCTAGCAATGCTTGCGCTAATAACAAACAATTTTTATTTTGTTCTAAATGACGTAGGTATTACTAAGCAATGTAACGCGCAAAGCGTTTTTCCTTCAACGTCATATCATCGGGTACTTAAAGAAGGATACTTAAAGATACCACCCCGGTAGCGTATTCAGGTTGTGACAATATGACATCAACGTTACGTGAATGTCATTTCACTTCTCTTACAAGAAGGTTTAACTAAATTGGTACCTAATTGCGACCTTATACTGCGACCAGCAAGACGTCGGTAAGCGGATACCAAAGCCTATGGAAAAAAACACAAGGTGACCTTTTACACATATTAAGAATGTATTGTGTTAAAAGGTTAAGGAGTAAATGCAGGCATCACACAAATCATCAAAAAACAATACCTACTCGTAACACAGTAGCTGTGTTAAAATGAGTAAATTGCAAAAAAAAATTACATAGTTATTTAAGCACCTTTAATTAGTCTAAAGTTAATTGATTCCATTGTGTTACGACAGTTAAGCCATTTCTATTTAAGTTAGATGCATAAAAGTGTGTTAGCGTATGCTATAGACTTATATGTGTACGAATTAAGTAGGTACAATAAATGCAATACAATACAATTTACATAGTTAATTTTCGTAACACAAATGAATCAATTAAGACTAATCACAGCTTATTTAATTACACAAACGGGTCTACCGCGATATAATTTCATTGTTTTTACCTTTAATTCCGACGTTTGAGATACTGATACTGATAGTTTCGGATACTGTGAGTGTTGCGTGTCGTGCCGTGGACAATAAACATTAAACTTTAACGGGTAGCTGCAATTTCTTTGTCTACCCCGAACATTTTTATAAACTAATTTCGGGTAGTTTAGTGGTGTTTTATCAATATCTCCGTTGACATTTGTTGGGACGTCAGTCTTTCCGTGACCACAGCTGGTGCAACTCAGCTGAAACGTCGGAATTAAAGGTAAAAACAATGAAATTATATCGCGGTAGACCCGTTTGTGTAATTAAATATGTGTACAAAACGCGAGAGTTTAAAGTGTTAATCACAGCTTCTTAACTGCGCTTAATTACGTACAATTTATTTGGAATTCACTCAAATGGAGATAAACTTCAGTTGCGTAATGCATTTGCGTTGCTTAGGATACGCATGAAATTTTTGTATGCTTTACACCATTTTACCTCTTTTGCAGTCTTGGATTTAGTTTGAGAAATTACTGGGGTATATTGGTATTATATTTCCTAAATCTGACATCCGCGTTTCGGGTGGAGTAGCACCTTCTGTTTGACTTTATGATGGCTCCACAATAAAGCCTTTTACCATTAGTACTAAAAGCATCGTAAATTATATGCTTTATCTCTCTACTTGACGAGTGATGGCACTTTTTTCTTTCAAATTGCCTTTATGATTTGCGCGATTTTTTGAATTCCATTGGAGGAATTCAGCGTTATGGAAATTGGTGAATTATTGCAAGGAATTTGTAAAGGTATTTTGACGTAATAAGCAATATAATGTAAGTAATAAAGAGTTGAAGACCATTTTATTTATTTGTAAGTATACATTTAATATTAAATATACCTTTTTTTTAATAATTTTAATATATTTATCTCAAAAAGGAGAGTTGAATATTCATTTTTTAAAAAAGTATAAAAATAATAGTATATTCGAATTTAAACTGTAGTCACAAGTGAGTCTAAACCGTAAAATTATTCAATAATAGTATAGTATAGTATAATAGTGTAGTATAGGTGGAAAACTTAAAATTATGAATTTTCTTAAATCTTTATTTCGAATAATTTAATGAAATAACAAAGATACCAGTTTTCGCTTGAAAGTAAAATCAGATCCATCCATGACCCATGTATAAGTACAGTGAGCTGCAAAAGTGCATATTTACCCTTTTTATGAATTAATTCCAGTGGATTGAAACTGTGTGTACAGTTGAAATTATTAATGAAACTATTAGAGACTGCACGTCTGCTTGGGCATAGAGAAATATAGTAAGAATAGAGTGCTCACTCCATACATCCGTTTTGGTACCAAAAAGACTATTGATTTCGCAGTCGACATCTAGCATCGAGTAGCGGAATTATCAGTACCGCTACTTGATACTAGAATTCTCTAGTGTCGCGACTCACGAAAATGGTATTGGACAACAATTTACAATATTAAAAGCAGAAGGAGTTGAAAATAGAGTTCCGGTTAATCCGGTTATAAGTAACTAGCTGTGCCCGCGGCTCCGCCCGCGTGTAATTCGGTCTGTGTCAGTAAGCGGCTAATTTCTAATCCTAATTTCTCTCCCTCTCCCCTGGAGGCGGATATGGATATGCTAGAGGACTGAAGTCCAGATAAAATATTTCACAATTAGGTACCACTAAATAAAACTACACTCCAAAATCAATAGTTTTATTCGCCCTTATTCAAATTTTACACGTGATTTAAACTTAGAGAATATAACCAAACGGAGTGGTCATTAACAGGCGTTCCCCTCTGTCGAAAATAGGCGGCCAATGGTCAACCGACGTTTATCTGACATGGCTGTGTACGTTACGTAGGTACACATTTGATGTGCCCCTCCCCCGCAAAAAACGCCAAACTAATTCGTACCGAATATTATAGACATGGCGTCTCCGTTGGTTATATTCTCTAAGGATTTAAACGACAGAGTAGTAGGTGAATATCGGACGATACAGTAAGGTATACGCACGCGAGCGAAAGCGAAGCAGCCTGCCTGGCGCCACTTACCGTGGTCTTCTTCAGACTCCTGAGGAAGACCACGTGCTCCTTGTAACCTCAATCCGTTGCGAAACTTTCGCGAATGATTCGATTTTTTTCGGGAAGGCATGGTAATGCGTATAAAATGCGAGTCCCAAATCGTTTGACTCCGCAAACGACCAGTCGGCCGGATTAAGATATTTTGATGCCCTAAGTATTTCTAGACCATGGTGCCCCCTCTCCCTAGGGTCATCAAGATTACATTGAATTTTTTTGGTAAATTGAGTGACGTTCATTGCTGCATTTCAGCTGAGAATGGAAATCAGTCACATCATTTTATCACGAAAATTGACAGTGCCGCAGCAGTAACGTTGCAGCAGAGTACCTAATGCTGCTGCAGGCACCACCCAAATGTCACCTTAATCATAAACATCTTATAATGTTATTGAAAACGCGAGCGAAGCGGGTGTCATTCTGAATCCCTAACAACGTTTGTCCTAAAGTCACTTGCCCTAACTGGTTTGTCCTAATGGGCACATGTCCTAACGATCAATTGTCATAACGATTATTTTCCATAATGTAATGGTTAGCCTAAGACTCGTTTGTCCTAAGCATTTGTACCATAACTATCAAGATCCCTAATGATTTTTACCATATTCTTCGAAATCCCTAACAATGTTTGGCATAAAATAATATGCTCTAACTGTTTTGACCTAATGGCTATTGCCCTAATTATCAATTCTCATAACAGTTACTTTTCCTATTGATCAATTATCATAACAATTACTTTCCATAATGAATGGTAATGAACTGTTGCCACAAAAGTGGGTTAGGTTAGGTTAGAACTGTGACCCTCGCAAAAACGAACTGCTGCCACAAAAGTGTGTTAGGTTAGGTTAGAACTGCGACCATTGTAAAAACGAACTGCTGTTAAAACTAGGTTAGGTTAGAAATACGAACCTTGCAAAAACGAACTGCTGCCACAAAAGTGGGTTAGGTTAGGTTAGAACTGCGATCCTTGCAAAAATGAACTGTTGCCACAAAAGTGGGTTAGGTTAGGTTAGAACTGTGATCCTCGCAAAAACGAACTGCTGCCACAAAAGTGGGTTAGGTTAGAACTGTGATCCTCGCAAAAACGAACTGCTGCCACAAAAGTGGGTTAGGTTAGGTTGGAACTGCGAGCATTTTAAAAACGAAACGAAATAGGGAAATCAAAATTAGGGCATACGAGTGTTAGGTCAAGCAACGATAGGCTAAGTAAAATTAGGTAACATGATGGTTAGGATATATAATTTTTAGGCCTAACAATAATTAGGCAAAAAAAGAATTATGCTACATAACATTAGGATAAATACTCAATATGGAAAGTGCCATTAGGGAAAAACATATTAGGACAAAAAAATATCGGCCATTCGATAATAGGGAAACCAAAATTAGGGTATACGAGTGTTAGGACAACTGATCATTATGACAAACAATATTAGGGAATGCAAAAATAGGAGAAAAGACTTTAGGGATTCAGATATAGATCCAGCGAAGCGAGCGCGAAAATTTTTCGATTTAAAAACGCAATTTGATAGACTGTTGTACATTTTTACTTTTAGTATGGAAATCAGTCACATCATTTTATCACGAAAATTGACAGTGCTGCAGCAGTAACGTTGCAACAGAGTAATGCTGCTGCAGTCCCCACCCGAATGTCACCTTGATCATATCTTAGAAAGTTATCGAAAACGCGAGCGAAGCGAGCGCGAAAATTTTTCGATATATAAAACCGCAATTTGATAGACAGTTGTACATTTTTACTTTTAATACGGAAATCAGTCACATCATTTTATCACGAAAATTAACAGTGCTGCAGCAGTAACGATGCAACAGAGTAATGCTGCTGCAGTCCCCACCCGAATGTCACCTTGATCATATCTTAGAAAGTTATTGAAAACGCGAGCGAAGCGAGCGCGAAAATTTTTCGATATAAAAAAACACAATTTGATAGACAGTTGTACATTTTTACTTTTAGTGTGGAAATCAGTCACATCATTTTATCACGAAAATTGACAGGACCGCAGCAGTAACGTTGTAACAGAGTACCTAATGCTGCTGCAATCGCCACCCGAATGTCACCTTTATCATATCTTAGAAAGTTATTGAAAACGCGAGCGAAGCGAGCGCGACAATTTTTCGATATAAAAAAACACAATTTGATAGACAGTTGTACATTTTTACTTTTAGTGTGGAAATCAGTCACATCATTTTATCACGAAAATTGACAGTGCTGCAGCAGTAACGTTGCAACAGAATACCTAATGCTGCTGCAGGTGCCATCCGAATGTCACCTTTATCATAAACATCTTAGAATGTTATTGAAAACGAGAGCGAAGCGAGCGCGAATTTTTTCGATAATTTTTGGTGCCCCCTAGACATGGTGCCCTAAGCAAGTGCTTATTTGGTTAAAAGGGTTAATCCGGCACTGCAAATGACAGAGGTCAATGTTTTTTTTTTCAAAGTACCCACCTTCGTGGCCATTATTAAGTGCTTAAGGAGGCGATACGTATGAATATGGATTTGATATGGATGCAATATAATTACGATTAGGTACCTACATATAATTCATGACGGAGAAAATAAATAATTTTATGCAATTATACGCGTGTTGATATGTGTGTTTATTTTACCACTACGTAACTATGTAAACCCATTTTTAGTGCTCTTGGTTACTTAATGTTTACTCAGCTCCCCAAAAGATGGCACTATGCAATGAGGGGCAATTAATTTACTGTCGTTTAATTTTGTTGTAAATTGTGAACGCCGGTACTTATTGCTGGGATGATTTGACGGGTCGAGAAATGAAGGCTACTACTTTAAAAAAATATAAAAATGGTTTAATAACCAGTAAAAATAAAATTGTACAAGAAAGTAGCACGTTTTCGTTTTCGTGGCTTGAGGACGAGTGAAGGACGCGGCCCGGTCGGTAAAGCAGTCGGCTCGTGTCGATAGGGCAGGTTCTTTGGCGTATGCGTGTGTGAGTGCATCAATCGTTCACACAAACACATGCTAGGCGTTAACATGTTGCGGCCCCAGGAACGAAGTTCGTGTCCATAACTGGTAGAGGGCACAGTCGGTTGAAAGCTCGTCGAAGAGTTCCCGAAGTGGTGTTGACGTCGGCTACGCGGGTCACGCCGTCGGAGCCGGG
This sequence comes from Cydia splendana, assembly GCF_910591565.1. NCBI lineage: Eukaryota > Metazoa > Arthropoda > Insecta > Lepidoptera > Tortricidae > Cydia > Cydia splendana. The sequence continues at coordinate 7,996,010 of NC_085980.1, read as the reverse complement.
GTAGAGGCGCGTCACGCGCCCCAGCAGCCATCGGTTGGGAGGCAGCCGGTCATCTTTCACCAGCACCATTTCTCCTAGCTGGAGTTGCTGTCCTTGTTTGCGCCATTTCTGTCGTTTCTGGAGCTCTGTAATGTACTCTGTATAATATCGGGACCAGAAATGGGCTTTCAATTGTTGAATCCTCATATATCGTGAGAGAGTAGGTATCGCCGCAGGGTCAGAGCTCTGAGGAGAAGGCAACATCGTTAGCGTTCGTCCGATTAAGAAGTGAGCGGGGGTAAGCGCGGTAAGGTCTGAAGGGTCGGATGATAATGGAGTGAGAGGCCTAGAATTAAGGGTAGCCTCGATGCAAGTGAGAACTGAATTTAAATCTTCGTACGTTAAGTGGGCTAAACCTAAGACCCTTTTTAAGTGGTATTTAACAGATTTTACGGAACCCTCGGCTAATCCATTAAAGTGTGGACTATATGCTGGTGAAAATTTAAAGTTTATGAACATCTCAGATGCTTTTGAGCTGATATAGTTACTATTTGATTTTAAAAATTTAGACAACTCATTACATGCGCCTGTAAAGCAAGTCCCATTGTCTGAGAAAATGTTTTGAGGCTTTCCTCTGCGGGCAATGAATCGATCTAGTGCTGCGAGGAAAGTGTTACTACTTAAATCGGTGACAAGTTCTATGTGAACCGCTTTTACGGCTGGACAAACAAATATGCACAGATACGACTTTATCAGTCTGCTGCCTCGGCCTCTTCGGTTCAGTATCATGATTGGTCCGGCGTAGTCACACGCGGTATTAGCAAATACATAGTCAGTATGCAGGCGTGGCGAAGGAAGATTGCCCATTATGGGTTGAATACTCTTGCCTGCATAACGACGACATCTAATGCAATTTTCAACTATTTTTCTGGCAAGGTTTCGACCATTGATCAACCAGAATTTGTGGCGCAAGATTGCAAGTAATACCTAGTTGCGGAGGTGCATGTAAAAACATTATATGATAGTGTCTAACTATTAGTGTGGCTAGATGATGCTTTGAATCTAGTAATATTGGGTGTTTAGTGTCATAATCATAAAATGAGTTACAGAGTCTGCCACCTACTCGTAACAGTTTATCAGTTGTGTTGTAAAATGGATTCAATTGTAGCAATTTATTATTGGCAGACAATTGTTTTTTATTTTTTAATAAGTCATATTCCGAGCTAAAAACTTCAAGCTGAACGAATCTGCACATTGAATTTAAAGATAAATTTAGTTCATTTATTTTTATGTAACCAGTATATTTGTCTTGTGGGTTACGACAATTGTAAATAAATCGATGAACGTATGCGATTATACGTTGCAGCTTACCGAAATTAGAAAATCGCTTCATAAACTCAGTAAAATACGATGTGTGATCAGTATGACTTGCATTTAAGTTGCATATGACCTTGAACTCTGGTAAATCAGAATCTTGTGTCAATAACGGCCGTACAAGAGTCTCAAACAGCCTATAGATGGCGCGACGGGTGCGTCAATGGAGCAACGTCACTGCCATCAACACGTCAAACCACTTCATTCACATCGTGGCCGCAAGAGGGCGCTCGTTCGTCACAACAATGGCGCCAGCATTCCCGCCAAAATGGACCAATCGGCGGCGTTCGTACCAATCACGCCACGGGCATCTCGCAACGTGATTGGCCGAGGCAACTGTAACCAGATTATTGGAGGGGAGTTCGTTATCCAGCCGTTGGAAAATGTAGACCGACGCGGGCATTACGCTTTGAATCTTGATAGAAAACAGAAGTGTAAAGTGATTGGTTACGGATAGTGCTAAAAGATAAGTACTAGATTTAGTCATTATAGTTATTACCTGTGTCTTTGGTAGATTTTGTTGCTTGATGATTTTACAATTAATATCTAACGGCTTTCGGTTGCTTTCCTTATTGTATTTAAATAACGGTCGCGTTTGCGCTTAAAATTAATCTTAATTTAGATTATAGCGTTTTGCAGTTAGCCGTTAACGATAGTGATTGGCTTTATTATTTAAGTGTTCTATTTCGAATAGGGTTACGAGTTATAATTTGAATTCAAAGTAGTCATTGTTTAATGGTTCATTTGTGTGGTTGAAATTGTTGAGAATCCCTTTAATTTAGTGTTCTTACATATTGCCAGTAATACTAGAATACCTAGGTATTCTAGTATTTAGTACTCATCACTTTGGAAGCTAGGTTTTCTAGATTTAACTATTATTGTGCATTATGGTTTCAATTATCGTGATTATGAAGTTTATAGTTTAATTATAGTTTAATATTTATTAAAATGTGCATTTGATTTTGATATGGTTTTCCTTATTCTAATTTAACCCTCATAAAGTACCCCTTATTTGATTTTACTCTCAAATGACATATCGGCGTAAGTAGTTAAGCAATAATTGCATTTCTAGGCTTTTGCTATTAATAAATAGTAGGCGTAGCTGTGTTGAAATAAAAATGACTCGCTCAGGACATTGGGTGTTATTTCTTTATTAACAATTGTTTAACATTTTCAGAAGTGGGATATGGATTCACGTAGTAGGAGCAGGTCCCGTAGCCCGGTGCGGTGGGACAACACGCGACTGGAACGAAGAGAACGCAGCAGCAGTACTCGCAGGCGCAGTCGTGAGCGTACACCAAGGCGTTGGGCTCCATGGCGGCCGCGAGAATCTGTGGATCGTGAACGGCCTGCTGCGCTGGATGAACCTGGTAGGATCAATCCAAATTATTATGGTGTAATGGTGAAACCTGACATCATCCCGGAGTTTGATCCTGAGAAGTCGGAGCTACCAGCGCAACAATGGCTCAACAAAATTGAACAACTCGGCGCAATTCATGGTTGGTCGGATAGTGTTAAAAGCTATTATATGTAGTCTCGCCTGTCGGGTTTAGCAAAAATGTGGCATAATGCTCTGCGGAGTTACGAAATGACATGGCTTGAATGGAAGGAACGGATTCTTGAGGCTTTTCCTCAAAACCTGGATTATGCTGAGGCTCTTAAGGAAATGATCAATAGAAAGAAATTATTCACTGAGACAATGACACACTATTTTTACTCCAAATGTAACATGTTAACGAAATGCGAAATCACGGGTGACAAGGCTGTGTCATGTTTGATCGAAGGGCTACCATTTCACTTAAAAACCTCAGCTAGAGCAGGTAACTACAGAACCCCTGGTGAGTTATACTCTCAGTTCTTGTATATGAACGATGAGAAAAAGGGACCTCCAAACCGACAATATCCAACGCGTGGCAAAGACTTCAACGCTCCAAGTGCGTCAAAGGAAGCGATCGCAGGGGAACAGAAGCCTACATCATCATCAAACAAACCATCGGTCACCTGCTTTTTGTGCAAAGAAGCAGGTCACGTCGTGCGGTCCTGTCCAAAGAATCCCAACGCTGTTAAATGTGACGTCTGCGGGAAGACAAACCACAAGACGGAGCAGTGTTTCCGGAAGGCTTCGGTGAATCTTGTTGACTCCCAGGTAAATGATTGCTATTATAAGAACATCAATTTAAATGGTCATGAGGTAAGAGCGTATTTAGACTCGGGGGCCCGTCGGAATGTGATTACATTGGAGTGCTCTCGTAAACTGAATCTCAATTTACAGCCATGCAACATGTTCATTAATGGGCTTTACGGGCCACACGTCAACTGTTGTGGTAAAGTGTCAGTAGAGCTCATTATCGACGGAGTTAACGTTAAATCTGAAGCATTGGTGGTCAACATTCCCCTGAAAGGAGCCGATGTCTTTATAGGTCAGCCAGTTCTTAATAATGATCTGTACAGGTTAGTTATTCAAGGATCAACGGTTACCTTCGAGAGGAGCAAGCAGGAGCCCACCAACGAGGAGGTAGTCCACATAAGTTCAATTAGTGCAGATGCAGAAGTTTCCAAGGTGAGATTGGTCTGTTCCTCAGATACAGTTATTCCTGCAAATACGGCTCAATTTGTGGAAACTGGTAGTAACGAGGTTCTTCAAGATTCCACCGTATTGTTTGTAGATGCTCGTTCTTGTAATTATAATGATGTGGAGTACAGCATTCCCTCTTCTCTTTACTGTACTCCGGTTAGTTCTGTTTTAGTTATAAATCAAAGTACAAATCCCTTGGTTTTCAAAAAGGGACAGTTGCTAGTTAGGGGGCATTTAGCAGAAGAAACGTCCGTATCTGCTCCTCAAGAAACAGATGTCTCTGAAAATCCGATAATGAAAGTAGATGTTAGTAAGATTAAATGCGGGATTGAGGATCCATCTGTTTTAAATCAATTGAGTCAAATTTTGCAAGAGTTTTCGGATTGTTTTTCAGAAGACACGCGTGAATTGGGAGTAACTAACAAGGTCGAGCTTAACATTGAGTTAAATTCCGATAAGCCGGTATGTTATAGGCCTTATAGGTTATCTTATTCTGAGAAGACCGTAATGAGGGAGAAGATTGAGGACATGTTGTCTAATGGAATCATTAGGGAATCTACCTCCAATTACGCGAGCCCAATTATTCTGGTACGTAAGAAAAATGGAGACTTTCGTCTTTGTGTTGACTTCAGGAAACTTAACAGTATTACAGTAAAAGACAAATATCCCCTGCCGGTTATAGAGGAGCACATCGAAAAGCTTGGTGGTAAGAAGTATTTTACAAGCCTCGATTTGTCTCAAGGGTTTTATCAGATTCCGGTAGCTAAAGACTCTATTCATAAAACTGGTTTTGTGACACCTGAGGGGCATTACGAATTCCTCCGTATGCCATTTGGTCTCGCGAATTCTCCTGCAGTATTCCAGCGGTTGATGGATCGTATATTTTCAACTCTGCGTCATGACAAGGTTTTGCCGTATATTGATGATGTGCTACTCCCTACAAACTCCATAGAGGAAGGTCTTGATCTTTTGAAGGTAGTATTGCAAATTATTAAAGATGCAGGGTTAACTTTAAATCTGGAGAAATGCTTCTTTTTGCAAACGAAAATTGATTACTTGGGCTATGAAATCTGTGAGGAAGGTATCAGACCAGGTAGTAAAAAAATTGAGGCAGTGTTGGCGTATAAGGAGCCGACTAACATTCATGAGCTGCGAATGTTCCTGGGCCTCACCAGTTACTTCAGAAAGTTTGTCCAAAACTATGCAGGTATTGCTTACGATTTATACCGGTTGCTGCAGAAAAATGTTGGCTGGGAGTGGGGTCCACAACAACAAAAGGCTTTCCAGGAGTTAAAGAAGGTATTAACAACCCGTCCCCTTCTCTCTCTCTTTCGCCGAGAAGGTGACATCGAGGTACATACAGATGCCAGTAGCAGAGGATTAGCTGGTATTATCCTTCAAAAACAAGACGGTAATTTAAAACCTATATCCTATTTCAGTCGTAAAACGAGCAAAGAAGAATCGATGTATCATTCTTACGAGCTCGAAACCTTGGCAATCGTGGAGTCTTTAAGACGGTTTCGAATTTACCTGGTAGGTAACCATTTTAAAGTGGTCACAGATTGCTCTGCAGTGCGTTACACCTTCCAGAAAAAGGATTTAACACCGAGGATAGCACGATGGTGGTTACTCATTCAGGAATACGACATGGAAGTAGAACATAAACCTGGTAAGTCCCATAGCCACGTAGACGCACTCAGCAGAAGTCCGGTTGAACCTCCTTCGCAACTAATTGATATCAACACTATTGATGTCTTTGATTGGATTGTCTGTCTTCAAAATCAAGATGAAAAGATTCGTATCATCAGAACCAAACTGGAATCAGGTGAGGCCGAGCCCGATATTAAAAACAATTATAAGTTAAAAGAAGAGCGGTTGTATAGAGTAGCTGCAGGTGGTAAAGAAAAGTTGGTTGTACCTAAGTACGGGAGGTGGAACGTGTTGCGAAAATTTCACGACTGTATTGGACATCCCGGGTTAAAACGCTGTGAACAGATCATAAAGTATGGTTATCCCTGGTATGACTAGATTTATTCGTAAGTATGTAAACGCCTGTCTAGATTGTCTGTACAAGAGAAGTCAGTATGGGCGAGCTGAAGGTGAGCTTCACCCGATTGAGAAGATCGCAGAACCACTGCATACAGTGCACATCGATCATCTGGGACCGTTCTGCAAGAGCCGTGCAGGTAACTCTTATTTGCTAATGGTTGTCGACTCCTTCACAAAATTCACTTGGGCAGTTCCTGTGAAAACCACGAGAGCTCGAGAGGTAATAAGTTCTCTATCTAATATATTTTGTTCATTTGGATATCCGAAACGAATAATATCCGACAGTGGTTCATGTTTTAAGAGCAAAAGTTTCAAACAATTCTGTTTGGACAACTTTATCAAACACATCATTAATGCAGTAGCGTGTCCTCGTGCTAACGGGCAGGTTGAAAGGTATAACCGCACATTATTAGACTCATTAAACACCAGCGTGGATAACGAGAGAGACTGGGATATGAAGCTGTCTGATGTTACTTGGGGTATGAACAATCTACAGAGCTCATCTACTGGGTTTACTCCTTTCAAATTAATGTTTAGCGCAAGCCGCAGCAGATACCAAGGAATAGCAGGAAATTCCTTCGACGATGAACAGACTGCGGAGCAAACTCGGTGCGCTGCATCAGGTAATCTTAAAAAAACGTCAGAGGTAATGCAAAAATATTTTAATGCAAAGCGGAAACGACCAACGAAATATAAGGTAAATGATTTAGTACTGTGGAAAGGCGCGGCCGATAGAAACATCAACGTGAGGCGGAAACTGAAAGAAAAATTTAGTGGACCGTATAAAATCACAAAAGTGGCAGGTAACGATAGGTACGTAATTACTTCGCTTAAAGGAGTAAAGGGCTATAAGCGATTTGAAGCTTTAGTATCTTCGGATTCAATAAAGAGATTTCAGAGGGAGACTGATGTGCCAGAAAGCAGTTCTGATGAAAGTCAGGTAGATAGTACAGAGGAATTAATTGATTTGCTAGAAGGATAACTTGGTCTTTGATATTTTTATTTATTTGAGATTAAAAGACTTGGGTAAATATGAAACTAGTAAAAATATATGAAGGAAAATAATATATGGTTATTTATTGATTTATATGATAAATATGGAATCGTTGTTGGATGAAATGGTTTAATATTGGATGTAAATATTGGCTATTAATGGACTGATTATGGTTTAAGAGTGGAAATCTATATGGATTATTATGGAATAATTGATGGAAAATTAAGTGGATAAATTAAAAAGAAAAATGGAAAATATGGTTTTTACATACATAATTTATACTATATCTGTTAGTGATAAAAAAATCAGATAATTTTTGTTTTTTTTTTTCCTTCCTTTGCAGAGTCGCAAAGTCGTCAGGATGGACGAGTGTCAATAACGGCCGTACAAGAGTCTCAAACAGCCTATAGATGGCGCGACGGGTGCGTCAATGGAGCAACGTCACTGCCATCAACACGTCAAACCACTTCATTCACATCGTGGCCGCAAGAGGGCGCTCGTTCGTCACAACAATGGCGCCAGCATTCCCGCCAAAATGGACCAATCGGCGGCGTTCGTACCAATCACGCCACGGGCATCTCGCAACGTGATTGGCCGAGGCAACTGTAACCAGATTATTGGAGGGGAGTTCGTTATCCAGCCGTTGGAAAATGTAGACCGACGCGGGCATTACGCTTTGAATCTTGATAGAAAACAGAAGTGTAAAGTGATTGGTTACGGATAGTGCTAAAAGATAAGTACTAGATTTAGTCATTATAGTTATTACCTGTGTCTTTGGTAGATTTTGTTGCTTGATGATTTTACAATTAATATCTAACGGCTTTCGGTTGCTTTCCTTATTGTATTTAAATAACGGTCGCGTTTGCGCTTAAAATTAATCTTAATTTAGATTATAGCGTTTTGCAGTTAGCCGTTAACGATAGTGATTGGCTTTATTATTTAAGTGTTCTATTTCGAATAGGGTTACGAGTTATAATTTGAATTCAAAGTAGTCATTGTTTAATGGTTCATTTGTGTGGTTGAAATTGTTGAGAATCCCTTTAATTTAGTGTTCTTACATATTGCCAGTAATACTAGAATACCTAGGTATTCTAGTATTTAGTACTCATCACTTTGGAAGCTAGGTTTTCTAGATTTAACTATTATTGTGCATTATGGTTTCAATTATCGTGATTATGAAGTTTATAGTTTAATTATAGTTTAATATTTATTAAAATGTGCATTTGATTTTGATATGGTTTTCCTTATTCTAATTTAACCCTCATAAAGTACCCCTTATTTGATTTTACTCTCAAATGACATATCGGCGTAAGTAGTTAAGCAATAATTGCATTTCTAGGCTTTTGCTATTAATAAATAGTAGGCGTAGCTGTGTTGAAATAAAAATGACTCGCTCAGGACATTGGGTGTTATTTCTTTATTAACAATTGTTTAACACTTGTAAATGTAATGGCTGTTTAGGCCAAGAATGTTCGTCTTGAAGTAGATAGGGTGGACCAGACCACCATAAGCTGCAATTTTCCAATTGATTGGCGTCTGCCCCGCGAGAACCTATATCGGCAGGGTTACATTTTGTAGGCACGTAGTGCCAATCACTTGGGTCAGTTGAGTCACATATCTCGCTAACTCGATTAAACACAAATGGTTTTAGCTGATGAGCTTTAGGTGAACGAATCCAACCGAGAACAATTGTGGAATCGCACCAGTAGGTGCAACTAGTGATATTTAATCTAAGTGCTGATTTCACTTTATTTGCTAGCCGTACAGCCAAAAGCGCCCCGGCTAATTCGAGTTTCGGTACAGTCAGCACAGGTTTCAACGGAGAAACTTTACTTTTTGCTGCCACTAAATGGACAGATACGTTATTATTATTAACGCTACGTAAATAAACGCATGCAGCGTAAGCTTGTGTAGATGCATCGCTGTACGTATGAAGTTCTATTGATAAAGGACTGTCGATCACGACACATCGAGGAATACGAATATTATTTATGGTACGTAGTGACGATACGAATTTAGACCACATAATTGATATATCTGACGGCACAGGCTCGTCCCACAAGATCTTTGCGGCCCATAACTTCTGAAGAATTGTTTTCGCTAAAAGCACGCATGGGTTAACAAGACCTAATGGATCAAAGATTTGTGACATCATTGAAAGTATTGTACGTTTGGTAACGTTGTTATTTTCGCCAAGATTAACTGAAAATAATAAGTTGTCTTCCTTAGAAGACCAGAGTAGGCCTAACGTTTTTGAATATTCATTGTCACATAAATTAAGTAATTCGTCACCATTACTTTTACCGATTATTTCGGTAACAATATGAGCACTGTTTGAATTGAATTTACGTAGATGAAATTGACCAGTTTCTAATTGAGTCATTACACCCTTGCAAATATTAATGAGATCAGATTCAGAGGATGCCCCAGTGATTAAATCGTCAACATAGAAGTCATGTTGGATGACTTCTGAGACCTTCTTGTCGGGACATCCAATACCTAACTGTGTCAAGCACCTTGTCGCGAGAAAGGGAGCTGACGCCGTACCGTAGGTAACTGTATGTAGTTTATATTGTTGTAATTGCTCATAGGGTTCAAAACGCCATAAAATTTGTTGAAGCGAATGTTGAGATGGGGTAACATTGATCATTCGATACATTTTCTCAACATCTGCGGTAACAATGAACTTATGCTGGCGCATTCTTATAAGTATGCTTATAAGGTCGTCTTGAACTGTCGGACCGACCAATTGAATTTGATTGAAGGATACGCCAGATGTCGTTGCCATAGATCCATCAAATACGACTCTTAATTTCGTAGATAAAGATTCACGTAAAATTCCATGGTGGGCAAATAAATATGACTGAGTGTCATTTTCGGGGTTCTCATTTAATGACATGTGATTTAATGCAATATATTATTTAATGAATTTACAATATTGTTCTTTAAAATGTGGTTCACGTTTGAATCTTCGCTCCAAAGAGATGAACCTGGACAGAGCCCTTTCATAAGAGTCGCCTAGTTTTTCAGGCGTCTCCTTTAATGGAATCGTCACTTCAAAACGACCGTCAGGAAGTCGAGTGGTATTATTTATAAAACTCTGTTCACATTCCTGCTCTTCTTTGGAAATTTGTTTACGCGTTGCGACTGATTCTAATTCAAAGAATTGAGAAAGTTGATCATTTAATTGTTTATCATAATGTTGTAAGTGTAAATTAATGTTATGGTTGCAATGGACTGTATTTAAATTCGATGCTGAGTATTGTTCTGTTGGAACTGTAACTAAATAACCCAATTTGGTTTCCCATAAAGTTGGTTTATTTTTACCTAATGGAATTTTATGAGTACCAAGTACTGACCAAAATATTCCTAATGAAAGTAACATGTCTACTGGAGCAGGCACATCAAATGTGGGGTCTGCCAACCTAATGTGTGGTGGTATGTTTAACGTTGTACGGTCAATTCGAGACACTGGCAACGGTTGGGTTATACGCGATGCCACATAGCAGGGCACCTTTAATTGATAATCATTGATTAATGACGACATAAGGACGTCACACGACTTTGATAAATGTGAGGTTTGATAATTTAATCCTTCGACGGTTGTCGGAGCTGAAGAAGTAGGTAAGTTTAGTTTAGCGCGTAAACTTTCAGTAATATAACTCGCGGTCGAACCATTATCGAGTAACGCTCGTATTGTGTGTTTTTTACCACTGTGGTCTGTCACTTGAATTAAGACCGTTGACAGTAGCATTCTATCATTTTGTACGGCTGACATTGAAATTTCTTGAACTGGACTAGAAAATTGTTCTTCATCGTCAGGCTGCGGCAAAGAATGCAGCGCGACGTCATTTGACGAAGGCGAAGATGCAGGAGTTGTATGTTCGTGCAATAAACTATTGCGCTGTAATCCACATGTGCGACAAGGGTTTAGCCTACACGTTTTTTCATTGTGACCCACGCGCAAACAGTTCAAGCAAACCTTGAGTGCTTTAGCTTTATCAACGCGAGCTTGTAATTTTAATGATTTGAACTTTTGACATAGATACAGTGCATGATCGTCATTACAGAACGGACAAGCATACTTGCGAGAAGTAGTAGGGGAATATGTAGTAGCTGTCAACGCCTTCTGTCGATTGTGCGTAGTGTCGCTAGGCCTGCGTTTTTTATTAGACATTTCTGTAGATTCTAATAAGTCAGCCCGATCTTTAAGGAAATCGTTAAACATTTTAAGTGTAGGAAGCTCCTTTAATTTATTCCTAAAGGATTCCCATTTATGATGAGTAGTTGTATCTAATTTGCTTGAATTATAAGTACATCCCAATGCTCAGTAGGGAGATCAAGCGATTTGAGTGCTCTTAAGTTTTTATTTATCGTGTCAATAAGGTTTCTTATTGATCTAGACGATTCTTTTGACAATTGTTCTATGTTAAAAATTGCCTGAATATGATTGTTCACTAAAGACCTTTTGTTATTATAACGATCGCAAAGTAATTCCCAAGCTAATGTATAATTATCGCTGGAAAAATCCAAAGATTGAATTATTACCGCGGCACTGCCCTTCAGTGCGGCGCGCAGGTAATGAAATTTATTAATGTTTGGAATTGAGTTATTTGAATGTATGAGACTACTAAATGTGTCACGGAACTCCAGCCAGTCATGATAATGGCCCGAGAAGCTAGGCATATCTATAGTAGGAAGTTTAAGTTTTGTCCCACCTCCAATCGCAGTCACACAAGAACCTGTCTCCGAGCGGACGCTGCCCGCAGAGGCGCCGGGCGCCGGCGCGGTCGCCGACAGCAGCTCGCGTGCACGCGCGACGAGCCCGAAGTACTTGCTCTCGAAAGCCTCGCGTTCTTTATACTGCTCATCTGGAATTTCCAATTCATTCTCTATATCACACTGAACGGAGTCAAATTCAGAATAAATTTCTTCGATTTTTGACAACCGGTCGTTTAATTCTGTAAGTTGTAGTCTACTCAAGCGATCACAACTTTCGACAGTTGTTAGGTGGCTTTCAAATAGCGTAAGCTTAGCTTTTAATGAGGCACGCCTTCTAATCAAAGGTTTATTGTCAACCATTTTAAAATATATACATTAAAAGGCAAAGGAATGAATTAATTTGAGTAGTTACTATAGATGTAACTATAACTTAATGTATATTTGTTACGAACCAATGCGATGAAATGAGTTGCTAAAAAAAACAACAAACAAATTATTTGCAATGCGATGAAGATAAAAAATAAAGATTTGAAACGATTACTTAAATCAGCACAAAAGCAGCGAAGTGAAGTTGCGCGTAAAAACTGCAAAAAGCCAAGCGGTGCAAGCGCGTAGGTAGTAACAGCTAGCAGCGAGCGCGCGGTGTCCGGGCTGGCCAAGCGAGGCGCCAGCCAAACAGCACCGATATCGGAATGCACTGGAACACGTGAAATAACACTATCTAAGTACGTAGTTATACACAGTTCGCACTCACAACGAAGCAATGCCAAAAAACTAGAACACTCTGAAATGCAATTTATTATCTTTATAATTATAAATGAACAAAAGGTGTAATTCCAACCTTTGTTTAACAATGAGGAAAATATGAGCAATAATGCACAAAGCGTAAATGAAGTGATTGCACTGATAACAGAATTAACCTGTTTATGATGAGAATGTGGATATGATAATTTGTTGCTAAGTGCAATTAGAAATAACTCGTTAACAGAATAACGGATCGTTAACGTATTTAAGTATGTATGTATAAGTTTGAATAATTTGCAAAATAAAGGATTTGCGAATAACGTGCACTACGTTTTTAACGGCAACACAAAATAACGGATTTGTGAGCGTTATTAAGAAATAACTGTTAACGTTATTAGGAAACGTTAACACTGAAAATAAGTAATAAGTATGAATTTTATGCAAAATGAAGGATTTGCAAGGAACGTGCAATATGTTTGTAACGACAACACAAAATAACGGATTTGTGTGCGTTATTAAGAAATATCCGTTAACGTTATTAACCTTAACGTTACTCAAAGGTATGTATATGAATGTGAGATGACTTGCAAAATGAAGGATTTGCAAGCCTATCGTACAATGCGTTTATAACGGTACCACAAAATAACGGATTCGTGGACGTTAACTGCAGAATAAGGGTTATGGGACAAATATGTAATTTAATTGGGAAGCAAATACACAAATGAAGGATTGTGTTGGAAATTAATGATTTCGGAACGAACAATCGGAACGAACTTACGGTTTGCCAATCTCAATAGAACTTAGCTAATGATTTCCTGTGTCGGCGCCGTCGATCCCTTTGTCTCCGAACTCTCACTCTCAGATTTCTTCTTCCAATATTTGTCCTCGTCTATAAAATATCTTGAAGCCACGTAGAAGTCGTTGATGTGTATAAAATCGGATGACTCGTCCTAGTTTTGATGAATCCGATGTTTGAAAACTTCCACGTAGTAACAGCCAAATCACGTCAGCGAAGTATTTCCTTTGTTCTTTGTTCGTCGCTGGTGCAATATCCGAGTTCGTAGGACCAAAAATGTGAACGCCGGTACTTATTGCTGGGATGATTTGACGGGTCGAGAAATGAAGGCTACTACTTTTAAAAAATATAAAAATGGTTTAATAACCAGTAAAAATAAAATTGTACAAGAAAGTAGCACGTTTTCGTTTTCGTGGCTTGAGGACGAGTGAAGGACGCGGCCCGGTCGGTAAAGCAGTCGGCTCGTGTCGATAGGGCAGGTTCTTTGGCGTATGCGTGTGTGAGTGCATCAATCGTTCACACAAACACATGCTAGGCGTTAACATATATTAAATCAACACAATTATTCAATTAAATTTGTTGATATCCGTACGATTGATTGAAATTTTAGAAGAGGGGCTCTTCTAAACTTAGAGTTAATTTGGCAAAATCCTTCCTCGGTGGCTTATTTATGTCACATCGTATTAAATTCAGCGCCATCTGTTAGTTTACCAGGGTACTCTATAGTGATCACACATATTTGAAAAAAGTTTGCCCCTCCTTCCTAAGTAGCGCCATACGATTCAGGGGCAAACTCAAGCCAATTGATTCTTGTGGCTACCCCCCCTTTTAGGGGTTGAATTTTTATAGCCTATAGCCTGGCCGGAGATTTTATCGACAGATTAGTAAAGTTTTCATCAAAATCCGTTCAGCCGTTTTCACGTGATGCGCGTTCAAATAAACAGACAAACAGATAAACAGACTTTCGACCCTCTTCAGCTTTATTATATGTATAGATACTAGCTGAAACTTGTTGAGCATTAGAGTTTTCGGTCGTCGTAGCAGTACTGATAATTCCGCTACTCGATGCTAGATGTCGACTACGACTAGTGGCTCTGTGAGCTGTAGACCTCGCGAGCAGAGCTTGAAATAACATGGTGCTAAGAGCTTTAAATACACCGTGTTTTTTTTTTTATTTCCGTTAATTTCAAGGGTGCATTCCTGAGCTTAAATCAAGTAACTTTCTCAAAGACACCGATGTTCTAATTAAGTCCATTTCGGAGATAATCCATAATTTATTTTTTTACTATAAGGCCACTACAAGCGTGTACACTTGCCTTAGGGCCGGCTTACATATTGATTAGTGTTTAGAATGAGTTCATACATTTGCTACTAAACTTAAGTACAATCTCGGTCGATTGATGTACGAAATGACATTGATATGTCACAGATTTCAATTGTTTGGTTGAGTTAAATGTAATGCCCGTGTTACAACAACGCTATATGCTACATTTAATTACTTTTTAAACAAAAAAAAAACAAAAAAGAAAACAAAAAAAATTTTTTTTTTTGAAAATTAACTATGCCATTTAGTTCTTATAAACGTACTTAACTATACCCCGAAGTTAACGGAATTCAATAAAAACACGGTGTATAGTAAATTAAAGAAAAACAATACGAAATTTATGTGTAAAAAAATACAAGAAGTTATAATATCCCAGCATACAATTACTGGGGATCGAACCCAGACCCTCTGTGCAAACAGAAAAAGCGAACGTTTACAAACTGAGCCAAATAGTTCTTAGATGGGTTGACGAAATTTAGCTACTCCTTCTCAAATTAAAATTAGTTAAAATTAAATATCTAAATACCGCCTAAACCAGCGATAATTTTTTTCTGCATTTTTTGCTATTAACTCTGTAAACATGTCTCAAAAAGAAAAAAGTCTTATGATATCGATACGACTATTTGTTTAGGCGCCAGGTATCACGACTCCGCCATTTTTAAAAATTTCCAAAAACCGGATTGACAAAAAAATTTTATTTAGTCATAAAATTCGGTCACAAAATTTCACGAGAATCGGTTAAGAATTGCGACCTGTAGAGGAGAACATCCGGACATACGAAAGCAAAATGCCCGAGTCAAAACGTAGACCTTCGCTTCGCTTCGGTCAAAAATAATAGTCAATTTGGCACTAAACCTGATGTAGCCTTAAAGCAGGTGTACTTTGCGCATTTCCACTCTATCATGGCATACGGCTCACTGCTTTGGGGCAATTCAACAGATGCCAAAAGAGTTCTGATAATGCAGAAACGCGCAATACGTACACTTGCCGGTGTGAAAGACAGGCACCCTTGTAAAGAGCTTTTTGGTTCTCAACGTATAATGACGCACTACTCACAGTACCTGTTCGATGTACTGATATATGTAAGACAGAATATATCCCAATTTGCACGCATTAACTTTCCGGGCAAACTGCTTCGAGCTGCAGGGCGTCTGAGAACAGTTCCCCGTCGCATGGCACTTTCAAGAAAGAACCCACGAGTAATCGGCCCTACTTACTACGAGCACCTACCTGCCGCTCTGAGAAATGAGCCGTGTGACGAAACATTTAAGCGCAAATTGAGAAACCTTTTGTTGGATAACCCTCTGTACTCTGTAAATGAGTACATGGAATTGAATTTGTAACAACATATGTAATTTTATTTATTATTAAATTGTAGATTTGTATTTTAAACATGACATTTTGTTCTTTTGTGATATTTTTATGTTTAAATTCGACATTTTAATGACAGTTACAAATTATTTATGTTGACATCGACTTTAATGTTAACTTGGTTTATATTTAATTGTTTGACATGTTTTTCTTTGTACATGACGATCCTTATTGGGAGACATAATTTTATTAATCTTAATATTTTTTATTTTTAAATATATAATGTAATTTTTGACGATCATGATGAGAAGATAAACATAATTTTGACGAATGTAGCAAATTTATAGTGTAATTTTCATCTTGAAATAAAGAAATCTAAATCTAAATCTAAATCTGTATGGAGTGAGCACTTATGTATTTTTTTATCTATGGCTTGGGATAGCAAGCAAAATTTGTAAGCGAGTATGATGAAAGCTACTGTTGCTCTTAACTTGCCCCACCTCCCAACAGTCTAAACTTTTAAGTAATTAAATGTCTTCAACTTTGAGACCCACCGCGTCATAAGATTTTCATTACCGATGTCGAATAGACACCTACACAGTTGCAAAATTAAATTAAACTTTAAACTGATTCAGAACTCATTTAGTTTAATTCGATGATCACAATGGGTGATTTAACTAAAATTGCCAAGCAATGAAGAAATAATATTTATATATTGAAATTGTATTGCACAAAATACAAATAAAATGTACAAATGGCGGACTTAATGTCTAAAGGCATTCTCTACCAGTTAACCATAGGGCTAAACAGAGATGTAATAAAAACGGCGCAAGAAGAAAAGTAAGAGAATTTAATTTGGAACTATTGCAAACAACTGAAAAACATAATAAACTACATATACAATAAACAAATAAAAATATTAAAATATATACAACTAGCTGACCCGGTGAACTTCGTATCACCTTTGGTATCACCTATCTATATTATGTCTCCTTTTGGCACGTCACGGATTAGCCTGGCCGCACACGCTCAGAATTTTATGTAGGTACTGATTGACATGATGTGTAAGCGAGACAGCACCATGCATTTGTAGAGCGACGTCCCGATCCCACCTGTCATTCCGTACGGAAACATAATGAACATTCCGAACGCCTGCAGCCAGGCCTGAAAAAAAATGTTATCGATTAGTCCCTCTACTATATAGGGTGAGTTTAAATTGGTAATACAAAATGAATGTTTTACATATATCTTCCCTTCATTAAGCCCCTCAATTAAGACTCATGCTTTTAAAATAATTAAAAGTATTTTTTCACACCACCTATTCGGAAAAGAGCTTTTTCTTCCCTGCTAGGAGGGATCAAAGTGGCACTTTTCTTCCCTGCTAGGAGGGATCAAAGTAACACTTTTCTGTTCTAGCACACTATTTTTAATCTGTTTAAGCATCAGATTGTGTCAATACTAAGATTTTTTAATTTTCCTCATAGTTGATGTGAAAAGCAGTATGTGTCACACGGTACCTATCAAAATTATTTCGTCTTAGGCGTTAACACTTGAATCCCTCATTACTCTCAAGATTCTACTTTAGAATCCATCGCTTCATTCAGGATTCAATGTACGCCCTTGACGAAAATATATAATTTTGATCCCTTGTATTTAACACAAACTACAATTTTTTTATTCATCCAATTTTTTTAGGCTTCACATTATCCTAACATAATAATTTAATAATTAACAAAGAAGGTTAAATAATTTCAAATGAACACTTTCCTTTTTGGTTATCAATCACCTGTCAGAGTATTTATGAAGTAAATGTGTTTTGATTAGTAATTGTCACTTGTCAATTGAAAATTAGATTTTCTGCAAATTTTGATTTTACAATAAATTTTTAAATAAAACAATACCTGAGAAACGTGTTTGCTACAAAAGGTGCAGGAGCAAAATTTGGAGAACCTCCATTTCCAGCAAGATTGTGCGCCAGCAGAGTTAACTCTAATTAGTGTGCGATATCATTTAGAGCAAGAGTTCCCTGGCAGATGGATTGGACGCAACGGCCCAGTCGCATAGCCGCCTCGAAGTCCCGATCTTCGCACGGGAATTAAATACCCTCGATGAACTTCGCCAAAAGATAATTGAGGTGTTCAATTCTGTGAAACCAATGAATTTATTCTTGGCAGACTAAATAATCTCAAGAGCTCATTTTCAATACATCTTAAAATACGTTTAGTTAAAGTAGGTGCACACTTATCTACTTATTGAAAGTGTTGAAACGTAGGTCTTGTTGTGTGTTACATTCGGTAGCTAGATTACGTATATTAATAAATGATTAAATTTAAATGAATTCGCTTATTATTTACCATAGATTGGATCAGGGTACTTAAAACTAAACCGCTTAACTTAATGCCAGTCCAGATGGGAACAGTCTTGCTCCAATCTGATTAAATTGTTTGATCAAATCAGGTGGTGTGGTGTGGTTGCAAACTCCATTTTGCTTGCCGATTCCCTTTTATTCGATTGTAAAGGCCCCAGTACACAATGGGCCATCGCCGGCCACTCCAAGGGACGCAGCCATGCGGTAGAATGAGATAGCAATATGACTTGCTCCCTCTAACGCATAAATGCGTCCCTTGGAGTGGCCGGCGATAGCCCATTGTCTACTGGGGCCTTAAGATTATGACCGATAAAATAGAGGTGCTAACTTCAAAATCTGTTCTTATTTCTTGTACACATTACAAATGTAACCTGTAATACTTTCTAACATTAATTGTAGTTTCAGTCAGTCAGGGTTCCGTACCCGAAGGGTAAAAACGGGACCCTATTACTAAGACTTCGCTGTCCGTCTGTCTGTCTGTCACCTGGCTGTATCTCATGAACCGTGATAGCTAGACAGCTGAAATTTTCACAGATGATGTATTTCTGTTGCCGCTATGACAACAAACAGAACAACATAAATATGTAAGTAAGGTCCTATACAACAAACGTGATTTTTTGATGATTTTTGCGTAATGGAACGGAACCCCTCGTGCGCGACGTCCGACTCGCACTTTTTTTTTAATCCTGTTGGCACCTCAGACAGTGGCGAGACACTCCTGACTTCGGGCAGGGGTGCGAAACTCCTGACTTCGGGCAAACTCGGCTCCGTTCGGCTCAGCATTGCTGCGAGCAGTTATTAGGGTTGCTACCATTTGACGTCCTTTTGCATGCACGACCACAGATAAGATAATGACTTGAATTTTGACAACCCTAAATAGCCGAAAGGGATAGTACCATACATTAAAAAGGGATAGCAAGATTCATCCCTGAATCGCTGTCAAACTTCGGTTTTGTAGGAAGTGTCCATTATGTACTTACGGTAGTACCAAAGAGTAAAGGCCCCAGTACACAATGGGCCATCGCCGGCCACTCCAAGGCACGCATTTATGCGTTAGAGGGAGCAAGTGATATTGCTATCTCATTCTACTGCATGGCTGCGTCCCTTAGAGTGGCCGGCGATGGCCCATTGTGTACTGGGGCCTTAAGGTAGTACTATTATTTACTTAGAGGATATAACCAACGGAGACGCCATGTCTAAAATATTCGGTACAAAATAGTCTGCCGTTTTTTGCGGGGGAGGGGCACATCAAATGTATAGGTACGTCATGTCAGATAAACGTCAGTCCATACATATGATTGACATGTGGTTGACCATTGGCCGCCTATTTTCGACAGAGGGGAACGCCTGTTAATGGCGGCTCCATTGTTAATTACTCCGAGATTATTTAGTACGTATGTATTTGTTGGTTGTCATTTTGTTTATGGCTGCGTTCGAAACTGTTTAACAGGGAGTTTATTTTATAATCGCTCCATTTGACAAACGATAAGCCTCATCACTATAATGCATGCATAAATAAAAATATGTCAATCCTTTGTCATTACTGTCACTATTTTACAATTTCAAAATCTCAAATACGGGGTATATCTTGTCGATATATCTATATTGTGGATATATCTTGTCGATTCGAAACCCTTTTTAAAATACGTTCTTTAAAGAAGAGAGAGAGTTTACCTTATCGACGGGATGAAGATCAAATGTTTGACAGGTAAGATACCTAGGAAACTTTTGTATGGGAATGATCATTCTTTCATTATTTTGTTTTCGTACATTTTTTCAATGTTTTTAATGGTTATTCTGCTATTCTAGGCCGAGACTAATCCAACAAATCAAAAACCATGAAAATCGGTCCAGCCGTGCTCGAGTTATGGATGCTGGAACAAACACGACTTTGTTTTATATATATATATATATAGATATATAGATATAGATGAATATCATCATCTTAACGAGCTTTGCTCTTGTCGGTGGAGTAATCGCCAATAATTTTTTTCTTGTGCCAGTCTTTTAATTTCCATATACGACGCATTATTTTTTATTTGGCCGAGATAAGTAATTCTAGGTCTCCCTTCTTCTCTTGTCTTTTCAATCCAATGAATATACTACTACATAATTCTCACATACATATTGATACATTACGATGGATACTACTTAATCATATTCTTGTTATATTTCACCCTAAAGTCTATTTCAATAGAACTTGCTAACTATGTAAACAAACCGCCATATTGAAGTTGTCTCTGAATGATGAATTTACTAGTGATGGGCAAGACTCCTACTTACTACTTTACTACTGTCAAACCATATCGAATAATAAAATACCAAAAGTAAAAAACAAGTAGTTAATTATTTTAAATTTGTTTAATCACGATCAGAAGACAAATTAGTACTTAAGAATGATGTATTGATGTATTTTATAACCGCGGCGGTAGGTACAGAGCGTGGGTTGGGTAGTGTGTAGCGGGTTTATATCACAAACTTTAGTCACAACACTACCCATCATAGACAATTGTAGAATTTAAAAGAAACAAAACCGTCATTCCATCAGGTCCTACTAACCTAACTTATGAACCCATTTTAAACTTTTAATTAAATATCCAAGATACAGTTATATATTTATGTATTTTACGGAACGGACCGTTTCAATAGTGTATATGTGTATGGTTTCAATTGTGTTTGATGAGGTGGTGTGAAAATTCAAAGAGAAACAGTGATAAAACAAAGTTACCTTGTTTGTTTACATAGTTAGCAAGTTCTATTGAAATAGACTATAAGATGTATAAATATTTTTCCGACTAAAGATAAAATAAGCTCATTGGCTCATTGGCTTATTTTTCTTTCTCCTTAGTATTAATATTAACAAGTCTATTAAAAATAACCTTATTATCCTAACCCCTCTATTAATATTAACAAGTAGGCAATGAATTCGAAGTAACGGACAGCGAACCGGAGCCGAAGGCAATTTATTTGAAAAATATGAAAGGCCAGGTGAGAGTAAATGTAACCCTGGCCGTGTTATTAATATTGGTTGGGCGAGCACGGTAGAAGTAATGTTAAAATCATTGACGTATATATCTAAGGACTGGCGTTACGGACACTAAAAATGGTACTACTTCAGCGGAGTCACTTATGAATTCCAGCCAATCGTGCAGTCTAACGCAACTAGTTGCTACCAATAGCGCGCGTAATGCGAACTCATCAACCAATCGCGCGCGTGATGCGAACTCATCAACCAATCGCGCTGTACCGGTGTCACACAGCTGTACTGGCCACTGTCATGCCTCATTATTATTGTCCGTAAGGCCAGTCCCTACATATCTATGTCAATGGTTAAAATACTATGCGTACCTTAAGAGGCCGATAACGATCTGTACGTTCACATCGATTGAGCTAAATGAGAATCGGCCCGATTCGAACTTTAAGAAACGTCAAATATTACGTCTAGATACGATATGGATAAGATGTCAGTGTCAAAAGTGACGTTTATGTTTGAAGAAACGTTTTGTGTTTTTGGTTGAAAGGGAAGGAATGAAAGGTGGGCTCAAGTACGACCTTGACAATCGTCTTGATGATTAGCGCGCATCTCACTCACGACTTTCACTTCATTTCGCATGCACCAATCAGCGTGACCGATCTTCAAGGTCGTATCAAATCCAATTCAAAACCATAACAAAGTGTTATATCTGAATCAGGCTCCAGGTAACGCCCAGTTTGTTTTTATTTATAAAATCGCAATAATTACAAAAAAACTTTGTCCGCAAGTGAAAATTACACAAGTTACCGGTTTCATCTCGATTTAATCTGTTGAACGATGTTTCCTTTTATTTTTTCGATAAAAATAAATACTTTGTTAAGTCATTGTTCTCTCCCGTTGTACCTACTTAAGATTATTTCTTTTTTACTTTTCCCTGGCGCTTTGTCAAGTTACATTTCCAAGCTTTTATTTTTAAGTTAATAACGTAATTAGAGCTCCCAAAGAAATTTCACAAAAGTGAAGGACTACAGTAGGTAGATACATTTCTCTTCGCATGTGTAGATATGTACATAAGAATTGTTTTTTCATCACACTTGCTCGAAAAAGATCTTATTTCATGGAGGTGTACTGAAGGACAAATGCCTATATTGTGCTCGCGGGAGTTATAGATTCGGAATAAAAAAACCGGCCAAGTGCGAGTTGGACTCGCGTTCCAAGGGTTCCGTACATTAAGTCCAACTCACGCTTGACTGCACATTTCTAATAGGTTTTCCTGTCATCTATAGGTATTTTGTATAATAACTATTTTGTGTATTTTTTTTTCATAATTTTAGACCCAGTAATTTCGGAGATAAAGGGGGGAGAATGGTAATTTTTTGCCTATTTTCTTGAATTACTTCTAAACTGCTTATCCTAAAATTATAAAAAAAATATATTTGAGATTCTTACAATGAGCTATTTTATTTGATATGTAACACTATATATTTTGAAAAACTTTATTTTTTAATTTTCTCATTTACCCCTCAAAAGTGCCCTCCATATTTAAAATTCATTTGTTTACGTTACCATGTCCGTCTTTGGATCACAAACTTCCATATGTGTACCAAATTTCAACTTAATTGGTCCAGTAGTTTCGGAGAAAATAGGCTGTGACAGACGGACAGACAGACAGACAGAAACACGAGTGATCCGGTTCCGTTTTCTCCTTTTGAGGTACGGAACCCTAATTATCCAGGTCTGCTGTATTTTAATCCCGTTGGATGTGTCAGGTTCCAAATTAATTACCTGCAAATGGAATGGTTTCAAAGACCTTTGTCCCCAGATTAGGGTAAAAAAGATAAACAAATTCCACTATAGAATTTCAAGAGACGTGTTTTTCTTTAAAACCTCACAGGCACGAACGCCGGCATTCTTAAGATTGTTTATCCGTTGAATTTCTTTCAAAGTTAAATAAAAAATGTAATAAGCGAAGAAGAAAAGAATACTTTGTGTATTTCGTACTAGTTTTGAATTAGTTACCAAGTTTGCTTACATTATGTGTAGTGAAGATAAATGGATTATACTTCGCATTTTACGGAGACATTTTTTAAGAAAACTGTAAATAGGTATTTTTTTACACAAATCAAATATTTGCGCAACATTCTTTGTTTAGTTATAATTGAATTTATCATCGAGATGTTTTATTAACTTCTTTGTATATTCATATTTTTTTCCAGTGGATATTTCATTGAAAAAAAGTTACGTAAGTAAGGACTGAATTTAAAGCCATTAATGGCATAAAGTTTTCGTTAATCCTCTGAGTGACTTTATATATAATGTACAATATAAGCTGAGCTGATCCGAGGCTATTGTAACTTTGGATGCATTGTGTTTATTATTTTCTCATTTCTCTTTCGCTTTAAGAAAATAATAGAAATAGAAATTATGTTTGCTAAATAAAGCAATTGAAGCTTATACATACATACATATTTTGAATGACCTATAGGCTGGTAATATAAAAAATGTTAAAAGAGACGCCACAAAAATTAAAATAACTAGTTATATGATTATAAACAAACTACATATTAGGATTAATTTTGCTACAGTTTTGGTAACTACATAGGTGCTAAATTTATTGTTGTACTATATTCTAGTACTTTATTCTATTCCTAAAAGCATTAGCATTATCAGTAAATAACACATTTTTAGGAAATAATTTTACTATAATTATATTTATCATTCGCTTGCCCTTATTACCTCATTCATTTGGGGTCGGCGCAGCATCAGCATGTCTTTTTCTTCCATACTTCTCTTTCGCCGTCATTTCATCATTCACTCGCGTTCAATTCATATCATATCATTAATAGGGGTCTCTATTGTTTCCCATAAACATTATGACTAATGATAATCTGACAATCATTACATGATGACTTTCAATAATTATGTCTTTCAATAACAAAGGGATTCGTTATAATAGTATTATCTGACCTAATTGTAAAAAGCGTTACCATTTCCTTTCATAAACATGAGCACAAAATAATTATCAAAAATAACTATGTAAAAATCACCTTAGTAAAATAATACCTACCTACGCAATTTTCTCGAAATGCAAGAAAAACCTCTAAAGCTGCAAGTTTCGCTGTAAAATAGAAATAATTAAGACATTTTGCATAGAAATTGCAAAGACTCCCTTAACGAGCACCTTCATCGTTACCCAAGGAACAGCTACTCGGTTTCCAGAACGTTACGCTACGTCTTACGTAGGCGAACAACGCGCGAACGCGGCGCAGCGCGGCGCGGCGGCGGCGCGGCGCGGCGCGACGCGGCGAGGAAGAAACAAACCGTTGATATGTATAGGTGTGTCCTACGTGAGCGATGTAGACGCGAAGCGGCGCGGCGCGGCGCGATGCGACGGCCTTGTCCGACTAGGGAGCCAGTGTTGCCAACTTGGCATAAATGATGCCAGATCTGGCATATTTTCACTCGGTTTGGCACCAAAATTTTCCATTTAGCATCTGGCAAATTTTTTAGCATAATTTAGTCTAAGCCAAGTTTGCACCAACTTGGCAGCAACAATTTGCGCCATCGCCTTATGTGGTTCATATTTTCCATAAAGGAACAATAACATAGAGATGACACGGGGGAGGGGCCAAACGACCGAACGAGATGCACTTATGGAAATTTCAGTAGGAGTAGCAGAGAAAGCGGTATTATGGCTTGTCCTTGTCACAGTCTCACTTTTTGTTGTTCCCCACCAAAAATTTAGTATGGTTAAATGGTGGGCAACAAATAACCCGACCGAATTACGTAGATTGTTTTTGGTATGTTGTCAGGAATGTGAAAACGTGTTTTTAATATTGTCGCTTTGCTTATGTTTTGTCCCTCACGGAGGCACGCGTATAGCTCATCTATGTAATACTAGGTCTATGTATTTTCACATGAATTTTGACTGTCGTGGGCGGATGGACGTCGACGGACTATATATGTTTTTTTATGGCAAATAAATTTAGTTAAATTGACCTCTGATTTTTTCGTGGATTGACATACTTATTTGAGTTCCGTTTTGCAGATTTGATGAGACAATTTAATCAGGTTGGGTGAAAATTGTCTCATCTGGACTGGCCTCACTGATCTTGTAGGTACTTACATAAATTTAGCCAAATTTCTGTTTTGCTATTTAGCTGGGATGGGACAGCAGCCGGCATTTTAGTCCTAGCAGAGCGCTTACCACGAACGTTGATAACGAAAATTTAGAACAACTACCTCTTTTACTCCAATTAATGCGTAATTAGATTATAGTTGCTGGAAATTTTAAATTTTTGATGATCGCGGTTATACGCCTGAAACGGAGAAGCTTTTTGCTCGCATTTTGAGCTCAATAATAAGGCTGGCCACTGACGCACGGAATTTTCCGAATGAAATGACAGGTGCAAACGAGACATGTATAGTTATGTGTATAGCGACGTCCCGTTCACACCTGACCGTCCGGGAAACTGAATGAAAATTCCGTGCGTCTGCCTGCGGCCAGCCTATATTGCCAAACAACAGCAGAATTGCCTCGTAACCGTCGTAACAATAGTCTGTCAAGCCATTTCCGTTAGTAAACAAAATTCCTATAGAAAAATTTAATTTCGCGCCTTTTTCTACTGACAAAGTACGGTGTTTTTTACTGAATATTTTTAAACACCATATTATTTTTAAGTGTCTATTTTCAAGTGACATTTTAGCATTTTTTTTAGCATATTTCCAAAAACTTTAGCATAATTTAGGCATAATCTAGACATTAGTCTAGCATTTTTTCAAAATCCGAGTTGGCAACACTGTAGGGAGCGTCAGTAGGCCAGTGTTGCCAACATGGCATAATTGATGCCAGATCTGGCATATTTTCACTCGCTTTGGCACCAAAATTTTCCATTTAGCACCTGGCATATTTTTTAGCATAATTTAGTCTAAGCCAAGTTTGCACCAACTTGGCAGCAACAATATGCGCCATCGCCTTATGCGGTTCATATTTTCATATTAATTTTGACTTTTGTGGGCGGATGGACGACGACGGACTATATATACTTGGTCACGCAGATCTTGTCAGTAGAAAAAGGCGGCAAATTTGAAAAATGTAGGCGCGACGGGATATCGTCCTATAGAAAATTTGAATTTCGCGCCTTTTTTTACTGACAAGATTTGCTTGACCAGCTATATGTATAATTATTTATAAATGGCAAATAAATTCAGTTAAATTGACCTGATTTTTTCGTGGATTGACATATTTGAGTTTTGAGAGACAATTTAATCAGGTTGGGCGAAAATTGTCCCATCTGGACTGGCCTTCACTGATCTTGTAGGTACTTACATAAATTTACCCAAATCTATGTTTTGCTATTTGTTGGGATGGGACAGCAGTCGGCATTTTAGTCCTAGCAGAGGGCCTGCTACGAACGTCGATAACGAAAATTTCGAGCAACTACCTCTTTTACTCCAATTAAGGCGTAATTAGATTGACAGAGATAGTTGCTGGAAATTTTCGATTTTTGATGTTCGCGGTTATACGCCTGAAACAGAGAACCTTTGCTCGCATTTTGAGCTCACTAGGTCAATAATAAGGCTAGCCACAGACGCACGGAATTTTCCTTACGGAATGACAGGTGCAAACGAGACATTGAGACGTTCACACCTGACCGTCCGGAAACCGAATGAAAATTCTGCGGGCAGCCTATATTGCCAAACAACAGCAGACTCGTAACCGTCGAAACTATAGTCTGTTAAGCCATTTCCGTCAGTAATCAAAAGCGGCAAATTTAAAAAAAAGTAGGCACGAAAAATTATCAGCCCATAGAAAATTTGAATTTCGCGCCTTTTCCTACTGACAAAATACGGTGTTTTTTACTGAATATTTTTAGATACCGTATTATTTTAAGTGTCTATTTTCAAGTGACATTTGAGCATTTTTTTTAGCATATTTCAAAAAACTTTGGCATAATTTTGGCATAATGTAGACATTAGTCTAGCATTTTTTCAAAATCCGAGTTGGCAACACTGTGTGTCATACAATTTGACTGGTCTGATGTTGATATTTGTATGGGAGAGTCAATTTTTTTCGCGATTTCGGTATTGGTTCCACAATAAAACTTGTTTAGTATGACCTACATATTCACCTCGTAAATTATTGCAGGTGATTATAAAAAACAACCTGTACATATTTATACTGTTTTTATTAGTATTGAACTGTAACAATATTTTGGTGGTAAATACTGGGAAAAAATCCCACCTTTTACCAGTGGTAAGAACTTGGTGGTAACTAGTGGGAATAACCCACCAGATTCTATGATTAAATAGATTTTTTTGTCGATCCGGTTATTATAATTTTTTCAAGATGGTGGAGCAGTAATTAGATATTTAGGGCGGGTAAGGCGGGTTGCACCAAACCACCCGCTAACTTAAGCACAGTTCGCTAAATTTAACGCTGACGTGGGGGTCTTATCCATTGCTAAATAAAATTCGTTGCACCAACTATAAAATAACAAATAACTATTATAGATGGTCAAGCAAATCTTTTTAGTAGAAAAAGGCGCGAAATTCAAATTTTCTGAGACGATATCCCTTCGCGCCTACATTTTTCAAATTTGCCGCCTTTTTCTACTAACAAGATCTGCTTGACCAACTATGTAATAGATAATCATGTTGCCGTATTATGGCTCCTCTACACGATGCGCTAATGTCGGCCAATCCAAGGGACGTAGCTATGCGGTAGAATGAGATAGCAATATCACTTGCTCCCTCTAACGCATAAATGCGTCCCTTGGATTGGCCGACGTTGGCCCATCGTGTAGAGGAGCCATTATGAACGCAATCCTTCCAATTTTTTTTTGAGGGAATTATTTATTTATATAGCAACCCAGTCATAAATGCCAAAGTAAGTTGTCAACTTGTCGAAATTCTCAACAACCGACAACGAGATAAGTTTGTAGGCGCGAACTAAACTTTCTGTGCAGATTTTAAATCAACAATTTAAGCAATTCCTGAATGTATATCTTAAAAACAATGTAAATCATCTGTAAAGATGCACAAGGGCTAATGTTGATGATGATCACGGGCTTCACGCTTCGAACAACACCGGCTTCTGACAAGGCTTCACGGCACTTTAAAGCGAAATTTCTGACGATTATTTAAAGTCCAAGTACTTTCCAAGCTATAGCCACACTGAAGAAGGCAGTTGGCAACCTGAAGACCAAGAAGCTGGGTTGGTTAGAGTAGAGCTACCTCGTTTCACGCAAAATAGGCACCGTAGATGTCGATTTGCGGAAAATGTCCAGCAAAACTAACTAAGCTATAGCCGGAATCAGACAACGAGCTACATGGCTGGTAAGTTATCTTGTTTGTTTAATACTTATCACTTACTACTTCGCCATGCCTTTAGCTTTATTTACCTTTGAGCTGTGAACTGGCTCTGAAGCAAAATTCATAACCTTTCTGTTTCTGCAGCATTTTTTTTTTCTCACCCAGGCAGTTCAGGCTCAATTTGCAATAACATTTCTGACATAATTGTGCATACCGAACTAGTAGTATAACATTCAGGTTACTTTTGTACTTTAATTTAAAGCTGCTTGTTTCGAAGCATTTTCTACCTAGGCGAAGAGAAACACAGAATATTTTTACATAATAATAACATGATGTTGCTTTCTTTTCAGGATTGATTTTAATACAAGATGAAAGGAATGTACGAGTGAATCAACTCAAGAATATGAATGTCAAATGCATATAGGCAGAATTAAATTTTAGTTGTTTAAAGTAAATGGAAGAAACTTATTGTATAATTAAAAATAAAGTATTATAAATATTATCTTATTTTCATTTTTGATAATAAAATATGTTTCTAAGTACCTTATCTAACTTTATTTATCTCACACTGGTATAAGTATTCTCTTTAGACTGCAAATTGACTAATGAAGGTAAGAGATTATCCGGAGAGCTTATTTCAATAACCAATTTATATCAAAATCATAAGTATTTATATTTTGTATCATAACATATATTTAATGTAATTATTTCCATTCTTTCTTGGGTGGAGACAAATAATCTATATAAACATTGGTTATTGTGAAGTTTCATAGCATAGTAAGTATAGGTCTACCACTTATGTCATATTGTTGGTTAGGAAGTTGCATGGTGATTTTCTAGCAGAAGACAGTTTTGAGACTGAAACTAGTATAAGCTACTTTATTTATCTTAGGTTAAGGTTATATAATATGAATATAAAAGTAAAATACAAAAAACACTTACAAAACAATAAAAAATACATATAAAAACCCTAACCTAGGGTGCCGCCGGCAGCGGGGCAAGGCCCAAGCTGCCGGTGGTCAGGGCTGCAGAGAGGAACTGGACTGTCTTGGGGTGAAGATAAATTATCTATGTAAACATGCATGGCCTATTGCTATTGCAAAGTTTCTGACATGAGGATGGTAAACTAAATAAAATAAATATAACAAAGGGGTTTTTCTTGTGACTGTACTCATTGAAGTAGGTTAGGTTTTTTAGTGTTTAGGGAATTGTATAGACAAGTGAAAAATATGGGTGCATACATCTTACTCAAAAATATGTCCCTAAAGCTCTTTTATTAGCATATTAAGAACTTTGGAATATTCCTGAGTAAGATGTACACATACACACCCATATTTTTACACTATAGTACAGTCAATGTCAAAGATATGTTTACACTTTTGCACCTTGCTCTTTTGTAATACTTAAGGCAAAAAATGTAAACATATCTTTGACGTCGACTGTACATATATCTACATGGCCTGGGTTACATAGGTAGATAATTATGTTACAGTGTATTTTATTCATTTGATTTATATGTAACTTACAAGTCATATTCTATTTAATTTGTAAGTAAGTAAGTAGACATGCTTGTAGTGTGTAGATAGGGAAATTGTTTGCCTAGGTCAAACCTACCAACCTACTCAACTTATCTCATGTATATTCCATATTTCTAGAATAATTTAAGATATGAAATAAGATTGATACCTGCCTCCGCACTTCCGCAGTCAAACTATGTAGTTTTGTGGGCTTAATTGCTACATCTAACTGTTTATTGTTATTCTTATAAATAAAATAATAAGATCATGACTATAAGTAAGTAGCTATTGTAAGATCTTAACCCTCTGGTATATTTTGCAATAGACTACAACCATTGTACACTGTAGATGTCTTTCATTTAGAAGCAGCACATGATTAAAACCCCACTACTTTTGTAATGAAATGATTTAGGTATTAGTAATATTGGGTAAAGTCTTAGTATGAAACAAGTTGTTTTAAAATTTGTTTCATGTATTCAGATGTACTTGCAGAGAGTATAGTTATTGTTTCATAGGCTTATGAATAACATATGTTGTAAAAGCAAATAAAACACAAATAAGTAGGTATGAACTGAAACATTATACTTAATCATTTTTGCATCACACATTTTTCTAACCTATTTGGCCGCACTAAGTCTGTAGTTGTCCCAATACTCTTCACACTGAAATACTTGATTTAATATTTCGCACCTTGTTTTATGTACGTTTACTGTTCTGAATTAGGTAGTTCACTTTTGTTGCGGGTTCCGATTTTGAGAGGTCAACTTTGGGACCATCGTTCACGATTCGTGCCCCAATATAGTTGTCATCTTGCTGTTTTCGATTAGTTCACCAGTGTTTCCAAAGGATTTATCATTTGTATCTTGATTCCAATAAACAGAGAGCCAATTTTAATGATCATTCTGCAGACAAGTAAGTATTGTTCATTACATGCCCTTGGGTTACAATATCTTATGGGACGTATTTGTTAAGCTGCGATAGCATCAATCTGGTCTTATCTTCAACTGAAACTCATTCTGTTCGCGATTTAGACTTAAAAAAAGCACGTTTCTTTTAATATCTGAATAAATTAATGTATTCATGAAACACAAGTCACACACACATTTTTGCGTTTAGAAACTTCCACATTATTATAAAGCCGGTAATTCTATATACGCCACGCCTCTAGCCGCGTCATATTCGCGTCTAAAAACCAAATGGATTGATCGCGCCCGTTCCGCGCCGCGCCGCGCCGCCGCCGCGCCGCTTCGCCATCGCGTCAAATTCGCTCACCTAGGACACTTCCATATGCAACAACGGTTTGTTTTCTCCGTGCCGCGTCTCGCCGCGCCGCCGCCGCGTCTCGCCGCGCCGCCGCCGCGCCGCGCCGCGCCGCGCCGCCCGATATTCGCGTGCAAATCGCGCCGCGCCGCGTTCGCAACGAGATCGCTTACGTAGGACACTTCTATGGGTATCAAAGGATTGATTTAGCCGCGCCGCGTTGTTCGCCTACGTAAGACGTAGCGTTATATTTATTTTACTGGCTATGCAAATTTAAACTTACCCATTTAGGTATTAAATATTGTTTTTCAATGGCATTTTCAGTTTGAAAATAACATTGGAACTGCAGGTTATGATACCGTTTAAATCAATGTAAGGAAGCAATGTAAGTTAAATTTAACCTTTTAACCGCTGTAGACTGATATAATATATATAAGACAAACAAATTGGGCTCATTTCGCCGCGGTCTGATTAAATAAGACGAAACTTAGCTAAGCCGGCGACAAGAGCACGCACGATGAAAAAATCTATGACGGTTAAAAGGTTAATAGAAATTTACACTTTTCTTCAAAGATAGTGTTGAACGGCAGTGAAGTCGTAAATACATTATAGTAGAAGAGCCGGCCGCAAATTTTCTAACCGACTTGATACCACGATGAAATGCACAATGGTTCCCCATAAAAGTGATGCTAAGTCCGAATTCGATAGTCTGCCACGGCGGAACTTGCCGAAAGTACGAAAAAGAGGGCCACTTCCGGTGCGAAAAAAGGGGGCTGATTTAACCCATCTGGGATTATGTTAGGCCTCGTAATAAAAACCAAAACTAAACTTCACTTGTTTTATTTAAGTAAGAAAAACTAATTATTTAGAATATTTTAACACCTTAACGCACGTTTGCTCGCTCAAATGGGGGTTCATACCTACCGACTGGAATTGGTTTCATGGTGGTATCAGATGGGTTAGTGTAGGGTAACCGATGGTTACCTTGCTCACATAATCACGTCTGCCAAGGTGTTTCGGCAGGAAAAGCCTTGGCAGACTTATATATTCCTGATATGAGGGTTCATACCTACCGACTGTAATTGGTTTCATGGTGGTATCAGATGGGTTAAATTAGGGGTCCCCACAGGGGTGGCCACCTTTGAGAGCGTCTGCCAAGCACTTCCGGCAAAAAAATTACTGACAGACTTCGCTTTTCTGTGTCTACATGTAAATTTCTAACTGCTGCCATAACTATTATTTCGGTATCAGATGGGTTAAATCAGCCCCCTTTTTTCGCACCGGAAGTGGCCTTCTTTTTCGTACTTTCGGCAAGTTCCGCCGTGGCAGACTATCGAATTCGGACTTAGCATCACTTTTATGGGAAACTATTGTGCATTTCATCGTGGTATCAAGTCGGTTAGAAAATTTGAGGCCGGCTCTTTATTATTACTTAATAACCTCTTACTACTAGTCATATCGTTGTCCATATTTAGTTTTGTTTATTTATATAACGATTTTTACTTACAAGATTATTTTAGCTACTCCGTTCCGAACTTCATACTCTCCATACGTTTATCTGCACCTTACTGCTATGAATTCCATAGGCTTCATGTAAAATGAGTAGGCGAGGTAGGGAACCAGTGGCCAGTCCAGTCGGAAGGCTCGGGCACCCTCTTGCAATAAGTCCTGATTTACAAGGGGGTGTTGCCAAATGCAGCAGATTTTTATGCCACAAAACACCAAAATAAGGAGAGATATTTCGGCATGCTTCCGATCCAAGCATTTGCAACCTAGGCAAAAGAGTAAACAAACGTTAAAGAGTAACACACGAACTGACACGCGTGTGGCAGCAGTTGCCTGCAATGTTATCTTGGCGCTTTTGATGGTTATGAACGGCTGCTATTTAACTGATCACCAGATTCAGTAAAATTTAATACCAAAATAATATATTTTACCACCCTAACCTAATAAATGATCACCAAAATTATAACCCCATTCTAATGTGAAATGATTACCAATTTTATTACATTTTGCTATCCTATTAAAGGAAATGACACCAAACTAATCATTATTAACCCAAAAATAGTAAATGATTATCAAATTTCAAACCCCATTTTAATGTGAAATGATAACCAAATTTTTACAGCTTGCTATCCTATTAAAGAAAATGACACCAAAATAATCATTGTAAACACAAAAATAGTATATGACCACCATAATTAGAGCTCCATTTTAATGTAAAATTATAACCAAATACTTTAAATCTTGCTTTCCTATTAAAGCGAATAACTCCAAAATAATCATTGTAAACCCAAAAATAGTAAATGACCACCAAAATTGTAACCACATTTTAATTAAAAATGTGCAAATATTTAATACATCGTTATCCAATTCAATTAATTAATCCACTTCGTCACCTTTTTCTAGTAGCATTTCATTTCTGTAACAGTCGCAGTTCTAACCTAACCTAACCCACTTTTCTAGTAGCATTTCGTTTCTGTAAGGGTCACAGTTCCAACCTAACCTAACCCACTTTTCTATAGTTCGTTTTTTTTTAGCATTAGAAATAAGGTAAACAATCTTGATGTATCTTTTAATTGAAAAACAAGTTTTAAAAATAAGTTACGGCAAATATGTAACAATTATGAATCTAATACCATCATTTATATTCTTCTGCTTTCATAAGTAATAGCTACTGATTTTTAAAAAGCGTTTTTCAATTAAAAGACATGTCAAGATCGCTTACCTTCTTTCAAGTTCTTTCTAATGCTAAAAAAACGAACTATAGTAGCATTTCTTTTCTGTAAGGGTCGCAGTTCAAACCTTTTTTTTTTTTGTTACCCAGGGGAAATCCGTTATGGATCCCACTGGCCCGGGAGCAGCAAAGTGGGTATGTCCGACTCCCACGGACTAAAACCCCTGGGTTGTTCCGCCGCGTGCTTTGTGGACGGGGTTTCGGGAACTCCAATGTAGACCTCCGATACCCCGCCGGCGTTGCCCTTGCGGGCTCATCTTTTGGGGCTGCTCTAGCAGCCTACTTCGCAGTTCAAACCTAACCTAACCCACTTTTCTAATAGCATTTCGTTTCTGTATGGGTCGCAGTTCAAACCTTACCCAACCCACTTTTCTAGTAGCATTTCGTTTCTGTAAGGGTCGCAGTTCAAACCTAACCTAACCCACTTTTCTAGTAGCATTTCTTTTCTGTAAGGGTCGCAGTTCAAACTTAACCTAACCCACTTTTCTAGTAGCATTTCATTTCTGTCAGGGGCGTAGTTCAAACCTTACCTAACCCACTCTTCTAGTAGCATTTCTTTTCTGTGAGGGTCGCAGTTAAAACCTAACCTAACCCAATTTTCTAGTAGCATTTCGTTTCTGTAAGGGACGCAGTTCCAACCTAACCTAACCCACTTTTCTAGTAGCATTTCGTTTCTGTAAGGGTCGCAGTTCAAACCTAACCTAACCCAGTTTTTTAGCAGCATTTCATTTCTGTAAGGGTAGCAGTTCTAACCTAACCTAACTCACTTATCTGATAGCGGTTCGTCACCTTTTTCTAGTAGTATTTCATTTCTGTAACAGTCGCAGTTCTAACCTAACCTAACCCACTTTTCTAGTAGCATTTCGTTTATGTAAGGGTCGCAGTTCAAACCTAACCTAACCCACTTTTCTAGTAGCATTTCTTTTCTGTAAGGGTCGCAGTTCAAACTTAACCTAACCCACTTTTCTATTAGCATTTCATTTCTGTCAGGGGCGTAGTTCAAACCTAACCTAACCCACTTTTCTAGTAGCATTTCTTTTCTGTGAAGGTCGCAGTTCAAACCTAACCTAACCCAATTTTCTAGTAGCATTTCGTTTCTGTAGGGGACGCAGTTCCAACTTAACCTAACCCACTTTTCTAGTAGCATTTCGTTTCTGTAAGGGTCGCAGTTCAAACCTAACCTAACCCAGTTTTTTAGCAGCATTTCGTTTCTGTAAGGGTAGCAGTTCTAACCTAACCTAACCCACTTATCTGATAGCGGTTCGTCACCTTTTTCTAGTAGTATTTCATTTCTGTAACAGTCGCAGTTCTAACCTAACCTAACCCACTTTTCTAGTAGCATTTCGTTTCTGTCAGGGGCGCAGTTCAAACCTAACCTAACCCAATTTTCTAGTAGCATTTCTTTTCTGTGAGGGTCGCAGTTCAAACCTAACCTAACCCACTTTTCTAGTAGCATTTCGTTTCTGCGAGGGACGCAATTCCAACCTAACCTAACCCACTTTTCTAGTAGCATTTCGTTTCTGTAAGGGTCGCAGTTCAAACCTAACCTAACCCAATTTTTTAGCAGCATTTCGTTTCTGTAAGGGTCGCAGTTCTAACCTAACCTAACCCACTTATCTGATAGCAGTTCGGTTCTGTGAGGATCGCAGTTCTAACCTAATCTAACCCACTTTTATATCTGCATTTTGTTTCTGTAAAGGTCGCAGTTCAAACCTAACCTAACCTACTTTTCTAGTACCATTTCCATTTTGAAAGGGTCGCAGTGCTAACCTAACCTAACCCACTTAACTGATAGCAGTTTAACCTACTTTTCTAGTAGCATAACGAAATGCTACTAGAAAAGTAGATTAGGTTAGGCAGGTATGCGGTGCGGGGTACGGGGGGTTGAGCGGGAGGGGCTAGTAATTTTGGCATCATTTTACTTTATTTGGTAATATGTATACATTTTTTGGTAATCATAGTGGTTTATTTATTTGAAAATATCGCACTAATTTGGTCTTCAAGATTTGGTGATCATTAATGATTTTTGGTGATCATTCAAAATATTTGGTATTTGAATACAATTTGAAGTGCAGTCGTAATTAAAACGGTGGTACTTCTCTATTTTTAGGCCTTATTTTTTTGGTGTTCAGTAATTTTTTTGGTAAGCATGATTTTTTTATTTAGGGTACCAAAATATTTTTTGGTGGTCATTATATTTGTACCCGTTATGAACAGACATAGAAGTTTTTGTGGCAAAATAAAGTGATTGACAAAATGAAATATCGACATGTCTGTTATCGAGGTTACCTTAACGAGAAAAAGGAGAGAAACGGAGCATTATGTTCATTCGTGCATCAAAGCAAATTAAATTAACGGCCAGCGGTCTACTATTCATAATACTTTTTAATACAGGCCTCTCGCTGTCACTTGCGTAGTTCTAAGGTAAGCGCACATAGCCTGGCACAATATTATAAGCTGTCACTCTGTGTCGTGGCTAGACCGACTGACTGACTGGCTTACTGACATACATATTTGGAACTACGGACATTTAAATTCAAAATTCGACATGACAATCACAGGACAAAATCACATCAGTTCACGACAGACGACCAGATAGACTTTCACTCTGTCACGTTTTTCTACTCAAGTAACCTAGATGCACAGATATGCAGATACCCGCATATGCATGCACCTCATGCAATCCCGTGCATGCATGCATTCGCGGCCAAGTGTGAGCTGCATAGGATAGTGCAAATTTATGCTGTTTTCGAGAGGTCCCGAGGAAATTGAGTTACACTACACTTGTAAATAAATGCATATATAAAATATTATGCATAAATTATAGTCGTAGACCATGCCGCCATAAAAGGGTCAATATGTGTTGCAGTCAAACTCCAAAACACTAACATTTCTAGGTTTTCCTTTTCAAACCACCAGTAGACTAGTTGATTCGATATTTACGTAAAGTTTTCTGCATGGTTTTCACAGCGTTCGTAAAGTACGTTAACATTCCTAATAATTATTAAACTGGCATACTTGTATATTGAGTTTCCCCAAATGACCATAATTTTTGGCATTATTAATATAATAAAAAATAAGTTCAAAAACTAAAACCCGACTACTGCAAATCGCGCTCTAAAAAGTATGAAACAAGATAGAAATTTATCTGAAATTATCATACAGGAAAATTATAAGAGTTATCATTTTTTTTATATATTTACAGAGATATTCAAAGGATCGCCGTGGACGTATGCCACGATTATAAACTTTAAGGTAAAGTAGAGAGTAAAGAATTCTATCTTGTTTCATACTTTTTAGAGCGCGATTTGCAGTAGTCGGGTTTTAGTTTTTGAACTTATTTTTTATTTAATTAATTTTGGGGTCAGGATTTCGTTACTTTCTAATAATATTTGAAGCCACTTTATATTACTTTTGCGAGGGCGTCCTCAGTACAGAAATGCACGCAGACCGCCGCATATATCGGGCTACGCCCGACAACCTTTGGCATGAAGGCGCCTTCGGCGCCTGGTTTGGAACGCGTACATCATGCCTCGTACGTCGGGCTACGCCCGACTCTTTTAGCATGAGGGCGCCGAAGGCGCCCGGCTTTGGAACGCGTACGTAATGCCTCGTACGTCGGGCTACGCCCGACTCTTTTAGCATGAGGGCGCCGGAGGCGCCCGGCTTTGGAACGCGTACATCATGCCTCGTACGTCGGGCTACGCCCGATTCTTTTAGTATGAGGGCGCGGAAGGCGCCTGGCTTTGGAACGCGTACATAATGCCTCGTACGTCGGGCTACGCCAGACTCCTTTAGTATGAGGGCGCCGAAGGCGCCCGGCTTTGGAACGCGTACATCGTGTCTCGTACGTCGGGCTACGCTCGACTCTTTTAGTATGAGGGCGCCGAAGGCGCCCAGCTTTGGAACGCGTACATCATGCCTCGTACGTCGGGTTACGCCCGACTCTTTTAGCATGAGGGCGCCGAAGGCGCCCGGCTTTGGAATGCGTACATAATGCCTCGTACGTCGGGCTACGCCCGACTCTTTTAGCATGAGGGCGCCTGAGGCGCCCGGCTTTGGAAAGCGTACATCATGCCTCGTACGTCGGGCTACGCCCGACTCTTTTAGTATGAGGGCGCCGTGGGCGCCCGGCTTTGGAACGCGTACACCGTGCTTCGTACGTCGGGCTACGCCCGACTTTTTTAGTATGAGGGCGCCGAAGGCGCCCGGCTTTAGAACGCGTACAGCGAGCCTCGTACGTCGGGCTACGCCCGACTCTTTTAGTGTGAGGGCGCCGAAGGCGCCCGGCTTTGGAACTCGTACATCATGCCTCGTACGTCGGGCTACGTCCGACTCTTTTAGTATGAGGGCGCCGAAGGCGCCCGGCTTTGGAACGCGTACATCATGCCACGTACATCGGGCTACGCCTGACCCTTTTAGTGTCGCCTTTTGGACCGAGTCCGATGCGTCACATAGGTACGTTTCAGTATGCTTCGCCTGACCACTGCGAATTTTAACGAGGTAAAATACTAAGCAACTTTAACCATGGGACCAAACCCGATCTCGTAAAAAAATTTGCTGATCTGGACTTCTATACCTATTCACGTTATAAAATATTGCAGGTCATTAAAAAACACCATGTATATAGCGGCCAAATAAATTTCTTTTGAAAAACCCTTCTTGTATCGCCGTAGTCGCGTAACACGCGGATAGATAGAATCCAGCACCTCTAGCACAACTGGCCGCGACAGGCGCGAGAAGAGACAGATCGGCGCGACTTGGCGGCTTGTCGCGTGTTGGCAGCACAACTCACGCGCGAGAGCCGCCACAATCTCGCGATCAGGTGTCACTGTCAGAAAATGACAACGATCGCGACTTTGAACTAAAATCCGTAGCACAACTGCCTATTTTGAGACAAAATATTCTCTCGGCTTTATGTCAATCCGCGAGTCGAAGTCTACGCGACTTTATAACGCGACTCGCTCTCGCGGGTGGTTTGCTTGTACTTTTTTAACTGAACTCATGATAATTATAACTTAAAAACAAGTTTCATATATTATGTAATAATATAATTGGTATAATTACTTATTGCCCTATGGGATAAGGAAGTATGGAACAATCACTAAATGCGCTTTACGAACTCTTATATCGATTATGCACGGTGATACCTACAAGTACCACAACACACCCATCATGTTTACAACTTTAATTTCAAGCAGCTAGCTTGTAGGTACTCAATTAAGTAAATAGGTACATATGTAGGAATTTTTAAAACTTCAATTCAGGTTCGTAAGTTTGTAAAAGTAATCCTAAGACTTCCTTACACAAAACTTTCATCAACCTAACAACGGAGCCCGCTTGCTTGTACATAAACGAAGCCGATGAGGTGGGTGGGTACAAATGTTCAAAACAAACTATCCAGCTTATTAAGTAAGCCATAGTCTTAGTAGTAGTATTTAGGATCACGGTTAGATGTCTAATTTCAACAATCTCTTAGTATTTAGGTACCGTTTGGAACCTTCCTCGACTTCAACAAAACATACCTACATGTGGCCTGTGCCCGCTGCATCGTACTGTAACAGAATGATGTAATACGTGGCTGTAACAGGATCATGTCCAGCTCAAAATCATGCTTTGTATGAAATATTATCAGTCATCACCCACTAAACCATTCCGTCCCCTGCCAACACCATACCGTGACGTGACTGGACCGACCCGACCAACAATATTTTGAAGGAGTCGTTACGCTCATGTCATAGTCTGCGTAGCATAGGTACGGTTATCATATGGTCTACCATATTGAAACTCCTCTAGATCATACCCGCGTTCTAGATGTTTCACTTCATGTTTGACAGGGCCTGATACGATCATGCTATGATACGTTGCTGTCAGCATTAGGTATGAAGTGGGCCTTGGGGAGCTAATCATGGCTTCTAGGAGTTGTAGGTACCTAATACCTACTTTATTTTTGTTTAATTTTAGGTAAAAAAATACAGGAGTGAAAAAATAAACAATATTTAAATTAATAGTATTTTGCTTTGCCTTATATATTCTTGCAATATTCGACTTCTTATTATTAAACCTAATATATTATTAACATCTAGAACCACAATAGAGAAATTGTAAGAATCTTCTTTATTACCCTTGAAAAGTATTTTCTCTCTTCCTTTTTCTTCGACATGCGGAGTAGGGCAATTAAATATCACCCTGGAAAGAAAATTGGTTTGTAAACAAAAAAATAAAATATGGTCGTGACTTCATCGAGGACTATGAAATAAGCTTTTATATATCAATTTGTCAAATCATAAACAGTTACACAGTACACACACATGCCATCCATTATTGGCACAATATTTGCTTATGAAAGCAGAAAAAGATAAATGGTCGTATTAGATTCATAATTGTTACATATTTGCCGTAACTTATTTTTAAAATGTGTTTTTCAATTAAAAGACACATCAAGATTGTTTACCTTATTTCTAATGCTAAAGAAAAGGAACTATAGATAGATACGCTATAACCATTATGGTTATTATAATAGTTCACTTCCTCGGTGGTGTTCTTAAAGCTAAAGCGCTTCTCACATCTTAGTGACTTTAGAAACCGGGACAGCTCCGCGTTTGAAACCTACAAGCTTGCCTAGTGTGTTTCTTTTCCTGACTCTCCACTTCGGGTCCCGTTGGCACATTCCTGTTAACAATATTTTCCTTTGGGTGCTGGGATATCAATCGTGTCTAGGATAATGCTGGACTTATTCTGAAAAAAAAATACACAATTTACAACAGGAATATGAGAACGAAACCAATAATAGCAATTCCATTAATTATAGTTAATTTACAAAACTATTTTATTTAAAAGGTTTATAAAACAGAAATTAATAAACAATATATATTTTAAGGAATATTATCAAAATTTAGTATATAAGGCTCTATTACTTACAATTTTTTCATATTTTTTCTCGTAATTAAATGTTGACAAAATTTGAAAGTTCCTTGACTTTGACAGGAAAAACTTAACCATCGACAATAAACTAGATTTTTTACCACCAAAGAACGAATGAAATAGCGCAACCCTGTTTCCGATTCAGTGTTGTCACATGTAAATAGCATTTTTGTTTAGACTTTGATTCCATCGGGGAACACTGATGAGTCGCGCCGCGACTTTGAGTTCTCTACGCGGCTGTTGCAGTCGCGGGTACAAGTTGTGCTACGGAAATC
Source organism: Cydia splendana (assembly GCF_910591565.1). Classification (NCBI taxonomy): domain Eukaryota; kingdom Metazoa; phylum Arthropoda; class Insecta; order Lepidoptera; family Tortricidae; genus Cydia; species Cydia splendana. The sequence continues at coordinate 7,954,773 of NC_085980.1, read as the reverse complement.
GACAGATTTGACAGCCGCGGGAATGTCGACTCGAGTCGCGGTCTAAGTCGCGGATGCAAGATGTGCTAGAGGTGCAGAGCGATTGTAGATTCGTAGTTCGAATTACCTACCTGCACCTCTAGCACATCTTGCATCCGCGACTTAGACCGCGACTCGAGTCGACATTCCCGCGGCTGTCAAATCTGTCGATTTCCGTAGCACAACTTGTACCCGCGACTGCAACAGCCGCGTAGAGAACTCAAAGTCGCGGCGCGACTCATCAGTGTTCCCCGATGGAATCAAAGTCTAAACAAAAATGCTATTTACATGTGACAACACTGAATCGGAAACAGGGTTGCGCTATTTCATTCGTTCTTTGGTGGTAAAAAATCTAGTTTATTGTCGATGGTTAAGTTTTTCCTGTCAAAGTCAAGGAACTTTCAAATTTTGTCAACATTTAATTACGAGAAAAAATATGAAAAAATTGTAAGTAATAGAGCCTTATATACTAAATTTTGATAATATTCCTTAAAATATATATTGTTTATTAATTTCTGTTTAATAAACCTTTTAAATAAAATAGTTTTGTAAATTAACTATAATTAATGGAATTGCTATTATTGGTTTCGTTCTCATATTCCTGTTGTAAATTGTGTATTTTTTTTTTCAGAATAAGTCCAGCATTATCCTAGACACGATTGATATCCCAGCACCCAAAGGAAAATATTGTTAACAGGAATGTGCCAACGGGACCCGAAGTGGAGAGTCAGGAAAAGAAACACACTAGGCAAGCTTGTAGGTTTCAAACGCGGAGCTGTCCCGGTTTCTAAAGTCACTAAGATGTGAGAAGCGCTTTAGCTTTAAGAACACCACCGAGGAAGTGAACTATTATAATAACCATAATGGTTATAGCGTATCTATCTATAGTTCCTTTTCTTTAGCATTAGAAATAAGGTAAACAATCTTGATGTGTCTTTTAATTGAAAAACACATTTTAAAAATAAGTTACGGCAAATATGTAACAATTATGAATCTAATACGACCATTTATCTTTTTCTGCTTTCATAAGCAAATATTGTGCCAATAATGGATGGCATGTGTGTGTACTGTGTAACTGTTTATGATTTGACAAATTGATATATAAAAGCTTATTTCATAGTCCTCGATGAAGTCACGACCATATTTTATTTTTTTGTTTACAAACCAATTTTCTTTCCAGGGTGATATTTAATTGCCCTACTCCGCATGTCGAAGAAAAAGGAAGAGAGAAAATACTTTTCAAGGGTAATAAAGAAGATTCTTACAATTTCTCTATTGTGGTTCTAGATGTTAATAATATATTAGGTTTAATAATAAGAAGTCGAATATTGCAAGAATATATAAGGCAAAGCAAAATACTATTAATTTAAATATTGTTTATTTTTTCACTCCTGTATTTTTTTACCTAAAATTAAACAAAAATAAAGTAGGTATTAGGTACCTACAACTCCTAGAAGCCATGATTAGCTCCCCAAGGCCCACTTCATACCTAATGCTGACAGCAACGTATCATAGCATGATCGTATCAGGCCCTGTCAAACATGAAGTGAAACATCTAGAACGCGGGTATGATCTAGAGGAGTTTCAATATGGTAGACCATATGATAACCGTACCTATGCTACGCAGACTATGACATGAGCGTAACGACTCCTTCAAAATATTGTTGGTCGGGTCGGTCCAGTCACGTCACGGTATGGTGTTGGCAGGGGACGGAATGGTTTAGTGGGTGATGACTGATAATATTTCATACAAAGCATGATTTTGAGCTGGACATGATCCTGTTACAGCCACGTATTACATCATTCTGTTACAGTACGATGCAGCGGGCACAGGCCACATGTAGGTATGTTTTGTTGAAGTCGAGGAAGGTTCCAAACGGTACCTAAATACTAAGAGATTTTTGAAATTAGACATCTAACCGTGATCCTAAATACTACTACTAAGACTATGGCTTACTTAATAAGCTGGATAGTTTGTTTTGAACATTTGTACCCACCCACCTCATCGGCTTCTTTTATGTACAAGCAAGCGGGCTCCGTTGTTAGGTTGATGAAAGTTTTGTGTAAGGAAGTCTTAGGATTACTTTTACAAACTTACGAACCTGAATTGAAGTTTTAAAAATTCCTACATATGTACCTATTTACTTAATTGAGTACCTACAAGCTAGCTGCTTGAAATTAAAGTTGTAAACATGATGGGTGTGTTGTGGTACTTGTAGGTATCACCGTGCATAATCGATATAAGAGTTCGTAAAGCGCATTTAGTGATTGTTCCATACTTCCTTATCCCATAGGGCAATAAGTAATTATACCAATTATATTATTACATAATATATGAAACTTGTTTTTAAGTTATAATTATCATGAGTTCAGTTAAAAAAGTACAAGCAAACCACCCGCGAGAGCGAGTCGCGTTATAAAGTCGCGTAGACTTCGACTCGCGGATTGACATAAAGCCGAGAGAATATTTTGTCTCAAAATAGGCAGTTGTGCTACGGATTTTAGTTCAAAGTCGCGATCGTTGTCATTTTCTGACAGTGACACCTGATCGCGAGTTTGTGGCGGCTCTCGCGCGTGAGTTGTGCTGCCAACACGCGACAAGCCGCCAAGTCGCGCCGATCTGTCTCTTCTCGCGCCTGTCGCGGCCAGTTGTGCTAGAGGTGCAGATAGATTAATGTTTTATCGGGTGCATGCAAGCAAAGCTGGGTGCAAAAGCTAACAATATGTATATATTTGAAATGTGCTAATTGAGCTCTTTCAAATGATATACAACACGTCATCATTACTTATTTTTATTTTTTTGGTTCGTGACTTTATGACCTCTAGAGGGTGCCGTGTTCATTTTTTTGTGACATCATATAGCCTATAACCAGCGGACGATTAAGACGATTCGAATGACACGTCTTTTGTCAAATTTCAATGAGTACTTTAGAAGTTATGAGGGAACAGATGAACATACATACATACATACATACATACATACCCACATACATACCGGTCAAAATCATAACCCTCCTTTTGCGTTGCCGTAGTCTGGTAAAAAATTCACAAAATAAATCAACCTAGATAGGCCTGGTTATGTGCTACATACTAAAAGCCTTTAAACTAATTATGAAAACTCTCTAAAAGTGTAAGGACTTTTAGAGAGGCCCACTTGCACCATCCCACTAGCCCGGGGTTAACCGGTTAAACCGTTAACCCAGTGTCAAATTGTACTGGTAACCATGGTAACTCCAGGTTTAACTGGTTAACCTCGGGTGAGTGGAATGGTGCAAGAGCCGCAAAGTGCACATGTAATATTACAGGTTCCTCGCCGTTACAGAAAAATTGTGTAAATGTCCTTTAAATGTCAACAGGGCTATCGCCAATTTGCGTTAACAAATAAATATTATTATTTTGCCGAAAATAACCTTAAAAGCAAACAAAACCTTGTTATTAAGTCCAAGACTGAATAATAGAAAATAATGAAAGTAGCAAGTGAAATTTTCGAGTTGATTAATGTGAAAAATGAAGCACAGGTTAAAAATGAGGTCTGATATTTACGACATCATTTTGTACGTAATTGAGCCATTTAATAACCAAAGGCTATCTTTTTTGTTATTTTTTTTTAAATAGGACTAAATGGGACTGGGCCGGACACATCTGCCGTATGCTAAACGACTTGTGGGCCCAGAAAACTACCGAGTGGACAACAAACATAGTGCGGCGTCACGGCATACCTAGGAGGTGACGGCACGATCTTCACGTCTTTCGGAAAGATTGCGATCTATCGATTACTGCGATCTATCAGCATTTCAGCATTCGTTTCTGACATGCTTTTGCTCCTGTCGTGAACGCACGAACGCACTGAATGATGTGTCGCAGTAGACACATGGAAACAGTATTTCAGTCTTCATGGTTATTATCTCAATGCGACTCTCCTCCCTTGGAACATAATTTTCTTGAGTGCGGCAATGAGACAAGGTGTTTTGGAGTTCCTTAGTTTTTAAAGCAAAAAATGTCTTTGGACTTACATGATAATTAATTAATATGACTTGCGAGCTATGCGAGTTGAAGTTATACTTTGATGAATCTAATCTACTTTAATATACTTTATCGGAAAATCGGCGATCTGGATATCGTTTTCTAGGTTATACGAGATGCGGATTTTTGAAAAGTTCATATCATATCATATCATTTATTCAATAATGGTCATACATTATCATTTATATATACAATTCACTTAATGAACTAAGGATAATTTACATGTCAATTTGCATAATAAAAGATTAATCCCGGGAGGTTCGCCGGGACTAATTAAATAATTTATATGTATAATAAACGGAATTGTTTGTATATTTGCAACTTCATTATTCAATTACGCAAGAACGGCGGAACTGATTTCTATCTTTTATAACCTGGAATAAGGCAAAGGATACTTTTTGTCCAGGGATTCATCATCATCATTATCATCATTCTAGCCTTCAGTCGCCCACTACTGAGCCCAGGGATTCATCCCAATGTAAGTGAAGAAATTGATATCTAATAAGAAAATCATAAGGGGGGAGAACACATCATAACGTCTACTAGAGTCTGTGCAGAAAAAGAGTCGTGAAATGTATGGGCCCAATACTATCCACGAATCTTCTCTTTCCGAACAGACTTTACGCTGATGAAGTTGTGGGCAGAGGCACTATTAAGTACCTATATATATGTCGGACCCTGACACCAGAAAGACGTATAAAATCGATTAGCAACATATTATTTGGTTGTAACGAAATAAATAAAGTTGCGTAGAGAGTAACGCCATCTATTGGCGTGTTATTGGACTAAGATGACAGGTAGAAGGCTTTGGAACGTCAAGAGGTTTCTCTTGGGGGGAGCGTAGGCACGAGTTGGCATTTTTGTTGTTATGTTGGTAGACTGGTCGAGCAGGTTTGCCAACTTGACTGAGGCGGGAGCGGAGAGGCTCCGCCGCTGGTACTTCTTCTTGATCGGACCGCGCTAGAGATCGGACGTACTCGTTAGCCAACCTCGTGCCTAACTCGCTACGTTCCTGAAGATTTATACCTGAAGGATTATTCTGATAGCTTATAGAATCCCGCGTTCTTTAACCATTTAGCTAAGTGTTTTATTTCAAGTGTTATTTTGATTTCTTATGTTTCATTAGAAGCTTACTTTTATGAAATAAAGAAATGACGTGTTATGTGTTGTTTTAACTTGTTTTGAAAAGATTTATCCCTCTGAGTTTGTTGCCGGTCCCATATAGGGCTAAATCTTCTCAGGTCAGATATGTAGGGTTGAAGCAGGCCTAGTTTGACTTGAATAAAGATTTAAACGGTTTCTTTTTACTTTCATATCGCTCCCTTGAGTTAAAAATAGCAATTAGTTCTTTTAAACATTTAGTACCGAAGTATAGTAGGCACTAGTATGGTTAACGAGTCCTAATGTTTATTTCATGCACTGGTAGCAATGGTAGCATACTGGTTTAGCTGTGAAGTAATACATTATCGTACTACCCCCACGCGCCCACCGCCTTTGAGACCATCGGTATTCGACATATATTGAACTTACGTTTATAAAGTCGATGATTGCTCGACATGTTTCGCACTATTAACTGTAGAATCATCATCATTAACTTAAGAGTCGGTGAAGTATCGCCCAGCTTTCCCTATCTTGCGCCAGCTCTTCGACTTTTTGTTACGACACGACCCCTACTTTTTCTTTCACTTGTTCTAAAAAGCTGCGTCTGGGTATTCCTTTACCCCGCTTGCGTCCTATCCGCCCAATATAGAAATAACTATAACTGTAGAAATACTGTGGTAATAAATACTCGCCTACTGTGCATTTTCTGTGCACTGTGAGCATGTATCAGAGTGAAGCGGACACTTTGATGTGCGCGCCAAACGCAAATGCACATCGATTCCCGGAACGTGGCGTGGCCTCGACGGGTGCAACGAAAACGCAGCCGATCTATAAATTGTGTGCACACTATCGCATCATTGACAACACATTGAACACACTAATTCAAAGTGCTATAAGGTTGACGCACTGTATGTAGGTATAATTATGTATACAGTTTTAAAAGCTTAGTGGGTCGAATTAAAGTTGAAAGGTATAGTTCTGAACAGATTCCTAACTTCTTCACTACTTTTCATAGATTTTTGTTAACAATGAAAAGTTATCGTCGAAAAACGACCACAAGTATGGAGTTGTCCCACAGTGATTTGTGGACATACTAACTGAAACTAACTCAGTAGCCCCATCTGTTGAATGTTCTGACGAAATTATTGAAGTTAAGTCCACAACTAAATTCTCTTAGCCATCGATCAATCATAAACTATATAAACAATATTTGCCTGAATTGAATTGGCTAGGTCTAGGTTAATATAAAGTTTAATATTTGAGTTAGGTTTGACGGAGGTAAGCCAACCTCCTCGTCATAACGTTGTTATAAAATGTACTTATATTGACGAAACCAGAGGAAGTGTTGACCTCTATTAGTGTGCGTAGAAGCAATAAGTAATAATATACAAATTTACTAAGATAAAATATATGTTTGCCCACAGCAGCTCGTAAAGGAAAAACTGATGAGAAAGTTGCACAGTTGACGCTGCCCATAAAGGAGGACTAGACCGGGCTGGGGCCGGGCCGGAGTTTCCGGCACTTCGTTTTCTATGGAAAGCACCATGTGATCACCGATCAGCCGTAATAGAAGATGACATGTCGGACGCCTCGCTGTTGCGGTCGCCATTCGAATGTAGTAAATAATAAAATGTAATATCTATTAACTACTTGTTGATTCAAATACCTGCGTGTCAGAATCAGTTTGAGCAGAGCCGCTCTCAAGTTGTGCTAGAAAACCTATTTACTCAGCTTTTACTTATATTCGTTTTAAACGAATAGAAGAAAAAATGTTGTTTCCTAGTACTTAACAAGTTCCTGTTGGTGTTCATTTGTTTTATTCAGTAATTTCAGTTCTGTCTGGAACTCTGTTACCTATTAAAAGAATCAGTTAGTTTTTTAACAATTCAATGAGAAAGTGGTATTTAATGATGACACAATTCAAAAGCATTTAAATGTAAGTACATTTTGTAATTATTTATTAGGAATATCTCTTGAAATTTTAACAAAACACAATATGTTTTCATCATTATCAAACATATTTATCAACGATAAACTCATTTTATTTTAGCCACAAATTAACCATAAATTTCAAAGGTAGGACAAACATGTCACCGATAAACAACTGAATATTAAAGGATATTTACCGAGGAACTCATTTGTACAGTTGTCATGTCATGTCATCCACGGTGTTTACAAATATTACTCGTATCTGGGCTTTTACTTTTTTTCGAGTATCTATCAACTTTTGGGTTATTTCTACTCAGAATCACGAGGACTATCGATTTAAAAGAAAAAACATTGTGTCCCAAAAAAAATGACAGTTTTGTGACGTTTTCACATTTTGTATGGATCGTCACAAAACTGACACCCACATTTGTATGAAAAGCTGGGGACACTTTTTTTCTTTATCTCATTTAATAGGGTGCGCCAAAGTTCATGTAAAATTGCAAATTCGATTATTGAAACTCCAAAAATGTATCTCATACAATTTTACATCCTAATGATCATTATACATTTTAATTTTAAACAATACTCATTGGAACTTCGAACTTATTATATTCATAATTTCATTCTACATAAATATCTCTATTACTAAAATTTATGCATATATTATCACTCGACATATCGATTTCGACATATTTGATTTTATTTATAGCAACATGCACCTGCAATAGTAGATTCTAAATAAGAAAAAAAAGACAAAAATAAACAGAAAAGTGGGTCAAGTCAGGTTAAAATCCTGCCAGAAAGGTGGGTTAGGTTAGGTTAGAACTGCGGCCCTCACAGAATCGAAATGCTGCCAGAAAGGTGGGTTAGGGTAGGTTAGAACTGCGACCCTCACAGAACCGAAATGCTGCCAGAAAGGTGGGTTAGGTTAGTTTAGAACTGCGACCCTCACAGAACCGAAATGCTGCCAGAATGGTGGGTTAGGTTAGGTTAGAACTACGACCCTCACAGAACCGAAATGCTGCCAGAAAGGTGGGTTAGGTTAGGTTAGAACTGCGACCCTCACAGAACCGAAATGCTGCCAGAAAGGTGGGTTAGGTTAGGTTAGAACTGCGGCCCTTACAGAACCGAAATGCTGCTAGAAAGGTGGGTTAGGTTAAGTTAGAACTGCGACCCTCACAGAACCGAAATGCTGCCACAAAGGTGGGTTAGGTTAGGTTAGAACTGCGACCCTCACAGAACCGAAATGCTGCCAGAATGGTGGGTTAGGTTAGGTTAGAACTGCGACCCTCACATAACCGAAATGCTGCCAGAAAGGTGGGTTAGGTTAGGTTAGAACCTTACCCTCACAGAACCGAAATGCTGCCAGAATGGTGGGTTAGGTTAGGTTAGAACTGCGACCCTCACAGAACCGAAATGCTGCCAGAAAGGTGGGTTAGGTTAGGTTAGAACTGCGACCCTAACAGAACCGAAATCCTGTGACCATCACAGTGAGCGAGTGTAGCGAGAGCAAATGCTCCCGCCTTAGTCTTCGAGTCTATTTTTATTAACAACCCATAAAGTATAAGTACGCAGTTCGTACAATACTTTGAGATATCGGGTTGAACATTATTGGTACAGCGACAGTGAAAAAGTATTGGTAATTTACGTTTCGCTCTGTAAAAATGATTGTATGAAATAAGTTTATAAAAAAAGAAATTCTTACAAATAACATTATGGGCACAGATACATTCTCAGTGACAAAATTATGAGTACAAAAAAACTATTAAAAAAATATACGAGTAACAATTTTCGGAGAAATGATGATTATGACTACAAAGCGGTATTATTCGAAATATTCGAATAATAAATTGTATATGAGCCAATATGGACCCCATTTAATAGTACTCGTGATTCTGAGTCTAAATGACAAATGACGTAGGTAACGCAAACGCGAACGCTCGTCATGCTATCGAATGAAATTTACACTAAGTAAGGGTTCTGATTTCGCCATTTTTAGGATTCCGTACCCAAAGGGTAAAACGGGACCCTATTACTAAGACTCCGCTGTCCGTCCATCCGTCCGTCTGTCCGTCTGTCACCAGGTTGTATCTCACGAACCGTGATGTATTTCTGTTGCCGCTATAACAACAAATACTAAAAACAGAATAAAATAAAGATTTAAGTGGGGCTCCCATACAACAAACGTGATTTTTGACCGAAGTTAAGCAACGTCGGGCGGGGTCAGTACTTGGATGGGTGACCGTTTTTATAGATAATGGTACGGAAACCTTCGTGTGCGAGTCCGACTCGCACTTGGCCAATTTTTATTGTTTATTTTTCAATTAGTATCTTATCTCTTTGCCTGAGATACAGTATTAAATATATTCCTAGTTCAGGCGCACGTAACAATGTACGTAAAATGTAAAAGTGCACACATAATGTAACATTAGCAATAAGGTTTTCTCAATAAATTATTCTTATTCTTATTCTTTATCTTATTCACACTAAGGGTTCTTGTAGATCCGATGTTTTGTGATTTTTACTCACAAACAAAAAGGGAACAAACCTTTTTTTAAGATGAGAAATAAAAGTTTTGATGGGTTTTATTTACGACTTCCGTTACAGGTTAGCTTTTGTTTAAACTTTTATTAATTAAGTATGAAAGTCATAAATTATTTTGACGATCTGATCAAGAGTAGGTACCTATTTTTTTTTTGTATTAATATTTGGGGCCTTACGTGTCCCATTGCTTGGCAAAGGCCTCCCCCAATTTCTCCAGATTTTTTGGTAACTGTGTTTTAAATATGATATCAACCAGGTTTAATATTACATTCCTGGATCTACAGTGGGCGTATATCGACAACGCCTACGTATGAGGCCCTCGTCAATCACGTATGTAAATAAGAAAAAATATTAAAATATTCCTAAAAATACTTTGTCAACGTATTTTTGGGCCATCCTGTATAACTACTATTAAAAAACCGGCCAAGTGCGAGTCGGACTCGCACACGAAGGGTTCCATACCATTATCTATAAAAACGGTCACCCATCCAAGTACTGACCCTGCCTGACGTTGCTTAACTTAGGTCAAAAATCACGTTTGTTATATGGGAGCCCCAATTAAATCTTTAATTTATTCTGTTTTTAGTATTTGTTGTTATAGCGGCAACAGAAATACATCATCTGTGAAAATTTCAACTGTCTAGCTATCACGGTTCGTGAGATACAGCCTGGTGACAGACGGACGGACGGACGGACGGACGGACAGTGGAGTCTTAGTAATAGGGTCCCGTTTTACCCATTAGGTACGGAACCCTAAAAATGGAATGGTTACCGAATCCAAAAGAGAGTAGATCGCTATGGTGTGAAGAAGAGTTTCGTTTGATTGTCAACAGCTACACCGGGTGTGGCCTGTAATATGAGCAAAAAATTAAACTGTAGGCTGAACTCCTCATACTGACCAACATTTGTTCAGCGACTTTTAAAAATAACTTGTGGTTTGATTTTTAATACACTTTAAAGTTTATTCTAAGACGCAATGTATTGCGAATTGTATTATGTTTAAACCGTGACAAGCAACGTCAATCACAATGATATGGCGTGGCGATGGCGTCCATTGAAGATAATATTAATTTTGTATGAAAAATAGTGAGTCTAAATACTTCATAATTTTTAAAAGTTGTTGTACAAAAGTGTCGCCGTTTGAGAAGTACAATCTATGTTTTAATTATTTGGGCTACCAGCCCAATTCGAACTTTAAGTTACGTCAAATATTACGTCTAGTTACGATATGGATTAGATAATATTATGTCATTGTCAAAATTGACGTTTTGTTTGAAGCAACGTCACTTTATCTAGACGTAATATTTGACGTATCTTAAAGTTCGAATCGGGCAGTATATCTATTCTAAAAATAACATCAAAAACCAGATTAAAGATCCTGGATACTAGTGGGCGTATATCGGCAACGCCTACGTATGAGGCCCTCGTCAACCTTGACAAATCGGATGAGCCGGTCGCGTGACGAGTAATCCCGGCGTGTCACGTGGAAGGATTGGATGTCTAGGACTAGGGAATACCGGTTATTTGGAAGATTATTTTTTAGGACAGGCGAGAATTTTAGTCATTGGAATGCGTTCCCTGTTTTCCCTGAGAAATATGTCCTCGGTCTCTTTAAAGCTAGAGTGAATAGGCTATTACTGAACCGGTGAGCTCCATCTCAGGCTCTGTCTTCACTTTCCATCAGGTGTGACTAGAGCCAATCGCAGATCAGTTTATAAAAAAAAAATAACAATTAATTATTTTGCGTAATCGGTTTTTGATACTTATGCCAGAAAGCTAGTTCCACAAAACAGGACAAGTGCGAGTTGGTCTCGCCCATCGAGGGTTCCGTACTTTTTAGTAATTGTTGTTATAGTGGAAACCGTAATACATCATCTGTGAAAATTTCAATTGTCTAGCTATCACGGTTCATGAGATACAGCCTGGTGATAGACAGACGGATAGACGGACAGGGAGTCTTAGTACTTAATAGGATCCCGTTTTTACCCTTTGGGTTCGAAACCCTAAATAAATATTATAGCACTTTTGACTTTTAAGTTAGGTTAGGTTAGGTTAGCTTACCTGAAAACCAGCGTTATATGTGACGTTATCTATGAAAAGGGACCTTATTGTCGATGGCGCTTACGCCATTATTAACGATGCTCCGATATAAATACGGATCTATATCTGAATCCCTAAAGTCTTTTCTCCTATCTTTGCATTCCCTAATATTGTTTGTCATAATGATCAGTTGTCCTAACACTCGTATACTCTAATTTTGGTTTCCCTATTATCGAATGGCCGATTTTTTTTTGTCCTAATATGTTTTTCCCTAATGGCACTTTCCATATTGAGTATGTATCCTAATGTTATGTAGCATAATTCTTTTTTTGCCTAATTATTGTTAGGCCTAACAATTATATATCCTAACCATCATGTTACCTAATTTTACTTAGCCTATCGTTGCTTGACCTAACACTCGTATGCCCTAATTTTGATTTCCCTATTTCGTTTCGTTTTTACAATGGTCGCAGTTCTAACCTAACCTAACCCACTTTTGTGGCAGCAGTTCGTTTTTGCGAAGATCACAAGTTCTAACTTAACCTAACCCACTTTTGTGGCAACAGTTCGTTTTTGCAAGGATCGCAGTTCTAACCTAACCTAACCCACTTTTGTGGCAGCAGTTCGTTTTTGCGAGGATCACAGTTCTAACCTAACCTAACCCACTTTTGTGGCAACAGTTCGTTTTTGCAAGGATCGCAGTTCTAACCTAACCTAACCCACTTTTGTGGCAGCAGTTCGTTTTTGCAAGGGTCACAGTTCTAACCTAACCTAACCCATTTTTGTGGCAACAGTTCGTTACCATTCATTATGGAAAGTAATTTTTATGATAATTGATCAATAGGAAAAGTAACTGTTATGACAATTGATCATTAGGGCAATAGCCATTAGGTCAAAACAGTTAGAGCATATTATTTTATGCCAAACATTGTTAGGGATTTCGAAGAATATGGTAAAAAACATTAGGGATCTTGATAGTTATGGTAAAAATGCTTAGGACAAATGAGTCTTAGGTTAACCATTACATTATGGAAAATAATCGTTATGACAATTGATCGTTAGAGCATGTGCCCATTAGGACAAACCAGTTAGGGCAAGTGACTTTAGGACAAACGTTGTTAGGGATTCAGAATGACACCCTATAAATACAATGCCGCGCGACGCTGTGCGGCGTAAGCGCCATCGACACTAAGGTCCCTTTTCATAGATAACGCCCCATATAAGACTTTCCATTACGTTACGCTGTGCTGTGAGGTTAATACTGACGATTTTTACGCACTGGTTATTGGGAATTCAATGGATATATATTTCATGGCAAAATTATTATTTTACTTTGGCGAAGTTAGGGCACCAACGGTGAAGTTAAGGTACCCTTCGCTAGATAGTTTTGCCAACCCTAATGAATTGCAACATTAATATCGGGATTTGTTTATAACGTAGGGTAATTCGCCAGTAACTGGCCACTTTTAGTAACTGGCCACCCCAAACCAAAAATGAATTCTATTCACCTATAAATAGAATTCATCTTCATCTTCATCAATCGTCAATTCATTTTATTTATTTATTTAGTAATTCAATTCAGGCAACAAGGCCCATATTACAAATACCTTACAGACTAACATACATATGTATTTTATAAACTTAAAACTAAACACTATTTAGTCGACAATACGGCGTGGCTCCGTTGCATCGGCTGCTCTTGTGTCGGATTCGGCAGTTTGCCCCGGAACCTCCGAAACACGACACCTTTCGGCCAGAAGTCGGCGCACTCGATGGTCCCCTGCAGCGGTCGCGGCACGCGCACCACCAAAGAGTTGAAGAGGTGAAGAGTTAGTGATTTTAGTATAAGGTGGCCAGTTATTGAAACCTTATACCAAAATGAATTCTGTTTATAGGTGAATAGAATTCTTTTTTTAGTTAAGGGCGGCCAGTTACTAAAAGTGGCCAGTTACTGGTAATACTGGTGAATTACCCTATGTAACTTCTTCCTTGTCGTATCCTCATGGCTGAGAGACGTGACGAATGTGGACACTTTTCACCAGCGCTCTCCAAGCCGCTCTGTCTTGGGCCCAGTGCATGCTAGCCTGCAATGTGGTGTTTATCTCTGACGTCATTCTGTCCGCCCAACGCGTGGCGATACGTATATTGTATTGTATTGTATATTTTAAAAAAAATCATCTACTCGTATAATAATTATTTACGACCATATTTTAGTTTCCGGACCAACGAAACTTTCTATAAACATAACCCTAAAGTTACCTCATTAATATTATGCGGCTGCTGAACTTTAGCTAAAATCGAAATAATCATACATAATATATTATCGATAAACAAAGTCAAACATTTATAGTGAACCGTGAAGTTAATGTTCGGAAAGGACCCCGCAGCAAACATAGGGAAAAAATGGTATCAGTCAAATCTCACGAAATTTTAGTATGATGTTGATTCATGGCTCACGGGATACAAATATAGTAAGAATGGAGTGCTCACTCCATACATCAGTTTTGATACCAAGTGGCTTCTGTGAGCTGACCTCGCGAACCCGCATGGCTCCGGCATTTTAAAATTTCCCAGAAACTAAATTGACTTAATTAGTTTTTTCTTCTTTTTCGCGTTATCCCGGCATTTTTGCCACAGCTCATGGGAGCCTGGGGTCTGCTTGACAACTAATCCCAAGAATTGACGTAGGCACTAGTTTTTACGAAAGCGATTGCCATCTGACCTTCCAACCCAGAGGGGAAACTAGGCCTTATTGGGATTAGTTCGGTTTTCTCACGATATTTTCCTTCACTAAAAAGCAACTGGTAAATATCAAATGATATTTCGTACGAGTAAGTTCCGAAAAACTCATTGGTACGAGCCGGGGTTTGAACAAAACAAAGTAATGCTACGAAACCGCAAGATTAAGCTTCGTAGATCCATAATATTCCTTTATTTCTTTTACAAATGAACTCTTAGCAACATCGTTGTATTATTACGGAGCAAAGTGTAGTTTTATGGATCCTTAGATAGCAAATGAGCTTGAAAATTACTCGGATAAATGACGTCTTCAACGCAACTGAAGCTACACTGTGGCGATGTTTCCCAGAGAGTTTAATTTTCAATCAAAATGAAAACAATAAAAACCGGGCAAGTGCGAGTCGGACTCGCGCACGAAGGGTTCCGTACCATAATGCAAAAAAAAAAACGAAAAAAAAAGCAAAAAAAAAACGGTCACCCATCCAAGTACTGACCACTCCCGACGTTGCTTAACTTTGGTCAAAAATCACGTTTGTTGTATGGGAGCCCAATTTAAATCTTTATTTTATTCTGTTTTTAGTATTTGTTGTTATAGCGGCAACAGAAATACATCATCTGTGAAAATTTCAACTGTCTAGCTATCACGGTTCGTGAGATACAGCCTGGTGACAGACGGACGGACGGACGGACGGACGGACGGACGGACGGAAGGACGGACAGCGAAGTCTTAGTAATAGGGTCCCGTTTTATCCTTTGGGTACGGAACCCTAAAAAGAACACATACTAATGCCCAATAGATGACACCCTGCTGTCACCTCTATTGATAATGACATAAGTTTCAAGATCACATGTACTGGGACCGCGTCGAGCACCAGTACCACCACCTTACCTAATAAAAAACCTAAAATCGACGAACACTTACACTTATGTGTTTACTACTTAAGTTCAGTTTTTTTTGGAATTTGTACTAGGTACTCAATTAGTACGCCTAGTTATTTTTTACAGTGAATTATTATCCCTACTTTGAATTCACACACAAAATGAAGGGAAGCACCCCGGCCAACACTCATGTCGGGTACGGCACGGTACGGTGTACGAGTCATCCTTACCACGCAATATATCTTAATGCGCGTATCGCTGTAATTAATTGTTTATCGATCTAAAGACCATCCAACCGCCTAATGATGCGTTCTTGGCGGCCATTTTGGATTTAATTCGATACCCAAGTAGCACAGATAGCTCTATAACTACTCACTTTTAGTTCTATCTAACGCTCTGTGCGTATTAAGACACTTATAAGAGCACACTCGTGGTCCTACAGCTGTATAATAGATCTCAGTGATATTTATATAGCTTAGGGCTGATTAAAAGTTGCATTACGGCTCTGACAACTACCATTAATACGCAAAGAGTGATATAAAGGTATATTTGCTACGATCCTATACAGCTTTAAGGGTTATCAAATGCTTTAACCGTTATAAGGTCTGTTTAGTGGATAAAATTACGCCATGTGCTGTATAAGGAGGTAATTGTGGACTTTTATTACGTTGACTTATTAAGGGAACACAAGTGAACTATTATGAAGCTAATAGACGTATAATGGAACACATGTGGCACATAATACAGCTTGTCGCTTAACATGTTTACCGCTAAGCAGCTTTTATTACACTGACTTTTAAGGGAGCACGAGTGAACTAATATGAAGCCAATAGACGTATAATGGAACACATGTGGCACATAATACAGCTTATCGCTGAACGTGTTTACCGCTAAGCGGCTTTTATTACGCTGACTTTTTAAGGAAGCACGAATGAACTATTATGAAGCCAATAGACGTATAATGGAACACACTTGGCACATAATACAACTTATCGGTGAACATGTTTACCGCTAAGCAGCTTTTATTACGCTGACTTTTCAGGGAGCACGAGTGAACTAATATGAAGCCAATAGACGTATAAATGGAACACATGGGGCGCATAATACAGCTTATAGCTGAACATGTTTACCGCTAAGCAGCTTTTATTATTCTGACTTTTTGAGGAAGCACGAATGAACTATTATGAAGCCAATAGACGTATAATGGAACACATGGGGCGCATAATACAGCTTATCGCTGAACATGTTTACCGCTAAAGCAGCTTTTATTTCGCTGACTTATTATAAGGGAGAACGAGTGAACTATTATGAAACCAATAGATGTATAATCGAACACATGTGGCGCATAATACGGCTTAGCGTTGAACATGTTTACCGCTAAGCAGCCTATTATACTGCCATTGGGACTGTCTGCATAGCGGCTGTTAAAACGTTCACAAGATGCCTTATAACTGTTTAGAGGTTCACTAGTGTATCGAAATAACGACTTGGACTTTATAGTGGTTCACTTAAGTATCTTTATCAGATATATAACAGTCGTATGCTGCATATAAGAATTTTAACGGTTCACGTTGCTTTTTAACATTGACCGCCATTTTATTGTATATAACCTATAAAATTGAAATTGCTTTTCCAACTTTTAAGGGTAACAATAAGGTTTTGTGCCTGAGTTCTTAACCTAAATCATTAGTTTAGTACTTCCTATAACGTATTATTAACTTTTTATCTCATAATTCTGTCCAAACCACTGAAATAGTTTTTACACATGGCTTATTTATATCATTAATTTAAAAAAATACTGATTATTTTCGTGGCGCACTGAAATTTTCTTAGATAATGTATATATATAATGTCAATAAACTTGCATTCCCAAACATCTTTCTCGCATTAATATATAAAACATAACATTTAACTAAACACTTTAACAAAATGACTTATGGTGTCGTTGCGCTTAACGTTTTTGCTTCAATATAAATATGTTCACCTCTGCGTTCGTCGTCACTATACAAAATTTAATAGCTGATTTTTAAGGCAGAGGTGTAAAAGTATGTTATTAATTATCTTTTATTCAGCCCAACGTCAATCTTTCCCGGTATTAGGGCGCACATGTGATATATTAGCTGAATAAAGGGTAACTGGTGGTCTCTTACCCAGTCAATATACACCTCTTATAACTCCTGTTACTCCTTATAATTCCGTTAAATTGCTGCTACAACGCTCTTAAGTAGCTATGTGAACTTAAGGCTGCCTAATTTGTGCCCATTTAAGAGTTATAAAAGCTGAAAAGACGCTTATACAGCTCTTATGCAGCTTTTATATTCCAGCTTCAAGCGTATTCGTACCTCATTATGCGGCTGCTATACAGCTAATCTGTGCTACTTGGGTAGAGCCAAGCTTAAGTATTTTGAGGATGATTGTTTCTTATTTGAGAAAAGTTCATTAGATATTATGAAAAAACAAAAGCTTAAATTTTGTTCTTGTTTTACAATTTTACACATCTTTGAAGATTGTCTCATTTTAACATTGTACAGTGAGCTGCAAAATTGCATACTTTCATGAAGTGGCCATGCAATTTTGCAGCTGGGTGTACTTAATTGTGTATTAAAGTTAAAGGGTCGGTGCAGGGCTATAACCGCGAAAATCGAAGTTCGCAAATTGCGGGCATTTTTCTCTGTCACTCTTATTACGCCTTCCTTGGAGTAAAAGAGAAAGATCCCCGCAATTTGCGAATATCGGTTTTCGCGGTAGCCCCTCAGAGCTAGTTGAACCCCTGCCTACAAATCAGGCCTTCTATGCAGGGGAAGAGGGGTAAATCCTTGCAGCTGACTGTACATATTACTCGTATTAAAAATTCATTAAATAATTAGCTAGCACGTCACGTACACACATGGTTTGAGAATGTATCCATATTTTTCCAGATTTTTCTACTTATTGGGAGTTAATAATTCCAGCGATATTACCAGCACTCTTGAGTGTTAGAGTCAGACCAAAAAAAAGTCTGCAGCGATATTGATAGCACACGCAGTGCAAGTGTTATTTATACGTCATAATTTCATAGAAGTTTGCCGTTTAAAATAACACTTGCATTGCGTGGGCTATCAAAATCGTTGCAGACTTTTCTTGGTCTAGCTCTAGCAATAAAATAAGTCTAAACCCAAAAACGTATACAAACCAAGGGACCCATTGTCATTGTCCTCGAGTGTACATTAAAGTTAACGAAATAATTAGCCAGCACGTGTAACAAAGAGTTGTAAATGAGAATATTATGAGTGTGCATTTATGCAGCGCCATTTATATTCATAACTCCGGGTCCATCACCGGGAGATTAGACGTGCACTCCGTTACTGTGTCGCTGTCTTCGAGGGATAAATATTACTATTACCTTTTTTTCTATTGTATTGTATGTGCCTTAACAACATAATCAAAACCATATAAAATATGTAGTAGGTATAGAGGTAGGTATAGAAAGATGTACAAATCACAAAATAGAATGAGCCAAGTTTCATGGAACTAACTTCAAATAAATGTAATTTATTTGACGTATCGGTGAGGTGAGCACCATTATTTAAATTTTCGGGTCAAAGTTCATACTTATAAAGTAACAGGATTAAAATAAATAGAATATAAATTATTAAAAGTACGGTCACAGACTTTAATTGTAGATCAATTAAGGGCTCAAGCTAATTTGGTTGTCAATATTAAAGCCGACCACTGACTAACAGTCCGCCGGACGATATCGGCCGGTCAGTTGTTCGGAACTGTCAAATTTTTGTTCTAACTGACAGGCCGATATCGTCCGGCGGACTGTTAGTCAGTGGTCGGCTTAACGGTCTGCAATGTCATTGACCCTAAATGGCTCAATAATTAAAGTTTGTGACTGTACCTACGACTAAGTTTTTCTCGATATGCAACTTCACATGACGACCCTGCCAGTGTGGTAATAGGCTGCAGCACTTAGCTCGACTAAGTGGTTTTCCTCATAACTTCAGATGGCGCTAGAACTCTTTATGCATGATATTCTATAGTTGAAACACTTCTAGACAAGTGGTAGTTGGTGCATCAAAGAGTTGTAACAACTTTATGCAGCGCCATTTATATTCATAACTCCGGGTCCATCACCGGGAGATTAGACGTGCACTCCGTTACTGTGTCGCTCTCTTCGAGGGATACATATGTGACGTTTCACGGGAAAAGGTACCTTATGGCGGCTGGCGCTAACGTCGCATAGCACCGCAATAGTATTGGAGCGGCGTTAATAATAGCGTAAGCGCCAACCGCCACAATATGTATGTCCGTGGGACATCACATATTAGGTACCTACTTTAACTTTTTTTCTAGAGTTAGACCAAGATAACGCTGCAACGATTTTGACAGCACAGACTGTGCAAGTGTTATTTATGTGTCATAATTTCATAGAAGTTTGACGTTTACAATAACATTGCCCAGTCTGTGCTATCAAAATCGCTGCAGTGTTATCTTGGTCTAACGCTAGAAAAACAATGCTTTGTGCATGATTTTCTTCACTATCTTTCTACTGCTGATACACTTAAATGTTACTGGCGTACACAATTAATTTCGTTTTGTATTACCACTGTATATAGGTATCTTGTATGTAAATAAATGTTTTTAGGGTTCCGTACCCAAAGGATAAAAACGGGACCCTAATACTAAGACTCCGCTGTCCGTCCGTCCGTCCGTCCGTCCGTCTGTCACCAGGCTGTATCTCATGAACCGTGATAGCTAGGCAGTTGAAATTTTCACAGATGATGTATTTCTGTTGCCGCTATAACAACAAATACTAAAAAGTACGGAACCCTCGGTGGGCGAGTCCGACTCGTAGCTCGTACTTGTCCGGTTTTTTTTCATTCAATGTTACTTTGTTTTGTGTACTATTCCTCACCCTAGTAGTGCATAATTGTTTTTCACCGTTTTTTCACGGAAACGTACGAACGTGTCTTAATTGCTATTTCAGTCAGACTCGGTACAAAAAGTACTGAGGTTGACTGAAGTAGCATGACAAAATACGAACGTTTCCGAGAAAATACGATGGAAAACAATTATGCACTACTTACATCTGTAGAGTTAGTTAACATGAGTAGGTACCTACAGGTTTTCGATGTCACATTTACAGTGTTATTTTTTTATCGAAGACAAACACGGGAGTAAAGCGAATAGAGCCTGCAGCGGTCAGTATGGATCATGTCATGGAATATTTTATAAAATGATGCAACAATAATACTGGGTAAGACAGGTAAGTTACGGGTTATTCCCACTAGTTACCACCAAGTTGTTACCAGTGGTACCTACCTATTGGGAATTTTTTTCCCACCTTTAACCACTCATAAAGCACAGCATAAGCATAGTATTTTTTATTAAGTAAGCACTCTATATTTAAACTGTCTTTATTAGTTTTAAAAAATTCCCAGCAGTTACGACTGGTAACAACTTTGTGGTAACTAGTGGGAATAACCCTAGTATACTTGTTTTATTGCTTCAATTATCCGAACCCTTTAAAACGTACGTACCATTTAATTTTTCTACTCAATGTATTTTTGATTCACACGTGAAAGAGTCCTTTGAGTAGTCACTAATTAATAAGTATATGAGTTTAGACGTATACCAAGCGGAACCCTGCGGAAAATGTGTTGAACAACATACAGGAAAGAAATAAAGTAAAAAGGGACTTCCTGAAACACAAGAACTTGCGGCTTGACCTTTTTGTATGACTTTCTTTGTTTTTAGCTAGGCTTTCGAAGGTATGGTTAAATTTTAATATTTTTTTTTATGATTATAATATATAATTCTAATAATGCCCTTTGTGTTTTTATATTGTACTTTTATACTCACATTGTAAAATCCTAACCTAAGACCCTAGTTAAATAATGGAATATTAGAGAAAACATTGTTATTGGCAGGCGCCCGGACGCCTTTGCAATGACCCAGTCTTATAACATTGTCCGCCCAAACTTCAATCCTTAGACCGTTGTACTGTTCACTTTTTACAATAGTCCTAATGCCTCCTGCGACCGGTTCATGGGTGTCTATTGTTGCGCCGTGTGAACGGGTTCCAGCACCTCTAGCACAACTGGCCGCGACAGGCGCGAGAAGAGACAGATCGGCGCGACTTGGCGGCTTGTCGCGTGTTGGCAGCACAACTCACGCGCGAGAGCCGCGACAATCTCGCGATCAGGTGTCACTGTCAGAAAATGACAACGATCGCGACTTTGAACTAAAATCCGTAGCACAACTGCCTATTTTGAGACAAAATATTCTCTCGGCTTTATGTCAATCCGCGAGTCGAAGTCTACGCGACTTTATAACGCGACTCGCTCTCGCGGGTGGTTTGCTTGTACTTTTTTAACTGAACTCATGATAATTATAACTTAAAAACAAGTTTCATATATTATGTAATAATATAATTTGTATAATTACTTATTGCCCTAAGGGATAAGGAAGTATGGAACAATCACTAAATGCGCTTTACGCACTCTTATATCGATTATGCACGGTGATACCTACAAGTACCACAACACACCCATCATGTTTACAACTTTAATTTCAAACAGCTAGCTTGTAGGTACTCAATTAAGTAAATAGGTACATATGAAGGATTTTTTAAATTTCAATTCAGGTTCGTAAGTTTGTAAAAGTAATCCTAAGACTTCCTTACACAAAACTTTCATCAACCTAACAACGGAGCCCGCTTGCTTGTACATAAACGAAGCCGATGAGGTGGGTAGGTACAAATGTTCAAAACAAACTATCCAACTTATTAAGTAAGCCATAGTCTTAGTAGTAGTATTTAGGATCACGGTTAGATGTCTAATTTCAACAATCTCTTACTATTTAGGTACCGTTTGGAACCTTCCTCGACTTCCACAAAACATACCTACATGTGGCCTGTGCCCGCTGCATCGTACTGTAACAGAATGATGTAATACGTGGCTGTAACAGGATCATGTCCGGCTCAAAATCATGCTTTGTATGAAATATTATCAGTCATCACCCACTAAACCATTCCGTCCCCTGCCAACACCATACCGTGACGTGACTGGACCGACCCGACCAACAATATTTTGAAGGAGTCGTTACGCTCATGTCATAGTCTGCGTAGCATAGGTACGGTTATCATATGGTCTACCATATTGAAACTCCTCTAGATCATACCCGCGTTCTAGATGTTTCACTTCATGTTTGACAGGGCCTGATACGATCATGCTATGATACGTTGCTGTCTGCATTAGGTATGAAGTGGGCCTTGGGGAGCTAATCATGGCTTCTAGGAGTTGTAGGTACCTACCTACTTTATGTTTGTTTAATTTCAGGTAAAAAATACATAGTGAAAAAAATAGCAGTATTTAAATTAATAGTATATTGCTTTGCTTTATATATTCTTGCAATATTCGACTTCTTATTATTAAACCTAATATATTATTAACATCTAGAACCACAATAGAGAAATTGTAAGAATCTTCTTTATTACCCTTGAAAAGTATTTTCTCTCTTCCTTTTTATTCGACATGCGGCGTAGGACAATTAAATATCACCCTGGAAAGAAAATTGGTTTGTAAACAAAAAAATAAAATATGGTCGTGACTTCATCGAGGACTACGAAATAAGCTTTTCATATCAATTTGTCAAATCATAAACAGTTACACAGTACACACACATGCCATCCATTATTGGCACAATATTTGCTTATGAAAGCAGAAAAATATAAATGATCGTATTAGATTCATAATTGTTACATATTTGCTGTAACTTATTTTTTTAAATGTGTTTTTCAATTAAAAGACACATCAAGATTGTTTACCTTATTTCTAATGCTAAAAACAAATGAACTATAGATAGGTACGCCATAACCATTATGGTTATTATAATAGTTCACTTCCTCGGTGGTGTTCTTAAAGCTAAAGCGCTTCTCACATCTTAGTGACTTTAGAAACGGACAGCTCCGCGTTTGAAACCTACAAGCTTGCCTAGTGTGTTTCTTTTCCTGACTCTCCACTTCGGGTCCCGTTGGCACATTCCTGTTAACAATATTTTCCTTTGGGTGCTGGGATATCAATCGTGTGTAGGATAATGCTGGACTTATTCTGAAAAAAAAACACAATTTACAACAGGAATATGAGAACCAAACCAATAATAGCAATTCCATTAATTATAGTTATTTACAAAAATATTTTATTTAAAAGGTTTATTAAACAGAAATTA
This sequence comes from Cydia splendana, assembly GCF_910591565.1. NCBI lineage: Eukaryota > Metazoa > Arthropoda > Insecta > Lepidoptera > Tortricidae > Cydia > Cydia splendana. The sequence goes on along the minus strand of NC_085980.1, from coordinate 7,931,286 downwards.
ATAAACTATATATTATATATTTTAAGGAATATTATCAAAATTTAGTATATAAAGCTGCTTTTTTCAATTACTTACATTTTTTCATATTTTTTCTCGTAATTAAATGTTGACAAAATTTGAAAGTTCCTTGACTTTGACAGGAAAAACTTAACCATCGACAATAAACTAGATTTTTTACCACCAAAGAACGAATGAAATAGCGCAACCCTGTTTCCGATTCAGTGTTGTCACATGTAAATAGCATTTATGTTTAGACTTTGATTCCATCGGGGAACACTGATGAGTCGCGCCGCGACTTTGAGTTCTCTACGCGGCTGTTGCAGTCGCGGGTACAAGTTGTGCTACGGAAATCGACAGATTTGACAGCCGCGGGAATGTCGACTCGAGTCGCGGTCTAAGTCGCGGATGCAAGATGTGCTAGAGGTGCTGAAGCGTAGACATGATATTAAATCTCTCCAGGGGGCCTCTATGTGTTGGATCTATACGCAAGCCTATCAAAATACCGGGATTTAAAGTAAGTAGATAGATAAAAGTAATAACAACCACATATAAGTACCAAGTTCTACATTTAACTCTTAAGCAATAAAGTTTAACAATTATCTTTGTTAATTGTTGAGCTACATCTAAGCCTTAAAGGCAATTTCAGCATCGTTATCCTAAGATACCAACTTTTGGAAAGTTTGAAAATACAATTTCAGCATTTTAATAGCTGAGTTTCTAAAACTGATGATGTAACATTATTATAATAACCATTCTTCGTAGATACGAAGAGATCAACGATTTTAAAAAATATGACTCTAAATAAGTTTGTTTGAAAAAAATAATAATATGTAAGTTTTGTAATATCAAATCTGCTAATCGACAGGTGTTACGAAAACCTATAGTTCGTTTTTTTTTAGCATTAGAAAGAACTTGAAAGAAGGTAAGCGATCTTGACATGTCTTTTAATTGAAAAACGGTTTGTAAAAATCAATAACTACTACTTATGAAAGCAGACGAATATAAATCATCGTATTACATACATAATTGTTACATATTTGCCGTAACTTATTTTAAAATGTGTTTTTCAATTAAAAGACACATCAAGATTGTTTACCTTATTTCTAATGCTAAAAAAAACGAACTATACACTGCTAATTATAGTTTTAATACTCGTTCATATCTACGAGGCCTACGAGCATGTGTCTATAAGTATCAATTGCGAATATTGTACAGCGCGCGTCGGCCACATTAAATTTTCTTTCTTAGCCACTTGACATTCTGAGGATACTACAGCACAAGACTAACACAAAAGTGCATTAGCTAAAAATACAGGTGAGGCAGATAGTCGGAGCATGGAGCAAAGTTGAAATTGAAAATACAAGGACCGTGGACAAGTTCCAAGTATATTTAGCTGTAATAGAATTTAAACTTTCGTGAGACATACTAAAATTGATTTCATACTAGAATCTTAAATACGGTTTTACTCACGTGTTGACCTAGGCCTACACTTTTCTAGGCCTAAATGTGGCCTGAATAGAGACCGAGACGCTACGAAACATGTCGCGAGTGACTTGTTTTTCTGCCCGATTCGAACTTTAAGATACCTCAATTAATAGGTCTAGAAACGATATAGATTAGATATGTCAGTGTCAATTGTGACGTTTCTTCAAACAAAAACGTCACTTTTGATATTGATAATCTAATCCATATCGTTTCTAGATCTAAACCGTAAAATTAGCATACCTGTGCTAACTCAGGGCACTAAAGTGATGGTACTTAATTATATTTTTTTTTACCTTAAGAGGCTCGATATTAGACATGATATTGAACCTGTTTCCAGTAAGTAATACAGGATTTACAATAAGATAATGCATTAATATACGCCAATAAATTTTAATAATTATAACCAATTATTATTCGTGCCCCGAGTTAGCACAGGAATGAAAATTAGCTTATATTTAGCTATATTATATCATTAAAAAATATTTTAATTGACGCAAATTGCAAATAGATTTTTATTATTACTAAGCGTATTTACTTTGTAAATTCATACTCTTTAAGTATAATATTGTGAAATGCTGACTTACCATGTAATGATCATGTTACATTATGGTTAATAAATAAACTAAACTATTTTATTCGTCTATTTGTACTCGTATATATGTACTGTCTCTAGCAATAATAGTATCTCTGTAGCTGTGTGTTCAGTCAACATGAACTCTCATTTACAACATATTCCCCGAATATATATATATATAGTCAGTAGAATAGATACTTAGATAGATAGATGATATATATGATGACGACCGGTCTGGCCTAGTGGATAGTGACCCTGTCTGCTAAACCGATGGTCCTGGGTTCGAATCCCAGTAAGGGCATTTATTTGTGTGATGAACACTAATATTTGTTCCTGAGTCATGGTTGTTTTCTATGTATATAAGTATGTATTTATCTATACAAGTATGTATATCGTCGCCTAGTACCCATAGTACAAGCTTTGCTTAGTTTGGGGCTAGGTTTGATCTGTGTAAGATGTCCCCTAATATTTATTATTTATTATTTATTTGTATGTCTTTCCCATCACGGAACAATGGTGTTCCGGACCTTTGGGAGGCGTGCGCGGAGCCGAAGCCAACACGTAGAGGCCCTTTTGACACTTTAATGAAATGTAAGGGGTACACCGAGCGGAGGCTGCCCTTGCCCGTGTCATGGGACGCACGCAGAGGCAGCACCCGCCAGGGTGTAAGGACTATTGAGAGTTGATGGAATCTAAAATGAACTAGGTTATTGGGTGAAAGCGATGGACTAAGAACTGAGCTATGGGGTAAAAAACCGGACGCCTGCCTAATAAAACGGTATGCAATTTTATTTCCGGCAGACGGTGACTCGCCCTCACAAGATGGGCCCCCACAAAAAGCGACATCTAGGATGGCTCAAGGGCAACACCGGTGTGAGCGGCTCAGGGGTGTCGAGAGGTGTGCGCCGCTTTCTACCCAGTGGCTGTTAACAGCCACTGTGCCAACTCGCGTCTTATGCATATTTCACTTCCACCCCTGGAGCTTATAGCTCTAACGACTCCACTCTGGCCGGCCGGCTAAGGCAAGCCAGAGGCAGAGAGTCCTGTCCCACCCACCCTCCTTGCGGGTAACAGAACTCTCCAGGAGCACTCGGGTACGTGAGGTCGCTATTCCCCAACAGCTCGCCACAAGCTGCCCTGCGTTATTATTTATTATTATTATATATATATGATATATAGATGATAGATAGATGATAGGTAGATGATAGATATATGATAGATAGATGAAAGATAGATGATAGATAGATGATAGATAGATAGATGATAGATGATAGATAGATAGAGATTTCTCTCATTTGCCGCAAATTTGAAGTGAGATGGTCGGCTGATCAGAATTATAATATTATAAAAAGTTTAAATTCGATTATTATAAAAATATTAAAACTAACTAAAATAGACCGATGGTTGGTTGGTATCACTGGGGACAAAAGAGCTGGCAGCTTCCTGGCTCAATGATTAAGCGTTGCGATTTAGCGAGGAAATGCTGCCAGTATCTTTGGCACTATGCCTCAGGGGCCCTCTTTAGATAAAGATTTTTAGTTTTTAATTAGTTTAAGCTTGGACTGTACCTATATTTACATTTTACATTTTATTCACAAAATTTTCATTGTCAGCAAAACTTTTCAATTATCTTTCCGCCGTTCGCTCCTTTTCCTCCAGGAAAGCTTAATTATTATCCAAAACTTTGCAAATACAATGTCAATAGCCAACCTGAAACTTAGAAACTCTTAACTAAGAAAAGCCGAATTGCAAAATAGTATTTAGATTGTTTGTTTCTTCGACTTTATAATTGTTAGTCTTAACGGCCTTTAACGGAACAGTTTAATTGCTTGGCAACAAATCTTCCTTAAAATTGGAATGTACCCATTACCAAAGAGAATAGAGTGTATAGAGGCGGATTGACAAAGTAAATAATTTAGCCACTACTCGACTGTAGGCCAAAGGTATGGTGCAATCATTTCGAGCGATGGTGAGCCTACTCTCGAGTAGATGGCGTTAATATTAAGATTTAACAAGTTAAGGCGCGGTGTGTAGTAAAATGCGCCTTTTTGTCACCGTATTTACAGACTTTTACAAGGATTTCATGCATTATTTTCTAGTATGTATAACTTCAGTCCTTGAACTACGTTATTGCTTGTCAGAAACACGACGGCTCATAATTTTCTCGATAGAATCTTAAGTTGAAAACATGCCTAACACTGTCTTTATTTCCTTATGTTAGAAGTACTACGACGAAAATGTATATGAAACTTACTTCAGTCGATAGCTTTTAAGTAAATCTTCATTATTGCTTGTCCTTTAATCGAAACGTTAATGTTTTCATTCATTATTTGATGAATTCAACATTTTGCTTACTAAATTACACCCTACGCGGCAATACCTTGCGCCCATTCCTCACGCCAGTACGTCCGTGACCACTGTCGGCGTCGGACCTATGCTAGTTTAGCGGACGTTTCATAAAATGGGTAATCACAGTATAAATACGCAAATATGTTATACACAGAATGTTTTTCAACATGCTTACGAAGAAAAGCAAAATAATTCTTAAATACGGTGACATTTCAGACATTCGTCCGTCATATTGTCATTTTATAACAAGTTGGGCAGCAAAGGCACACACCCATCTAACCAATCCGGAATTCAGTCACGATTGATAAATTGTGTAAACATATTTTAAAAAGCTATAAAATTAATCAAATTGAATAATTTTTAAACATAGATATACAAGATTCAAATATTTTAGACTGGTCATATTTTTCATAATATCGATTTCGACTGGCAAATCGTATTACTTTTTGGCAACCGGGTTTTTTAACCTAATTAGACCCCGCTGAATCAGAATTTGCCGGTTGCTTGATCGAATTCTTGACCGGAAGTGAGATATTTGATATTGATCCTAGCGAAAAGTGTCCTACATGTTTCTTGTATGAAATTTTATGTTTATTATTTATGTATAAGATTTTTTTTGCTATGAGTCATACTTTTCAAATTATTAACAAAAAAAATAAAAACAAGGAACCTTAGAATTTAATATAATTAACTTTCTCTCTTTATTATCTTTTTAAATATTGATCCCTGCTAAAAGTGTACTGAATCTTTTTTGTACAAAATTTTGTGTAGATTATGAACGTTTAACAAGATTTTTTAATATTGGCCACCATTTACGAGTTATTTACCAAAAACTAAAAAAAGGGACCTTCACCCCCCCCCCCCCCCCCTCACTCCTACACCCTCAGCAGCAGCACACCCGCTAAGCTCGAGGACATTAAGTATGGTTATCTGGACACCACAAGGTATAACTGTGCCAATTTTCAAAATTATACGAATTATTTCCGCAGATTTTTTTTATTTTCTTGAGCTATTAACAAACTCGAATGTCGCGGTAAAAGTGTTTTTTGTCATTACAATCTTTAAATGCTTGACTTTTACTCGTCAATTCAAAATTAGAAAAATAGTAAGTATAAATAGTAAGTTATAAATTGTTATAACTCTTTCTTGTGAAGACAGTTAATTTTATGTACTTATTGGAGCTATGCATAACTCAATAGTCCCACAAATTATCTTAGCTTTGCTAGTATTCTTCCTTATTTTCACTACCTACTTGCCCGAAATTGACTGCTAGAGTTAGACCAAGTCTGCAACGATTTTGATAGCATAGGCAGTGCAAGTGTTATTCATAATTTCATAGAAGATTGACGTTTAAAATAACACTTGCACTGCGTGTGCAATCAAAATCATTGCAGATTTTTCTTGGTCTAGCTCTATTACATTTTTAATGTCTATTAGTATAAGTACTATTTTTTGTCTCATAATAATTTGGTATCATTTGATTAGATTCTCAGTTTGTCGCGGTATACACTTATATTGTATATAATTAATAATTATTTACACTCACCGTCTTACATACCATTTTTAATTTCATTAAGTACTCATCAAAATTCGAATTTGCTAATAAATCTTATTCAATATTAATTGCCGGAAAAAATCCCGGAACTGACAATTCAGAATACCGATGTCGTCAGAATAAGGACGTAGACGTGCTGCGCGGGAATGGTGCGGTGCGCCGCGCGGGGCGCCCGCCTGCCCGTTCTACCACGCGTCTGCTTCACCCCCTTGAAAACGTAAAACTCGAGTATAAGAGCGCCTTAACACATATCAGTGAAAGAATAATGATCAAATTCAAATGGCGTTCTAACAGTTTTAATCTTCTGTCGAACTATGGCTTACCATCTTAATGTACTGTAGCTACATAATTTACCATGACAGTAACTGTCTATTTCAAATTCTCTTTGCCATTACGAAATGTCAGCTAATTTATCCACTAATTATTATTAAACACCAGCGTTTATATTTCTGTTAAATCATTAAAGCCTTTTGAAGCCATGTTTCTATCGTCAAAAGATTTTGTGTTAACCAGAGATCACACGATTACTAGATGCAGCATTTAAGTCGCCACACTTTGCGTTTCAACTTATTTATAGTTCGTTTTTTTAGCATTAGAAATAAGGTAAACAATCTTGATGTGTCTTTTAATTGAAAAACCTGTTTTAAAAATAAGTTACGGCAAATATGTAACAATTATGAATCTAATACGATCATTTATGTTCTTCTGCTTTCATAAGTAATAGTTATTGATTTTTAAAACGCGTTTTTCAATTAAAAGACATGTCAATATCGCTTACCTTCTTTGAAGTTCTTTCTAATGCTAAAAAAACGAACTATAGTATTAAAGTGCAACAACTGTTTTTTTAGGTTAATATTTATTTATTTTATGTACTAATGTAAATTACAAAATCTTAATAAATAAAAAGGCTCCTGTTTGTAGTGATAAAAAAATGTTTTTTTAACTCTTAACGTAACACAAAATTACATAATATGTTTTGTAATGTAAACAGTATATTATTTTTATACTGAAATGTAGGTATTCCATAACATAAATACGAGTATATTATGCATTAGCAGAATAAATCACGTCGGTTACAATAAGCTTAATAATTAAGGTTTTCTGTGCGGGTATTATTATTATTAAAATATAACTATAAATTAAAATTAAAGTCGTAAATACTTGATACAACTTTATTTTATGTAAAAAGATAATAGTGCTAAATTCTTTTGTTCACAGTTATATAATTACAAGATTTAAACAAAAATATAAAATTCTAAGCATGGCAATTACGTTACGTCTTACCGAATTAAAATTGACAAGCGTCTTTTTTTAAATCTTATTTGTATCATAAGAAATACCCAAAGTAACGTTTAATATTGTTATAACGAGCACAGCCAGCGAAACTCGATAAGTGCTCAGCATTTCAAGACCTGAAACTGAGATTACAGATTACTAAAATAAACAGATACGTTGTTGTAAGATATTAGCTGAGACAGAAAAGTTCTTTTCTCAAAAATGGACGGCAAAGTCGACTTTGCCGTTTAAAAAATAGGTCGCGAAGCGCGTAGTTTATGGTCAGTCAAAAATTAAAAAGTTAAAAACATTGCAGTCTCGATTTTGGGACTGCAATGTTGCATACAAATTCCATTATTTGTCGAGTTCCAAACTTTTTAAAAGTTGAAATGGCCATATCAAATGAAGGCACAGGCCCATTAAACAGCCAAACAGATGATTAGTACCGCGACTATTTAGCTGTCTCAAATAGGTTGACGTATTTTCGGCAGAAAAATACAATTCTATTTTTTTATTAAAAAAATAAAAAGGCGGCAAAGCTAATTTTTTCAATTGTTTCTACTTTTTTCTGTGAAAATATATACGTAAGAACGTTGCTTTTGTAAAATATTCCTATTATATTTATATTTCTTGCACCATTTTTGAGAAAAGCACTATATATGACTCGGCTGGAAGGCTACTTGCTGGCTTCGGATTCAATTAAACGGACTCCCAAGGTCGTCCGTTTAAAACGAATCCTCAGCCTGCAAGTAGCTACTTCCGAGCCTCGACAATAATGTACTATAAATAACTTTGAGTGTATGTGTGCACAGTGCTTTGATACAATAATGAAATTGATGACGTAATGAGCACGTAAATTTGAGGTAAAATAGGCGAGCTTCCGCAATGATCTGCTATTTATGTATGTAAACACTTTATTGTACATAAGACAGATTACAAACACAATAAAAACAAAATATATACCATGTACAAAGGCAAACAAAGGTTATGCTACTGGTAGAGGGAACTTAAGAAGGCATATCCAATATGATAGGTTGACGACGGTAGGTTGTGGATAATTATAATGGTAAATACAAAAATGTTACTTAACTAGTAAAAAAAATATTGAAATACAAACACGACAGTGACATTTTCTTTCAATTTGACAAATTATCGTAGTTTTGGAACGCTTCTAGTTAAATATATTTTGATTGGTATGGCTGTCACACCGCAGCGGTAAATAGGTATAAATTATAAGATAAAATATTATTTGTTGTGATTTGTGCTGAAATATCCAAGGAGAATGATAACTACTTTTATAATGAAGACAACCGTCGTAAGGTAGATGTCCGAGTAGACGTCACTGTCCATCTTACTGGGACAGTGACGTATACTTGGACGTCTCTAAACTTAAGTCTTTGTCAAGAGAGGTGAGAGCAATGTGACATCTATTGGGCATTAGCAATTTAGCATATCGGACACTAGGACTTTTACCTTATTCTCCGTCGTTTTTACTTTTAATTCCGATTGTGTATCCACTTTAAAATGTTTATTTTAATCTGTGGCCTTAAGTCGTGAAACTAAGACGCTTCCTAACTCTGAAAGCTAACGGTTGCGGTTCTTTTGTGTATAACAAGCCTGCAGCCGAGTTTAGAGAGCTTAAAGCCTTTAAGCACTCATTTGTTCTAGTAATATTGCCCACTTTTATTTTATGTTCAATTTTATTGATCATTTATCTTTAGAGCTGGGTACAGTCACCTGCAATAATATGTGACGCGCTCTTGTGGCTCTACAAAATAAATATAATCGTGTGTAATATTTTTGTGGCACAAATATATATGGTAAAATATATGGTGTGATATTTGTTTGGGTGTGTGACTGTGTATGGTGTGTTTTGTGGTGTGGTTTTAAGAGTAACATATTATTGCAGGTGACTGTAATCACGTAGGTTATGATGGGAGCCACATTCAAACTACACAATTTTGGACTAGATTTGAATTTTTATGTGAAGTTACTCTTTGATAAGGTTTTTTTAAATACGTTATACCTATATTTATTTTTAATGAAATATACTTAAATTTATTGTTTATTCTGCAATGTTCCACTACTGATACTAGGCAAAGACTTTTTCTCAGAGAGGATGAGTGTCGTGGCTTCCGACCTCCGTGGTGACCTGACGTAGACTGACTGACTGGCTGACTGACATACATATTTGGAACTACGGACATTTAAATTCAAAATTCGACATGACGATCACACGACAAAATACCATCAGTTCACAACAGACAGCCGAACAAGGCAAGTGACGACGACAGACCCGCACAATGAGTAACGAATTAAAAGTGAAATACAATTAAACTTGATTTGTTACAAAGGTTTATTTGTTTGTACTTCATTCAATTATGGAACACGGCTTTGTTTGTTGTGGCGCCATCTATTGACATTGCGATTCAGTTCGTTTGCAATGGGATTGTTATATGTAAATAACATCTTAATTTAAATTGTTTGCTTATTGATACTGGATGCCTATTTAAACTTTACACAGTTCGCTCAATAAGATATTATGTTAACTCTGTTTATATTTACGACTATTATTCATGGTGGGTCAGAGATCTAATTTTAAGTTTCGATGTGTTCAGTAATCTGTTGCTGCCAAACGTTCCATTTCTTATCCATCAAGAATTGCAGCTATTTTTTACTGAGTAATATAAACTAATTTAGTAGGTATAAGTTATTATTTGGCAATAAGTTTAATAATTAGTGCTAAATAAAAATAAGTCATTCTTCGTATTGCTATTAAAATATTTTTAAAATACAGCCTCCCTTGGGCGTAATAGCAGTTAAACTTTTTGCAATCCATCAACCCAAGCCATAAAGTTCTCCTCATAATAGCTCAGATATATATTTAAGGGTCATTCTCCGAGAATATGTTTGTGGTTGCGTCTAATTGCCAGGAGTCTTTTCGTACATTTTGTATGAAAATATATGGGTCGCGGCAATAAGACCGCAAAAATATTTTTTGAGAATTGTAACGTAGTACATTTTTCTAAATTTATATTAAGTATTATTGAGATGATTCATAATCAAAAGAAAAATACTTTTTCTTATTTCAACGTTTTTAACAGTGTCCGAAACGAACTATATTAATTGCACTTCTTTGCATAATCTGTTGCATTCAGATGCACCTCTAGATGCTTATCTGTTGTCGGGGTTGTCATACGAGTAAAAATAAATAAAACTTGAGATATTTATATTGTCACTCCAGGAAAACTTTGTATGATTTAGGTATGTTTTTCAGGTAAAAAATAATTTTGATATAAAACAAAACATAGAAATTACAGACTTACAAAGTGGCTCTGGAATGAAACAATATTAGATTTAATGATAAAAATATATTTCTTAGGCTCAGGAGTGAAATTGTCTAAACAATTCAGATAGAATTTTCGAAGGGACTGCCACCCTACTTTTGTTAGGCCCTCAGGGATCTCCATATTGGAGGAGTTCATTCGAGAATAATTTGCACATTTGCTTTGGGAACCCCTCTGGGGACACTCGCTCGCAAGAGCACAATTTATGGGAAGACCACACTTTCGACATGGTGGTCCGAAAGATGGAAACAGCTTGAGTCCTTCGGAAGCTCCACTGAAGTGACTCCTGCTCGAGGGAAGGGAGCGCTCCGCCAGAAGTCTTAGCAGCTTTCAGTGCGGAGCCGGTAATTTAAATTAAATTTAAATTAAATTTATTTCATCATTTCAAAAGCTTGGAAGTAAATTTATGAATATTGTTTGGGAGACCTCCTGGATCGAGGAATTAAGCATCCCATCTGCCTCTGCCACGTCGTCTTGGTACCACGTGCGCGGCCCCTGAGCTCTACATCTCCGCTCAGCTTCTAGCCTTCTCGGGGAAACCAGCCTGACACCCCGCAGCGTCTGATGAAGGTTTTCATCCTGAGGTCGGTCCTTTCCATGTTTTAATTTTGTAGGGCATCAGCACCAGCTGTAAAGTGTAGAGTAAAATTAAAACTATGAGCAACCATTAAAGTAGCATAAAGACATTTGAAAATCCTGGTACATCGAATTTAGAGTTACAATAATTTAGTTCTTAAATAAGTAGAATTCTGTGTGAAGCTTTATTCTGGACCTATTAAGCGGCCCCGCCGTCCACTGAGCTAAGTTCTACCATTAGGTGTCGTCAAATCAAGTTAGAGGTTCACACAGAGGTCATAAGTTTAGGTTAAGCCACTAACATTGCATAGGCAAGATTTTAGTAATAAATAAAGTTCCTTAAATATAAATTTGTTCGCTTTTTATCTCCCAAAATAGGTTCCTCCAGCAAGCAATTTTTGACACCACATTTTTACTAATTAAGTTAATTTTATTTTCTGTGCTAACGTGCTATGCTTTATTGAACAAGCCGGAGCTTTGCAATCTTATTTACCTTTTAAAATAGCACGTTTCAGAATGACCGTTTAAACAAAATAAACAAATGACGTGACGTTTTCAACCAAAAGTTACCACATTGTCGCTTGACTTGGGGATATAAGAAAAACAAGAACACTTTCGCAAATAATGAATATATTATATCGAATAACACCGATAAGTAAAACGTGTACGACCGAACGTCCGCCATCGTTACTAGCGCCACATGGGCATTGTAGGAACCAAACATAAAAACTAAAGGCCTGTGCACACCGGCTGCGTGTGCGTGACGTGCACGTGCGCGTGCGGCGTTGTAGTAAACAGATACTTAAGGCCAAGCCACACCGGATGCGTGTGCGTAGACGTGCACGTCCACGTACGCGTCCCGCTGCGTTGTAGAATACGAAAACTCATAAGAGAGGACACATCGCTTGCGTGACGTGCGCGTACGCGTGACTTGCACGCAAGGCAGCTCCGACGAGACAAACCGGCTGCGTGCTGCGTGCACGCGTCCACGCAGCGGAGCGGCAACGTCGCTTCCTTGCGTGCAGTGATGACGTTGTGCTTAACGGCGTTCCCAATGAGAGGGCGAACCGAGCAGGTTCGGACACGCACAGCTCGGTGCTGCATAGGTGCTGTGCGTGTACACGCGCAGCTCGCTTGTATTTATTTACAACTGGGCCGGTGCGCGTGCTGGTTTTTAATATGGATTCAGTGATAAAAGAAAAACTAATTAATATATTCGTCAATACGAATGTATATTTACAACATATAGCACAAAGATTCCAAAAAATACGTCTTATAAAAATTTGGCCTGTGGGAACAAAAAATACGTCTTATAAAAATTTAGCCTGTGGGAACAAGTCGATGTTAGGTACTAATAATACTACTGGAAAACAAGGTTGTTGTATTGTGAACTTAATAATAATATTATGTACTCTGAATTATCTCGATTCAAATATGAGACATTTTTTTCCTCTAATTGCAATGTCGGCATTCGGTGAGCTGCTTCCATTTGCAACAGGAGTATAATAGAATAGAATACCATTTATTCCAGTATAATAACATGATGTACTGTCGCAGGAGTATTTTATTTTACTGCACGCATGACCGAGCTGCAGCGTGCGCCTGCGTGACGTGTACAGCACACTGCGTGGCGTGCGCTGCGTGGCGTGCGCGTCACCCGGTGTGACAGGGGTGCTGCGCACGTCTACGCTTACGTCGACGCACACGTGCTGCACACGCAGCCGGTGTGGCTCGGCCTTTATGAGAGACGGCACACCGCTTGCGTGACGTGTGCGTGTGCGTGTGACACGGCACTTTGTATGGTTAGCTCAGTTTAACGTTTTTAGGATTGTCTCGAATATAGTGTAGTTTTGTTCTATGGCAAGGAAGTCTTTGATATAGCAACAATATACATGACGGGCATTCAGCCAATAGGAAACAAATTGAAGCTGATGGTGTTGCTACTTCAAATTAAATCCTAAATTTATGGAATAATATTAATAAATATTTAAATCAAAAACTTAATTTATAAATACAAAATAGGTTGAAATATATTCAAATAATTGAATATGATTTATTTCTTTGGGTTATACTTGCATATAAAATTATTCCATGAATTTCATTAGTTACTGTTATTTTGATTGTGTCATCCCAGGGACAGAATGGTTTGAGATCATTTCCTGGCTGGTTTTCGCCCTGGATGGGCATCTTTTATACATAGAACAGTGAAGCGAAGTACATCATGCTCTGGTAGCATCGATCAGAGGCTTGGTTATGCAGTAGCCGCTGCATCCATGAGCTAGGGAGCTCATGCTGTTGTTATTTTGCCACAAACAGTAAGTAGAATATGATAATATATAGATGTCCTCGGGTGCAACTCCTTGTTGAACCTTTGTTTGACCATTTCGCTTTGTTTCCAGTCTGCTGGTAAAACAATGTTGGTGGGAGGGAATATCAGAGCTGTGAGATGAGTCCACTCTAGGAATTTCCAGCTGGTGAGAAACTTAGATCATATAATGTCTCTTAGGTTAGCAGAGCACATGCTTCTAGTTATTAATCTTGAATTGTTTCTTTCAGCTGATTGGGGTTTTTCGTTTTTATGTTACTACGTATGTGAAATCGTTTCGCATATCAGAGTATGGAAGTCTGTCCATATTCCTAAAACTTCAACTGTGTCTGGTGAGCAGTTCGCCATAAGAATTTCGCTCTTCTGCTGGATGGAGGTGACGTCACCTTCAAACTGAGACCTTAGTCCTTTGGTGTTGCTCTGCGGTGTCGGGTCAGATTCCCGCTGCAGCAAATCAGCTCCGGCACAGCGGAGGATCACACGTCGGGCTTGAACTGGTGGAACATTGTTATGAGGTTGGTGTACGCTTTCCTTCCGTCCTAGAAGCATTTCCAAATTTAAAGTTAAAGAATTTAGTAGAATCATATGTGATGGCAAATGATAATTTAGGGACTAACAAATTTAGATAGGTCTGCTTGTAAATCATTTTAGAACCATTTCTGGCACGACCCAGCTCTGTCGTCTGACATTATTAAAATAAGGTGCTTATGCTAGCTTAATGATTTACATGTAGAGTAACTGCCCGTGTTCGAATTAGTAGTAAATGATGTGTCACAAAAACTAACTTTCATTCATGTCCTTTATTGCCCTGAATAGTTGATGGAAATAGGTTTAGCACCTGCTTGAGCTTTTGGTAAGATTTAGTTTTTATTTAATTTAGTAACTTTAATTGTCCGTGAGTTTCCTCAGGGAAAGCCCACAGCCGGGCTAGGAATATTTACGTGACAATTTGGCGCCCACAGATTCCGTCTTAAAGCCCTATTTGCATCATAAATCAGTTTGTATCACTGCCATCACATATAGATAAAAAAAAGTTTTAGTAGTACTTACGTTTAGGTGAAATTTTGAGCTTGTGCTTTGCTTGTGTACGCTCTGACAACGTTAAGTATAGGCTTTAGCTGTTTCACTTTGAGTTTTGCCTAAATTATTGCACGATATTCAGTATATTTTGTAAAAACTTAGAAGTAAGTGCTCGAATTTTCAGTTAGTTACATTGTGCTGACGTTTTGTCAGGAAGTAAAGTGTCAAACTTTAAGTACCATTTGGCTACTTTTAATGCATGAGATTTAGACTTAAGAGGCTGTAACTTAAGTTATTTTACATATTTTCTGAGTATAAAAAAAAATAATGTGTAATTCTAGTGCATAATTTAGTACTCATGCACTATTTTATTGTAGCTGAGCTTTTATGAGTATTGCAATTGAATTGAGTTGACACTTTGTTAAGGCGAAGTTCGGAAAGCTTTTAAGCTCGTGCAGAAATTGCTTTAAAAATTGAGAAGCTTTGTATAAATAAGTTCAGACATTTTGACTCGAAAGTTTTTTAATAACAGTAAACATATATAGGACAGGTTATTTTTACACACAAATAAACTAATTCAAAAAAAATTGTTATATTTTATTAGAAAGTATAAAAAAAAAACGAATTGTGAAATTTTGACATTTATGAACAGACACTTTTACTTGATTTTTGAACGATTTTTTTAATTGTGAACAATTTTGGTTTTGCATTCACTGTTATATTTTGGGTCAGAAAATTTAGTTCAATAAAGACAAGGAAATATACATACACAGATAAAAGGTAAAACATAGTAAAACACATTGATATAACATTGTTTAATATAATTGTCAGACTACAATAGTGTGAGTTGGATTTGTAAATCTTTTGCCATCATATTTGTTTATTTTTTGAGTTAAACTTATTATACAATGGCCACTTCTGTGCAATTTCACTCTTTGCTGCGCGATGAATTGATTTATGAAGTAAAGATCAGGTCAGAGACACCACACTCAACAGTTGAGGGTCTTAGGAAACAGTTGAGGAATTTGGTAGGTGAGTGTCGGCCAGATGAGATTTTGGATACAGATTTGAACCCGGAGTCAGAATTGAAAGTTATTTCTGATAAATTAAATGATTTGTCATCCTTAGTAGCTAAGTTTGTTCAGTCGAAGGATAGATACTCCGGGAACAGGTCGAAGGCTCTGGGTAGTCATTTGTACTTCAGGCTTCTGCGGGTTCAGGTGGATGAAGATCCGGGGAAGTTGGCTCAGAAGATTCAATTCACAAATAGGCTTGACGCTTTGTTAGCACAGTTGGACAGTATAGGGCAGGCAGGCAGCAGCTCTAGCGACAGTGTGGCAGCAGTGACTCAGGTTTCACAGGCAGTCCCTACTAGGGAGCTGCAAGTTCACTGCTCCGGAGACAAAAATGTGGCTAAATGGGGGGTCAAGTTTAATGGTAACACAGATCCGAGGTCTTTCCTAGAGCGTGTCGATGAACTCAAGTTGGCTTATGGTGTGTCAGATGTGGTTTTGTTTAACTCGGCAGCTCAATTGTTTGTTGATCAGGGTTTGCTTTGGTACAGAGGTATAAAGGAACAAGTTTCTTCTTGGAATGACTTAAAAACCATTTTATTAGATGAGTTTGAGCCTGCAAACTTTGATTTTCGCCTAAGGTGTGAGATTCTTGCAAGAACACAGGGTTTAGAAGAGCCAGTGCACATTTATTTTGCAATTATGTCTTGTCTTTTTGGTCGCTTGAAGAATCCATTGCCGGAGGAGGAAAAGTTGCAGATTTTGATGAATAACATTAGGCCTAGCTTCTCACAACAACTGGCATTAGTAAAGGTTGATTCTATAGCCGAGCTGAAGGATTGTTGTAGGAAATTAGAGCAGGCATCACAGCGTACGCAGTATTTTGTTGAGCCCAACAAGTCTGGTTCGGCTCACACACTTAGTAGTGATTTCGCATATAAAGCCAAGTCCAAGCAGGTGAACGCAGTAGATGTTAGTAGTAGCAAGCGTTCACAAACATTTAGTAGGTCGCCAGCGCAAGCGAAATCGAGTGGGCAACAAAGTAACGCTGTTAGGAACGTCCAACGCTCGTCCACGCAATCCACACATGCACAGAACTCTGCCACGGTTCCTACTTGTTATAAATGCGGTGGCACTGCGCATGATTTTAAGAGATGCAGGGCTAAACCATCTAAAGGCGAGATTATTTGTTATTCATGTGGTACAAAAGATCATATAGCGAGGAATTGTCCGAACCGGCTGTCACAGACAACACAGACAGATCGTAAACGTCAAAGTCAAAGCGCGGAAATACGTTCCGTTTCACAGACAAAAAACGAATAGGGCCGAATTGTAGCAATATTTTTCCGGATAAATTGAGTGCTTCAATGAAAAAATTCTTAAGTTATAATTCGATTGCTACGATTCTCTTCGCACCTAGGGAAGGTGACATTCGGCCATATTTGAAACTTAAGGTGTGTAATTTTGACATTTACGGTTTGGCGGACTCAGGAGCCGCCGTTTCAATTTTAGGACGGCAGTCTTATAAAGATTTTATTAAGTTTGGATTTGAGCTCCAACGAATGGAGTCTAATACATGTAGCGTTGCAAATGGCGTCGTAGTCCAGTCACTGGGGTACATTTTTGTTCCGGTAACATTCAAAAATGTTACAAAGGTTATTCAGTTTTATGTTGTGCCCAGTATTGTCTCGGACGTTATTTTAGGCGTGGATTTCTGGCGCGCATTTAATTTAGCGCCAGAATTATTTGACAGCATCGACTACATAGAAAGACCAAACAATTATTTAAGTTTGTCCAGTATTTCAGTAAATCCGGTGAATACCATTCAGGCATACGACAATTTAACTTCAGCACAACAAGAACTAGCCGACTCAGTGGTAGGGAAGTTCAAGGATATCTCGTTCGAGGAAAAAGGATTAGGTAGGACGTCGTTAGTCGAACACGTAATTGACACTGGCGATGCCCAGCCTATTAGAACGCGACAGTATCCGCTCTCTCCTGAGAAGCGTGCAGCTTTAAGTTCCGAATTAGACCGGATGTTGAAGTTAGATGTTGTTACTCCGTGCGAAAGTCCCTGGAACAACCCGGCACTTTTAGTGAAGAAGCCAAATGGGGACTGGCGGTTTTGCTTAGACTGTAGGAAACTAAATGCAGTATCAAAGGGCGACTCGTATTCCATGCCATACATTCCGCAAATTTTAGATAGCTTAAAGGAAGCACGGTACCTGTCGACCATTGATTTGAGCTCGTCGTTTTGGCAAATACCGCTAAATGAAAGTTCGCAGGAGAAAACTAGTTTCTGTGTCCCTGGTCGTGGGTTATTTAAATTTAAAGTCATGCCTTTTGGGTTGTGTGGCGCGAGTGCGCGACAACAACGGCTCATGGATAAACTCATTGACCACAACATAACCAGTGACATAGAGAATGGTATGGTGTTCTGTTACGTGGACGATATTGTCATATGTTCGTCAGATTTTCAGACACATCTGCTTCTTTTGAACCGTGTGTTGGAAAAGTTGAAAATGGCTAATTTAACGATAAATTTCGGCAAGTCAAAGTTCTTTAGACAGTCCATTAAGTACTTGGGTCATGTCGTTGATGAATTAGGTTTAAGAACTGACCCAGAGAAGGTTTCAGCCGTTTTGAACTTTCCCATACCCACGACTTCTCGTGAAGTAAAGACGTTTTTGGGCATGTGCTCTTGGCACCGTCGGTTTATAAGGAACTTCGCAAGTATAGCAGCGCCTTTAAATAAATTAACTTCAAAGGGGAAGAACGCCCCGGCTTTTCAATGGTCTGTTGAGGCCGATAACGCTTTCAACACCTTGAAGAATGCATTAGTGACAGCTCCGATTCTGGCGGTTCCAGACTTTAGCAAAGTGTTCTCGGTACACGCTGATGCATCTTCATATGGCGTAGGTGGCATGCTCTCACAGACTATTGATGGCCAGGAGCATCCTATTGCGTACGTTAGTCGTTCTCTGAACAAGTGTGAACGGAATTACAGCGCGACGGAAAGAGAGGCTCTTGCGGTTTTGTTTTCGGTTGAGAAGTTCCAAGCATATTTAGGCTCGCGTCGGTTTAAGGTGATTACGGATCACGCGTCACTAAAGTGGTTCATGAACCTGGAAAATCCATCGGGCAGGTTGGCACGTTGGGGTTGCAGACTGTCTCAATTTGATTTTGATATTGAGCACAGGAAGGGCTCCGACAATGTCGTACCTGATGCGCTGTCCAGGCTCATGAAGGTTGACGCCGTGGACCAAGTGAATCCTAACGACGTGACTGACGAATGGTATGACAGGACGTTTAAAGGTTGTGAAACTTTGCCGGCCAATTTCCCAAACTATAGTATTAGGGGAGGGAAATTGTACCGGTTGAGTAAAAACAAGTATAATCTTTTGCGAGAGTTTGACTGGAAAGAGGTAGTGCGCAAGGGTGATAGGAACGCTGTTTTACACGCGAATCATTGCGAACCAACCGCGGCACATTTTGGAGTATTTAAAACTCATAGGCGGTTGTCGTTGACATACTATTGGCCAGGGATGTATAAGGACGTTGTCGATTTCGTGAAGGCTTGCGATACCTGTGCAGCCTATAAGCATTCACAGAAAGCGACTCCAGGTCTAATGGGACAGCCAAAAGTATGTGATCGACCGATGTTAGCGTTAAGTATTGATTTGGTAGGTCCCCTTCCGCGCTCTCGTGCAGGATTTACGTTTTTGTTTGTGGTTACGTGTTGCTTTTCAAAGTATACGCTTCTTTTTCCGCTTCGCCGCGCAACCAGCGCGTTGGTGGCGAAGACTTTTGAGCACCATGTCATTTTGAAGCACGGTGTACCTGAAACCGTAATTACTGATAACGGAGTTCAGTTTACGGGATCGGAATTTAGACAGTTGATGAAGCGTTATAACGTACCTAAAGTTTTTTACGGACCTCGATATACTCCACAGGTAAACCTGGTTGAGCGATACAATAAAACGGTCATGACAGCTGTAGCTTCGTACGTAAAGGAGAACCATAGGACTTGGGACGAAAAATTGCACCAAATTCAGTTTGCAATAAACAGTGCAGTGAATGAAACCACAAATGAGTCTCCTTTCTTTTTAGTTCATGCTAGAGAGCCAGTTATAAATGGGTCGTTTTATAAGGACACAGATAGGGATTACGAGCCGGGTGTACCTAGGGAGGAATATGCGGGTAATTTCGGGATTTTAAAGGATATTTTTCATCAGGTTAGGTTACGTTTATTGAGAGCACACGAAACAAATGCTAGGAATTATAATTTGAGAAGACGTCCAGAACAATTTGCAGTAGGCGATTTAGTATGGAAACGTAATTATGTGCAGAGTGACGCACAAAATTTCAGGATGGCGAAACTCGCCCCGAAATATGTTAAGTGTAGAGTAAAGGCAGTGTTGTCGCCTTTAGTCTACGAGTTAGAGACGGAAGATGGTCACTGTATAGGATCATGGCACATTAAAGACCTGAAAGGGAAGGTAGCAGCTTCTGGTTTGGTGAACGGTGGACGTGCGGCTCGCGTACAAGGTACTGCTCGCCGCGCCACCATCGTTGACTGAACAGGGTGAACGGTGGACGTGCGGCCCGCGTACAGGGTACTGCTCGCCGCGCCGCCACCGTTGACTGAACAATAGAGCTCATACAGGTTTTTATGGTTGTAGTTTAGCAACAGTGTTAAATATTGCAAAGTCATATTTAATCACCAATTGTCAGAGACGTGGCGAACAGGTATAACTGTTTCACCACACAGTATGAACGTGGAAGGATGCTACGAACTGAAAGCGATGAATGTATGGAGCGGCGCAACCATAGCTCAATTAACGTCAAGAGCGTTGTCTTTAATGTGGGATTATTTTTTTGCTGTCGTGCGAGGTCACGCAGAAATTTGGGTGTTATGGTGCTGATGGTTTTAGCCAATACGTGGCGGATTCCGTGCATGTGTGGATTGGCGTTGTTTTTTTGGTGTGAGAAGGAGAGGCTTTATTTTGTGAGGTATCGCAGGGCGCGCACTGCATACCGCGGACGTTGTTTTTCGGTTTGGTTATGTAGTCCGTTTATTTTTTTCTCTCAGCACACGTTCTCAGGCACATAACACATAATTATAATTTAGCTAACTAGCGGTTAGTAATTTTGGATATTTTGAATTTAGTTTGGAATGCAAATTTCGTTATTTAGCTACTCTAGTTTATATTAGTAAACTTAGTAGTAGGAATTGTTTGATTTTAATTTTGCCCGGTCTAGCGGAGAAGATTTTGAGTATGCTGAACATCGGTCCTGGCAGTTGGTTTGGTTTTGCCAGCGCAACTGGGTAAAGTTGTGCTGGTAGAACCAAGGGATGGTTTACTGGATAGTTGGATATTGCGATGTGGATTTTTCCGGCTGTGCGGATACCACATTTTTTTTTGTAGTTAGGTTGGTGGGTTCGAGATAGAAAATTCAAAATTTATTGGTTTATTGGTTTTGGTATGTGGAGTTGTGTGGTTTACTTTGGCTTTTCTGTTGGATAGGGATCTCGTTCCTGCGACAATCACTTCGGTGGTGGTTTTTTGTTTAGGGTTCTCCCATACTAAGTATGGTTGAGGTTGTTTTGTTTGTGTTTTTTTTTCGTTTCTTGTGACACATGATTTAGATTTAGATAGTCGCTGAGGACAGCGAGCGTTTTACCCTTGGTAAAACGCAACAGCGGGGAGAGGGGTATTGTGACACGGCACTTTGTATGGTTAGCTCAGTTTAACGTTTTTAGGATTGTCTCGAATATAGTGTAGTTTTGTTCTATGGCAAGGAAGTCTTTGATATAGCAACAATATACATGACGGGCATTCAGCCAATAGGAAACAAATTGAAGCTGATGGTGTTGCTACTTCAAATTAAATCCTAAATTTATGGAATAATATTAATAAATATTTAAATCAAAAACTTAATTTATAAATACAAAATAGGTTGAAATATATTCAAATAATTGAATATGATTTATTTCTTTGGGTTATACTTGCATATAAAATTATTCCATGAATTTCATTAGTTACTGTTATTTTGATTGTGTCATCCCAGGGACAGAATGGTTTGAGATCATTTCCTGGCTGGTTTTCGCCCTGGATGGGCATCTTTTATACATAGAACAGTGAAGCGAAGTACATCATGCTCTGGTAGCATCGATCAGAGGCTTGGTTATGCAGTAGCCGCTGCATCCATGAGCTAGGGAGCTCATGCTGTTGTTATTTTGCCACAAACAGTAAGTAGAATATGATAATATATAGATGTCCTCGGGTGCAACTCCTTGTTGAACCTTTGTTTGACCATTTCGCTTTGTTTCCAGTCTGCTGGTAAAACAATGTTGGTGGGAGGGAATATCAGAGCTGTGAGATGAGTCCACTCTAGGAATTTCCAGCTGGTGAGAAACTTAGATCATATAATGTCTCTTAGGTTAGCAGAGCACATGCTTCTAGTTATTAATCTTGAATTGTTTCTTTCAGCTGATTGGGGTTTTTCGTTTTTATGTTACTACGTATGTGAAATCGTTTCGCATATCAGAGTATGGAAGTCTGTCCATATTCCTAAAACTTCAACTGTGTCTGGTGAGCAGTTCGCCATAAGAATTTCGCTCTTCTGCTGGATGGAGGTGACGTCACCTTCAAACTGAGACCTTAGTCCTTTGGTGTTGCTCTGCGGTGTCGGGTCAGATTCCCGCTGCAGCAAATCAGCTCCGGCACAGCGGAGGATCACACGTCGGGCTTGAACTGGTGGAACATTGTTATGAGGTTGGTGTACGCTTTCCTTCCGTCCTAGAAGCATTTCCAAATTTAAAGTTAAAGAATTTAGTAGAATCATATGTGATGGCAAATGATAATTTAGGGACTAACAAATTTAGATAGGTCTGCTTGTAAATCATTTTAGAACCATTTCTGGCACGACCCAGCTCTGTCGTCTGACATTATTAAAATAAGGTGCTTATGCTAGCTTAATGATTTACATGTAGAGTAACTGCCCGTGTTCGAATTAGTAGTAAATGATGTGTCACAAAAACTAACTTTCATTCATGTCCTTTATTGCCCTGAATAGTTGATGGAAATAGGTTTAGCACCTGCTTGAGCTTTTGGTAAGATTTAGTTTTTATTTAATTTAGTAACTTTAATTGTCCGTGAGTTTCCTCAGGGAAAGCCCACAGCCGGGCTAGGAATATTTACGTGACATGCGGCTCCAACATTTTAGCTCACGCGCACGTGCACGTCGCGCACACGCACACACAGTGCACAAGCCTTAAAGTGCTGTATATGACAGCCAAATCAGCCAATATCAAATTTCTATATTCAATAGCTTGTCGTAAGGTTCATTTCAAATTGAAGCTATATGGAAATAGCGCCTTATTGACAACCGACAATAAGTACCCTTTTGGTTGAGAATGGCACAAATAAATAAAATAAATAAATATTGGGGACATCTTACAAAGATCGACCTAGCCCAAAACTAAGCATCTTGTACTATGGGTACTAGGCGACGATATAAACATACTTATATAGATAAATACAAACTTATATACCTACATAGAAAACAACCATGACTCAGGAACATATCTGTTTTCATCACACAAATAAATGCCCTTACCGGGATTCGAACCCAGGACCATCGGCTTCGCAGGCAGGGTCACTACCCACTAAAGCCAGACCGGTCGTCAAATTTTAAATGATATGTGTGTACCTTTTCTACCGATATCGCTCAGAGCATTATTGCATTACTTGGTACATGTTACCCTAATCCCCAGAGTCTAATTGATCAATTACCACGAACACTGGACACTGTGTCAGTGGTTACGTCACTATTCCGACGGAATTATTGGTCCGATGGTAGACCATCTTAGCCCTTAAGACTCTTCAGAAAAACTTCTCTTCTCTGGACAGTACAATAAAAGTGACAGACGGACAGACGGACAGACGGACAGACGGACAGACGGACAGACGGACAGACGGACAGACGGACAGACGGACAGACGGACAGACGGACAGACGGACAGACGGACAGACGGACAGACGGACAGACGGACAGACGGACAGACGGACAGACGGACAGACGGACAGACGGACAGACGGACAGACGGACAGACGGACAGACGGACAGACGGACAGACGGACAGACGGACAGACGGACAGACGGACAGACGGACAGACGGACAGACGGACAGACGGACAGACGGACAGACGGACAGACGGACAGACGGACAGACGGACAGACGGACAGACGGACAGACGGACAGACGGACAGACGGACAGACGGACAGACGGACAGACGGACAGACGGACAGACGGACAGACGGACAGACGGACAGACGGACAGACGGACAGACGGACAGACGGACAGACGGACAGACGGACAGACGGACAGACGGACAGACGGACAGACGGACAGACGGACAGACGGACAGACGGACAGACGGACAGACGGACAGACGGACAGACGGACAGACGGACAGACGGACAGACGGACAGACGGACAGACGGACAGACGGACAGACGGACAGACGGACAGACGGACAGACGGACAGACGGACAGACGGACAGACGGACAGACGGACAGACGGACAGACGGACAGACGGACAGACGGACAGACGGACAGACGGACAGACGGACAGACGGACAGACGGACAGACGGACAGACGGACAGACGGACAGACGGACAGACGGACAGACGGACAGACGGACAGACGGACAGACGGACAGACGGACAGACGGACAGACGGACAGCGGTACATGTTACCCTAATCCCCAGAGTCTAATTGATCAATTTACCACGAACACTGGACACTGTGTCAGTCGTTACGTCACTATTCCGACGGAATTATTGGTCCGATGGTACTTAGACCAGCTTAGACCTAAGACTTCAGAAAAACTTCTCTTCTGTGGACAATACAATATATGTGTACAGCTGGGTGCGTAGGTACCATCACGCTCAGCGATTGTAGCGCCAGATTTAGGGTCCTAGCTAAATTGGTTATTCAATACTTAGGCTATAGAATTTTCAATTTAGCAAGAACACTAAATGACATAACAATCCTGTGTGGTGACTGTACATACCGTATATATTACGTTTCCTTATTTGACTTGTAAGGGTGCAGCGTAAAAAATAGCTTTTGATTCTCTTAACTTTGCTATGTCTACAGAAAAGAAGCGAACAAGTTAAGCATAGTTACAGTAAAATGTGTATGACCCATAAGTGGTGGTAGCCTGATCAATCCTGAGTAAAATATTCTTAGGAAACCGGAGCAATTATTCCAGTAAGACCTGGTTTCCTCACTTTATTGACAACGAACGTTTACATTTTCGACGCCGTGTCAAACAAAAAAGCTGTCACGCGGACGCCACTTCACCGAAGCGTCAAAACTGAAATTGAACTTTATGCATATGCACGTAGGTTTATGTTTCTCTGTGGTCTGTGACCGATTAATTAGTCTTTGGCGCTGAACCTGCGGTGCGGATATATCGGTCATTGGCGTCCAAAAGGTTAAAAGATCAGTCAATACTTGAGATTAGCTTGTTAAAGATGGAGCCCTAGGAATAGCTGGAAAGTCTATAAGACGAGGAGGTTCAGGAGGTGGAGATGATGCACGTGGAATTAGACTCCCATCCCATTGTTGCTTATAATTGAAAGCACATGTAATCAACACTGATTTAAACTTTCACGATTTTTACACATTATTAATTAGTGGCTGAGCATTTACTGGAGTCAGGACCAAACCACTGGATTGAGCTGCATAACCCTAAAAATCCTTTCCACGGATCGCCATTTCTGCAGTAGAAAAGTGCGGGAAGCCATTGAAATAAAAAAAACATTGCAATTTCAGTCGGGAAGAGGGTTTAAAGATCTCATCCACATGGAATCCAGTCATTAGTAAATGTAAGCGGGAACGAATATCGACAGTCGATAAATCGAATATCGTTAGTGTTGTGTGTCGACAGAGTAACATCCCTAGTGCGCAAAACGTTCAAACTGATAAAAAAGACCAAGTGCGGGTAGTTTGTAAAACTCGCGCGGCTAGAAGATCTTGATGTCAACTTTAGCCAGTCTTCTCCGAGACCACGGGGACAACGCCGTCCTCGAAACGTCGGAGGTAAATCTTAAAACATAAATATGCGATTAAGTCCCGTTGTACAATTTAGCAACATATATTCACTACAGTATACCACTCAAAGCTTAACACAAATACATGTTACCCTAATCCCCGGAGTCTAATTGGTCAGTTACCACAAACACTGGACATTGTGTCACCCGTTACGTCACTATTCCGAGGCAATGGTTTGAAAATTCCAGGGAATTGAGGGAGGAACGGCGATATCGCAGTTTCATTGGCCATTCTGTGGCTTGTATTATGTTCGGGGATTAAAACGGACAGTGAGGTTTTATGTTCATTACTTGTTCGTGTCTCAAAGTTAGGGGTACAATATTAGGAGCTATTGTTTTTAAAGGTTGTAGTTTAAGTTTATTTTGCTATGGATATCATTTGAATAATAATGAAACCAAAGATTTGACAATTTAGGTAAGATTCACGAAATATACGGCTCGATTCGGAAAATGAATTAGATTTCTACTAGACTTCAACAAGTTACGATACGGATAATTTAAAGATATTTGTAAGATAGATATGTCAAATTTGACGTTTCCGCGATTCTGGAGGTCCTCTTGAACGATTTCGTCAAGTTATGACTTAGATATCCAAGTCACATCTAGTCGATATCTAATGTAGATCTAGTTGATCTCTAAATCGACTCAAGATCTTGTGATTATCTCGAAATCCGAATAGGCCTGTTAGAGTGAGCCAATCTCTCGAACAAGTTTGAACAAGATCGGCTCACTTTATATTTCGTCATGTTTACCTAAGCTTAAGGGTCACAATAACCTTGTGCAGCAATGCATCGCAATGCTGCAGAAATATTGCCGGTGTAGTCTGACTGCTCGATTCGGAAAATGAATTAGATTTCTACTAGACTTCAACAAGTTACGATAAGGATAATTTAAAGATATTTGTAAGATAGATATGTCAAATTTGACGTTTCCGCGATTCTGGAGGTCCTCTTGAACGATTTCGACAAGTTATGACTTAGATATCCAAGTCACATCTATTCGATATCTAATGTAGATCTAGTTGATCTCTAAATCGTCTCAAGATCTTGTGATTATCTCGAAATCCGAATAGGCCTGTTAGAGTGAGCCGATCTCTCGAACAAGTTTGAACAAGATCGGCTCACTTTATATTTCGTCATGTTTACCTAAGCTTAAGGGTCACAATAACCTTGTGCAGCAATGCGTCGCAATGCTGCAGAAATATTGCCGGTGTAGTCTGACTGCTCGATTCGGAAAATGAATTAGATTTCTACTAGACTTCAACAAGTTACGATACGGATAATTTAAAGATATTTGTAAGATAGATATGTCAAATTTGACGTTTCCGCGATTCTGGAGGTCCTCTTGAACGATTTAGACAAGTGATGACTTAGATATCCAAGTCACATCTAGTCGATATCTAATGTAGATCTAGTTGATCTCTAAATCGTCTCAAGATCTAGTGATTATCTCGAAATCTGAATAGGCCTGTCAATCTGAACGGTAACTTCAGCTACATTCTACTAGAAAATAACCACTTCTTTATCAACCACCTGAGGGGAGTGTAGAACCTATAGAGCGATAGTATGTGGGCACTACAGAACTGAAATTGCATAAATTTGTACGCTTGCTTGAAATGCTATGTCCCGAAATGTCTCATTAGGACTTATTATGCTCATCGTGGGCGGAACAACAGCAATCGAGTAATTAAGTTCAAACACCGACCTCGTTTGCATGTGGCCCCAGCCGCGGATAATCGCGTTAGCTGAATTATGTACTCTGTGGGCTAATTCACGAGATTTAGGACCTAACTATACTATACCGTAAAATGGGGTAAGTAGGGTTCGCGGGGAGAGTTGGGTTATGAATGGGGAGAGAAGGGATGAAAGGGGGGTGAGATGGGATTTTAAGGCTTCTGCTACAAAAATAATGTATTCCAATTTAAATTGGAGCTATAGTAATACCGATAATAAAAATAATCGATCCAATAATCTTCCAAAATCACCTTTGTATGAAAACCCAACTCACCCCAAATACGAAGGACTACGGGGTGAGGTGGGATTTCCTGTTTATCATCAAAGTTATGAAATGGTACTACCCAAAATAAAATAAAAACTAAAATACAAACGGCCGGAACACTTGTTATATTCACCATTCAGTGTGCATATGGAAAAATAAAATGTTATCTGTTATGTAGGTATATCGGAGGGTAGACTTAGATATGTCATGTGTCATGCGTCAGTCGCGAATATATGTCCTACAAGCCTCAAGCGTTGTTTTATTTCTCAGACAAATTAATGGCGACGAATGGATTAAAAGTTACAAATAACTAATGTAATACGCGTAAATAACTTAGTGACAGTGTAGTTATCAAGGAAAGTGTAAGACAATGTCGATTGGAAAGATTAAAGAATTCGACGTGGTTAACGGTAACTGGCTATCGTATTGTGACCGGGTGAAAATGTACCTTACGGCGAATGACATAAAGACCGAACTTCATCTACCAACGTTAATTTCACTAGTGGGTGATCGAACGTACGAACTTATGGTGAACCTTACTAGTCCTAGGAGCGTTTCTAATTATAGTTTTGATGAAGTGGTGAAAATCGTGGGGAATCATTTACAGCCTACACCGTCCATAATGGCGGAACGGTATCGGTTCCGGCAGCGGCGCCAGCAGGCGGGCGAGAACGTGGCACAATACGTGGCGGAGCTCAAGCGATTGTCCAGATACTGTGATTTTGGGGCGGTACTCGAGGACAACATGCGCGACCAGCTTGTGTGTGGAATCACAAGTGAGGTTATCCGGCAAAGGCTCTTCGCGGAGCAGAAACTCACTTACGCAACGGCGGTGACACTCGCAACCGCTTTAGAAACCGCGGAGAAAGATGCTGCATTGGTTGAGAGCAGCGGAAACCGTGGCCAGGTACAATCGCAAGAAGGGCTGAATGCCGTATATGCGGGCAATTCGCGGGGCGCGGAGCGGTGCACAGCATGCGGCGGTTACGATCATGTTGTTAAGGGCTGCAGGTTTACGTCGTACCAGTGCAGTGGGTGCAAGGCCATTGGGCATCTAAGAAGGGTTTGTCCTCGTCTGCAGCCGGTGCGGGAAGCGGGGCCTGCGAGGAGTTTCGGTAGCCGCAGCCACGGCCGTTCTAGGTCGCGGGGGCAGGGGCGCAAAGGACTAGCGACTCATTTTGTCACAGAATCGTTGGCTGATGCTGAGAAGGAAGAGGACGTGTCTTCCGAGGAGGAGCCGATGTACCAGATGTCTTTAAAGAATTATCCTGCGGTGAGCGTTCTTATCAATATAGATAGCAAAGTAGTACCTATGGAAGTGGACACGGGAAGTGCGTGTTCGTGTATAAGCGGGGACACTTATAAAAAACTTTTTAGTCATTTACCTTTGCAATCATGTGCAATTTCACTTAGATTGTATGATAAAAGTGTCATTAAACCCTTAGGTATGTTGCGTGTAAATGTTGCATATAATGACATAAATAAAATGCTAGAATTATATGTAATAAACAATGGCACAATACCAATAATCGGTCGTCAATGGCTTGCCGAATTGTCAATTAAAACGCCTGCAATCAGAAAGTGTAGCGTAAATGTAAGGCAGTCTGTACCTGAGGTCAAACAAACGGAAATTGATTTAGATGTATGCACGCTTGTTGACAGATATTGTAAGTTGTTCGACGGAGCGCTGGGCCGGTACACGGGCGGCCGGGCGACGCTGCGCGTGCGCGAGGGCGCCGTGCCCGTGTACTGCCGTGCGCGTCCGCTGCCCTATTCACTACGCGGCCAGGTGGATGCTGAACTGGACGCTATGCTGCAATCTGGTATCATTGAACCCGTTGAATTTTCAGAATGGGCCACGCCATTAGTGCCCGTTGCTAAACCTAACGGTAAAATAAGGGTGTGTGCCGATTTTAAGATTACTCTTAACCCTGTTTTATTGGTGGATAGGTATCCGTTGCCAAAGGTTGACGACTTGTTTGCGGGGCTTAGTGGGGGTGAACATTTTACAAAAATTGATCTTTCGTCCGCTTACAACCAAATCGAGCTTGACGAAAGTTCAAAATTGTTTACAGTGGTTAATACTCACCGTGGTCTTTTCCGCTACAATCGTTTGGTTTTTGGTCTATCGTCTAGTCCGGGGATTTTTCAAAGGATTATGATTAATTTAATGAGGGATATACCCAATGTGTCGGTATTTTGTGACGACTTGTTAATAACGGGAAAGGACAGAAAATCTCATTTGGAGTCCCTAGCTGCAGTGTTTAAAACTTTAGATGCTAACGGATTAAAACTAAACAAAGACAAGTGTGTTTTTTTTGCTGATTCGGTGTCGTACTTAGGGCATATTATTGACAAAGGTGGAATTAGGACAGACCCGGAAAAGATAAGGGCAATACAAGAAATACCAGAACCAAACAATGTAACGGAATTACGATCCTTTATAGGGCTAGTTAATTTCTATGGAAGGTTTGTGCGGAATTTAAGCACTGTTTTATCGCCTTTGCACAATTTATTAAAAAAAGAAACGCCATGGGAATGGTCGGCTAGATGTAAAACGGCGTTTAAATATGTTAAAGACTTGCTAACGGGGGCGGAGGTATTGAGGCATTACGACCAGGATGATCAGCTGATTCTAACGTGTGATGCGTCTTCAGTAGGTATTGGCTGTGTGTTATCACAACCCCAGCGCGGCGGCGGCGCCGGCGAGGGGCGCGCGGGCGGGGAGCGCCCGGTCGCATACGCATCCCGTGCGCTGTCCCCGGCCGAACGCCAATATAGCCAAATACAGCGAGAAGCGCTTGCTATCATTTTTGCAGTTAAAAAATTCCACCAATACTTATATGGTAGGCGCTTCTTGCTGCGTACTGATCACAAACCCTTAGTGTCTATTTTTGGCCCAAAGGTGGGCGTTCCGTCTATGGCTGCAAGTAGGTTGCAAAGATGGGCCATAATTTTATCAGCGTATAATAGGCCTGTTGCAAGTAGCAAAGAATCACGGAAATAATGGTTTCAAAGAAACATATATGTTAATATGATTCTAAAAAATGGCCCAATCTCAGTATAAACTGAAGGATTATTAATATATTCAATAAAATAAAACTGCAAAATTCTCCAATCGGCCATTATTACTGAAACGCCAATCAGAAGCGTTCCAAACAGTGACGTCATCAATCTATAACATATTTCTTAGAGCAACATAGACAACCTCATTGACCGAAATCCATACGTTCTCACCAAAGAGTTCGAAGGTGCAAAAAAAATGTTATTTCGCCACTAAACATTTATTACGTCCAAAAAATATTATTACACGATATAAAGGAGATTATCTATTTGTTATTATCTAAATAAAATGCTAAATAATACGATATTTCACAAACAAACTTTTTTAATTATTTGGCTGAATGGAACTATCATTGCCATGTTGGCTGTCGTAACTAGAAAAAATGAAAAATTAAAAAGTAAAACCGGCGCTCGGTGATTTTCACTCAAAATTTACTTGTATCTAAATAATTCATCTTAAATTGCAACCGTGTGAGAGTTTTTGTCTAAAATGAGTTATTGTGATAAATTTTTGTAATGTATTTATCATCCCTAATCGTAATATATGGTGCTGAAATAACAATATCATTCGGATTTAAGGGAAATTCGTAACTGTAAGTATGTAAACAATGTCTACCACCCTACCACCAACTAAATAGTGACGTCACAAATGTCGTGCGAGGCGTTTTCGCGCGAGTTTTAAACTAGCTATAATAAAATGCAATTATTTATGTTAAATCTTATGAGTATAGCTGAAATATTGTGTTTTACGGAACCAATACAAGTGTACCGACAATAATAAAAGGGATTTCAAAATTTGTCATCAGGCCTATTACGATATCGAATACGTGCGTACGAATGACAACGGAGCGGACGGGCTGTCGCGGTTACCGTTACCTTTTAACAAGAGGCAAGATCCCGAACAGACCTACCTGCACTTTGCTCGCGACGCGTTTTTATTAGATTATAACATTCTCAAATTCGAAACCAGTAAAGATCCAATATTGAGCAGAGTAGTAAGTTTTGTTCGAGATGGTTGGCCGATTGAAAATGAAATGCGTCAACTGCAACCGTATTTCAATAGGCGCGCGGAGATTTATCTTGAATTAGGGTGTCTAATGTGGGGGCATCGTGTGATTGTTCCCGAAAAATGCAGAGGTCGCGTGTTGATGGAGCTACACGAGACCCATATGGGTATGGTTAAAATGAAAAGCTTAGCGCGTAGTTATGTATGGTGGGCTGGCATCGACGAGGCCATAGAGAGTCTGTGCCGCGCGTGCGCGACGTGCGCCGCGCACGCCGCTGCGCCGCCGGCGCACGCCCCGCGCCCGTGGCCGTTTTGTGTTAGACCGTGGTCTCGGTTGCATGCAGATTTTTTGGGGCCGTTTGCGGGTGTGAAGTTTTTCGTCATTGTTGACTCCACTTCGAAATGGATAGAAATATTTAAAATGAAAACCACGACCGCGTCCGATGTAATTGGCAAATGTCGCCGTCTTTTCTCACAATTTGGATTACCAACCCAATTTGTTTCTGACAACGGACCACCTTTTACGAGTGAATCGTTTAAGTCGTTTTTAAGGTCGAATCACATTGAACAATGCTTAACAGCGCCTTATCACCCATCGTCTAATGGTGCGGCAGAGGTTGCAGTGCGTATTTGTAAAAATGTAATTAAAAAGGCTTTGAGTGACGGAGTTGATGTTGAAACGGCTCTCGATAGGTTTCTGTTGTTGTATAGAACAACGGAACACGCCACTACCGGCGAGAGCCCCGCTATTGTTTTGCAAAATAGGTCGTTACGGACGCGTCTTGATGCTATTAAACCCGATAGGTCAAAAAGGGTGGATCAAAAACAGCAATCACAAGTAGCAGCAGCGGGGGGTAGTTATCGAGGGTTTAGTTCGGGGGAAGAGGTCTACATTAAAGACTTTAGTCGTAATGGTGTAGGAGACTGGACGCCGGGTCAAATTGTTCAGCGTGTTGGATCAACTAACTACAGAGTTAGAGATAGTATTGGTAATGAGGGTCACCGGCACATTGACCAATTAAAACGGCGGTCTGGAGTATTCTTGGCAACGGGAGGTGGTGATACAACGGGTACAATAGACACGGGTAATCAAATCGATATTGATAACAAAGTAACAACCCCAAGCAAGGTGGATAGTAAGAGACCAGAGCAAGTTACAGCATCCATCAGCTCAGCAATAAATAAGCCTTCGGTTCAAAACGAATCGCCGGTTCGGGTTCAACCCTCAGCTCCCGTCGGTGAAGGCCTTGAGGCTAGAAATGCGCCTCGGCAAGAACCAAGCCCTGAGCCACCTTTATTATGTAAGAATAGACCCAAACGTGACAGGCCTACAGTAAGACGTTATGGGTTTGAATTTGATTAGTATATAAATATTGTATTAACCTATGTAATTAATTAAAGTCACCTTAGTTATCCGACATTAGGTACTTATATACTGCTGTGCCTAGTGAACTTGTAACGTTATAAATTAACTTTAAACATGTGGGTTAACTTAATATACAAACTACTTAAATAGTTGTAATTTATGTGTTAGCGCTGACTTAGTAGTAAGATGTATTAGCATATTAAAGTTGTTGTGTATTACCTATGTAAGTGTGACCTAAATTAAGTGGTGAGGTGTTATGTAGGTATATCGGAGGGTAGACTTAGATATGTCATGTGTCATGCGTCAGTCGCGAATATATGTCCTACAAGCCTCAAGCGTTGTTTTATTTCTCAGACAAATTATTATCGAGGTTTGAATGTCAGTTTTGCACCTACTCAAGCCATTTTACGGTACTTGCCGCAAAACTAAGTGGCGAGTCAGTAGGGCAAATAATGTCGGCTCTTTATTATTTGTCACCATGCTTGTCACGATCGAACAAATAAGTAAGTGCGAAAGTGACGCATTACATGACAGGTAATAAAAATGCGACCATGATACCGCTGCTGGTCATAATGCTCTTCGCTAATCTGAACAAGGGTTAAGGGGATAGCATTATGATCTCAGTTGCCAATTGGTATTACGTTAAGTATATCATTAGTGGCTGCTACCATTAGTAGACCTTATGGGTCCGCTATTTTGAAAGGTTTCCGAAAACTAAATTGCAAAAGAAGTCCCAACAATATCAAAACTCGTTACAAAACTTCACGAGAATCGGTTGAAAAATGAATGTATAGAGGAAAATAACCAGACAGATATGTTCTAAGATGGGTCACCAATATGGGGATGATGTCTATCTGGGAGTTGGAATAAGAAAGCAGATGGGCTAAGATGGCCGGCTCTCTATTATTTGTCACCATGCCTGTTACGTTCTAACAAGCATGTAAGTGCGAAAGTGACGCATGACATGACAGGTGATAAAAACGCGACCATGATACCGCTGTAAATGTACTTAATTCAGTAGGAACGTGTATTGCTACCAATATGTTCTTGTCTACGTGACAGCGTGATAAAACGGTGTCCGTCACTTTCTATTCCGAGGTGTTAATTTTAAGCAATGTGTTATAACGTCAAACTTCTATGAAATTCTGACTTGTCTTGGTCTAACTCTATTTATTATTGTCAAGGTCCTGAAATTGGCAGCATCTTATAAATTGTACCACAAGCTCACTTGAAATACTTGCTCAATTTGCTCATGTATGCAGTGCAGTGTGGCCCTGAGCAGCAGTTCCAGTGTTAGTTGTGTTGTTACAACAGAACACGTAAAAAATTAACAAAATTTCGGACATCGTTTTTGAGGACAAACATTATAATTGGTTATGAAGTTTTAGATTAATGAGAACAAAAACTAGTTAAACTATGAAATGAGCTGATTTGATTAGATTCAGTTATTTAAGCTAATAAGGTTTTACATGTCTGACTACTTAAAGTTTGTGGTTAATTATTAACTTTGTTTTTGACTTCCAAATAGGTACATACATTTATTTCTAATGCTAATAGCGTAGCTAACTAAATAAAATCTAATACCTTTAAACGAGCAATTCTTGTTTATTTATTTATATGTATATTTATATGTCGGACCCTGACACCAGAAAGACGTATTGCAGCGTTATTGTTCATTATTTTAGACGCCTGTATAAAATCGATTAGCAATGTTGAGCTACGTATTATTTGGTTGTAACAAAATAAATAAAGTTGTGTAGAGAGTAACTCCGTCTATTGGCGCATTGTTGAAATAAAATTGCGTAGAGAGTAACGCCATCTATTGGCGTGTTGTTGAACTGAGATGACAGGTAGAAGGCTTTGGAACGTCGAGAGGTTTCTCTCGAGTGAGCGTAGGCACGAGTTGGCATTTTTGTCGGTATGTTGGTAGACTAGTCGAGCAGGTTTGCCAACTTGACTTTGAGGCGGGAGCAGAGAGGCTCCGCCGCTGGTAGTTCTTCTTGATCGGACCGCGCTAGAGATCGGACGTACTCGTTAGCCAACCTCGTGCCTAACTCGCTACGTTCCTGAAGGTTTATACCTGAAGGATTATTCTGATAGCTTATAGAATCCCGCGTTCTTTAACCATTTAGTTTTATTTCAAGTGTTATTTTGATTTCTTATGTTTCATTAGAAGCTTACTTTTGTGAAATAAAGAAATGATGTGTTATGTGTTGTTTTAACTTGTTTTGAAAAGATTTGTCCTTCTGAGTTTGTTGCCGGTCCCATATAGGGCTAAATCTTCTCAGGTCAGATATATGTAGGGTTGAAGCCGGCCTAGCTTGACTTGAATAAAGATTTGAACGGTTTCATGTGATCTTTTCATTCTCAATTTAACCAGTTTACATTCTAATAGCAATTAGTTCTTTTCATCATTTAGTTCTGAAATATAGTAGGCACTATTATGGTTAACGAGTCCTAAGGTTTATTTCATGCACTGGTAGCATGGTAGCATACTGGTTTAGCTGTGAAGTAATACATCGAGATACTACCCCACGCGCCCACCGCCTTTGAGACCATCGGTATTCGACATATTATATATATATATTTCGGGGATCTCGGAAACGCCTCTAACGATTTCGATAAAATTTGCTATATGGGGGTTTTCAGGACCGAAAAATCGATGTAGGTCTTATCTCTGGAAAAACGCGCATTTTTGAGTTTTTATGTTTTCCCAGCAAAGCTCGGTCTCCCAGATATTGAATTATGACACGATGGTGATCATTTTTCATTTCTAAATTATTTGCCTTATCAAAACAGATACAAACCGACTCAAGCAAATTTTTTTGTATTAGATAAGTTAAAATTATATTTAAAGAGTCTACAAGTTAAATAAAAACATAAAACTGAACAGTTCTACTATTATTCCAGGTTGAACACAGCTCTGGTTCTGAAACGTTGATTAAAAAATCCCTTAATTCCTTTTATTTCACGAGTAAGTACAGAATAAACATGAACCTTAACTCATGAGCCAGAAAATTGGATTCCCTCCATTAGTTTAGGATTAAGTTAAAAAATATATGCTTGTAGAAAAAGACTTGTAGGCTGAATCACAGAACTTGGTTTGGAACCTAAACGTAATGGCTAAACGCCCTCTTCTACGACAACCAAGAGTTACGATTTTTGGGTAAAGTACCAATAATTACGTACGTCACTCTAGTAATTTGTGCATAGAAAACTATAAAGATAAAGGAAGCCAATAAAGTTAAATTTGGTAAAAAGCTGCGTAGTTACCTCGTAAATCGCGTTTAGTAATTATTAGTAATGACAGATGTAAACTTTAATGTAATATAAGAGAGTAGAGACTGCAAGATCCCACAGTCAAACCGTGTAAACTGTTTTGTGGGACATTGTATTTGTATAAGCTGTATACTTTTATGTTAATAAATAAATAAATAATAAATAAGATAAAGATAGTTTATAATATTGTCTTCAGTTACAGCGATAGTTACTCATGAAATAAAACTATTGAAACTACGCGATATAATCCGTTTCAATAGTTTTATTTCATAAAGATAGTTTCAAGTAGGCATACTCGTATTACAAGGCGCTTATAAACGTCAAATAAAGCTACACCGGCTCTACACCTCAGCCTCGAGAAGATTTAAAAATTCGAGGACGGTATCCCAATATGGGACCGGCCAATATATTTTCGGTTTTCGATTGTGTTTGTGCAATTTGTTGTGATGTAACCTGTTCTAATTTTTTCAATTGTAGCAATATATGTACGTAAACTAAGTATTTTACACCTCTAAAAATGTACAGGCGAAGTACCTATCTACGAGCTTTTTCTGTGTCTAGTTTAATATCACCTGTGAGTAAAATTATTAAAAAAAAAATAGTGTAAACCTTCCAGATGTCACACAAAACATCATTTTGCATTATGTAATTAAGTAAATAAGTAATGTAATCAAAATGATGGATTTCAATTACTTAATGGATACCTATCGGGAGAACCGCAAACATAATATATATATACATGATATTATTGCGCCAAACCAAAATAAAACGGATATTCGAGCAAAGTGAAGCTTATCTTGACATGAGGAATGACGTGTGAGACATAATATTGGCACAGAATATTGCTATTCATTGGGAAGAAAATATTTCTATACGTTTTAACTCCTTACTCGTAATGGACTTTATTTGTATTGTACTAAGGTATCGTTTTAGTAATTAGATGGTAAACCGATTGGGTGACAGTCACCGGACAAGTGCGAGTCGGACTCGCCCACCGAGGGTTCCGTACTTTTTAGTATTTGTTGTTATAGCGGCAACAGAAATACGTCATCTGTGAAAATTTCAACTGTCTAGCTACTCTAGCTATCACGGTTCATGAGATACAGCCTGGTGACAGACAGACGGACGGACAGTGGAGTCTTAGTAATAGGGTCCCGTTTTTACCCTTTGGGTCCCGTTTTTACCCTTTGGGTACGGAACCCTAAAAATAGCTTATTTTAAAATCAATAGCTTGCTTGTCGCGCAAATGCGATCAAGTCGCATTACCTACATCCGCAATTTGATTATGTCAATACGTTAATCACCTAAATGATTGTCATATGCCGTAACAAACTGAAATTCAGACAGTTCGTTAACAAACCCAGTTAGCAATATTGATATTCATTGAAAATTAGGATTGGCAAAACTACGTAGTATCCCCTAAATTTGCCTTTAGTACCTTACATAACTTTGCTGTAATAACTAAGCGAAGCGAAGTAAATTGCTTTAAAATATTTTTTAGGCAGTGTATCTGTATAATTATATTGAGAATACAACGGGTATAATATGTCTTGGAATTTTTTTTTATGTATTTGCACACAATAATGCATCTAATTTAGTGCACTACATACTCGTAATTACAATGAAAATAAACAAATGTTTACAAATAAATAAATGTTTGGGTTTTTTATTACTTCCATTTCATTACTTCGCTACTTTTATTATTAAACCGTAAAATTCCAAGCAAGATTAGACTAACCTAACCTACCCGACGTTAGCTGATCTAGTGCCAAAAGTTGGAATCTTAAAATCCTAGGTCAATTTTCTGTTTCCACTATTTTATCTACTTTTTATTAAATTTTTCAAGGTTTGATATCTTCAAGCAACAATGTTCACTTGAAACGTCAAATTGACAGTTAAATTTGAATAACGATCATTATTGCCGCCATCTTGGGGAATCCCGGTGACAAAACTGTTGCGCTTAGCGAAAACGTCGTAAGTGCAATCTAGAAACCAGTTCAAATTATGTAACTTACTGCATTCTAATTAGGTCTAAAATTCAATGAGTTTTCAAATGTAAATACGATTTCTATGCCAAATGCGATAGGAGAGTCGTAAACTTCGCGATATGGACCCCGCTTTTGCGAGATTTTTTACTACCAGTAAAAATATAATGATTGCGTATATTTTATTACACTCGAGCTTTTTGTCTTTTAGAAAGCTACGAATATCTTTGTGGTTTCACGAAATGTTCTTTTATGAATGTTTTTGCAATGAAAATTGAAAAATTTAGTATTCTTATCAACATTTTAGGACTCGTATTTTTATATTGGAGTTTTATTATAAATTTAAAATTATACAAAGCTTGAAACCTAGCAAAGGTTTAACTTTTTATAAGATTATAGCAAAATGTCTAACGTTCAGTTCTGTCTGGAGATTGGTAGAAATGCAATTCTTATGGTATTTCTGTGATAAAGAGAGGAAATGAGAGAGTACTCGTACGATATTAATTATGAATGCATACGTTTTTTAGTTCATGTACCTACCGTAAAATGGGGTGAGTAGGGATTACTTTCTCCTTAAGTAGTAGTAGTAGGGATTACGAGGGCAGTTGGGTTATGAATAGGGTGAGGAGGGATGACAGAGGGGTGAGTTGGTTTTTACTATGTAAATTATATATTCTAATAACAAATCAAGCTATTATAATGTTCATAATCCCAAGGTGTCGATCCAACAATTTTCTAAACTCACCTTAATAGTAGGAAATCCCGCGTCACCCCAACTACGGGGTGAGCTGGGATTTCCTACTATTTCGTGTTTACTTATGAAATGAAACAACAAATTATCATTGACAAACTAAAATTCATACATCTGGAACACTTTTTTTGTAGGTATATAAATCAATGTGCCACATATAAAAATAAACTTTTATCCAGGTTTTTAAAGGACTTAATATGAATTCATGAGTTTTTAATTATCTTACTGAATTGTCTTACAACATAGCGTCGGAGACTTTAACTTCTACGGTAAAAAAAATCTAACATATTTTCCAGAATAGGATATGAAGTTTTCTTTCACGTATTTTTAGTTGTAGAGTGCTCAGACGGCCCGATTCGAACTTTAGATACGTTTAAAAAAATTCTAAACATACGATATGGATCAGGTATGTCAGAGTCAAAAGTGACGTTTCTTCAAACAAAAACTCACTTGACACAGACATATCCGATCCATATCGTATCTTTAGCAAATTTCTGGCGTAACTTAAAGTTCGAATCGGGCCGGTTTAGCAATCTTCACCTTAAAATACGTGAATTAACTATAATAATTATTATTTAAGGTCTATGGGATGAAACATACCTACTTTATTTTTCTCGGGGTAAAAGGAACATATATTGTCCCTCTCTCGTACCTTCTCTCTGTCAGAGGTAAGGAAAGCAATTTCCCGGAGAGCCGGGACTAGACGCGTTTCCAAATGACTTATTTAAATTTTACATCTACAGTTAAATTTCACGACCATTTTCGCGAGTTTTCGCTGCACTAAAGTTAATATTTTCGAATTATTAATAACTAACTTTGAAGTGCCGACCCCAGGGTTTTATGAGATGCAGCCTTAATTCATTAATGAAAATGGCTAATTTACTATTCTATTAGCTTTATTAAATATTTTGAATAGTGAAATAAGTATGCATACTGCATACCTAATTAAAAATAAGCCATTACCTAACCACCTGATATGGTGGTAGACCTTAAGTAGATTTTGACATATACGAGCAAAATTAAGTACCTATATTTATGGCGAAGGCGAGGGAGAATTGAGAGGCGCGTGGGATGCCTTATGACATTGATAACAGATTGATGTATCAGAATCGGCTTAATGTACTCGTATTATAAACCCATGAATGCCTTCGATTTCCGCTCCTACGCTATGTAGACGTAATATAAAATGCATCGGCGCCTGCATCCTCCATGAGATGAATGCCATGAAATCATTCCATTTCCGCCATCTATGGACACGCTACCGTAACGCACACTATGTGGAGTAACTCCGTTCGAAAACCCATGCGATTATAAACCTTATGAATTGAGAACAAGGTTTAAAATAGCATATTGTCGAGAGTTTAAAACAGCTGATTTAATGCTCATCTTTTACCTCAAGCTGAAGATTCGTTTTACTATAAGTAGGTAAAATGGGTGAAAATATATCTCAACAGGTCTATTTTACGCGGTATTTACCTACAGATTCAATAGTGACGATCGCTTTATTTGGGTGTCCATTTAATAAATTATCTTTAGCCCGATACAGGTGGAAGTTATGTTGTATTTAATATTATAGCAAAATCATATAGTTTAAAAATTTTGGGGCCATGGGGGCCAAGTGCGCGTCGACTGTACAAAGACTTGTCGGCGCGCCTAATAGAGGCTTCTGGTGACTAGAGGGCTGGTCACTATTTCGCGCAGCGTATTAGTAT